>NC_058055.1:7390821-7990821 GCF_020085105.1 Siniperca chuatsi
GGACTGTATGTGATTTACCTTCAACCGACTGGTCATTAGTTTCTGTCTCTTCCACCACGGCTTCCAACAGCCCAGTAGCTGAGCCGCTGTGCCAGAGAAGGCTGGCCTGTGACCCAGCAACGCATCGGTCAAACCATTTGCTCTTCCGCCGGTCGGAGCTCGCCCAGTCAGAAATGTTCAACGCAGCAAGCCCCACCCCGAAAGTCCCGGTACTTGTGAAAAGTACTACCCCCAGAGCAGGGACCTTTTGGGAGGTAAAATAATTTCCCCACAACTTAATTTAGACACCGGTCCCTGCGAGTTCCTCCAAAGGTTCCTAGTCCCTGGGCAAAGTTCCTGCAATCAAAACGCAGCTTCTTAGTCCCTAGTATAAGTCAAGCTACAAAAATGCTGGATCCTACATTTCCCATAATGCAACTCATTAGCGTTATTGTTTAGAACTCCCATGCCTCCTAAATGCCCACTTCTTTAAAACCCAAACCCCCAGTTTGTAACGCAGGCTTCCTATTAAAAACTTTAGGTCTCAAGCCCAAGCTGAGATAACCCTGATGACATCACCATGACATCATCAGGGTTATTTAGAAGACATTATACAACTGTCTTCACAGGCTGAGTAGTACTCCTCGTGACAAGTAAACTGAACTTCATGTGTAAAATTGGTGGAGTGCCCCTTTAACAGCGTGTCTACACAGGAAATGTTTCAGATGTGTTTTTCAGTCGTTCATCTCACGTAAACGTATTTTTAAGCTTCAGGTCACTTTGTGCATATTCTGATTATTAGTGGAAATACAAGGCTCCACAAACACATCTACTGATGAAATGTGGCACAGGTGAGTGAGCTCGATGCTGGAGCTGCAGAGGGATTGGTCAGCCAGTTGGCACACCTACTGAGTCAGGTTAACTGTATCAGAATACAGTGCAGAAACACTCACTAAAACATGAGAGGCACTCTCAGTGCAAAACAGAGAGTGAAAGCTGCATTGTAGAGGCATAAGCAGCAGATCTCTTCGTTCATTCAGATCAGCCTGTTTTCAGCTTGTTAATAAATGTATGGATTCACTGTGAGAGCAACAACTATTTCTCTGAACCAGAGAGCCCTGTTCAAAACTACCTCTGCAACACAGTCATTTGTCATACATTTCTACCATGTTTACAGTTCTGCTCGAAGATAAAAAACAAGCAACTTTGTTTTATGCTAAAATACACCTTGACATTAGGGATTTTAGCATTAACATCATGTGTCTTCAGGGTTTCCACACCTTCTTAAACATCAAATTCAGGGACTTTTCAATGACTTTCCAGGCCCAATTACCTCAAATTCAACAACCTAACAAGGCATCGTTTGAGACACGGATCAAGTTTATTTACTGTTAAACACTGAGAATTTTTACGAGAACTAGCAGGCTTTACAGAAGCTCACAGACACCAATAAAAAGAGAGAGAGAGAGAGAGAGAGAGAGAGACTTGAACACTTCTCAATTGTGCTGTGTTACAGTGATGGCAGACTATATGGTGGAACGTAGCCTATTTACTAACGTTAAATAAAAAAATATCAAAAGAACTTCAATTTCTATTCTTATACATATCAAGACCTTGACTTTTTTCCCAAGGACCTGTGGAAACCATGCGTCTTACACAGGGTATGCATTACCATAGCTTTTTCACATGATACCACCCACCTCACCACAACTGAGTAGCAGAACCAACAGATGACTGCTCTGAATGTGCAGAGGCTGTGACACCAAGAGGAAAACAAACAAATATCTTGAAAAAGTACAGTCCATCAGAATCAACAGTGATCCATGACACACTCTCTATATACTGAGCAAAAACCACTTACAAATACAACGTATCCAATAAAATAAGGGCAGTGTTTGGGAAAGTTACAGAATTACTGTAAAAAAAAAAAATGTAATCCTGAGAATAAACCACACTGTGTTGCATTGTTCTCAGTTCATTTGCCAAGACCTTGCCACTAGAAACCAATTATGATCCACACCAACAAACTAGCAAACCATGTCTGGTCCTCCAGAAGACACAGCTTTCTACTGGAGTGATCTTCCTTTAAGTATAATGCTATGCCTATGGTTTTAATCCTAGACCTGCAGGCTCAGTGTAGCTTGTGTTTTCACATTGGATAACGTGCAATGACACTCAATACCCACATTGTGAGCTCCTGAGACCTGAAACTCAAACACTTTTTTCCTTTCCTCTTACACGAAGATTGTCAAATAACCGGTAAGTAAGCTTTCCCATCCTGACTGTGTTAGTACAGAACAAGCTATTATAATATTATTATGTTGTTAGAGCACCAAGTGGTTTCCATCATGCAATTCAAGTAAATCTTTCAGTTTATTTGTCCATCAGTTTCTACTTCCATCTAGCAATTAGAGGAAGGGAAAGTGGTGAGTGTCCAAAGGATGTCCACAAGACAATAACCAGAGCACACTGGTTGCACACTGGCAAAGAGAACTGAGAATGCCTTCATGTTCTTAGTACAGGTGTTTTACCGCCGCTATGCTTCAATGAAGATCAGTGTTTCATTAATTCCCCGGTGTGCAACTGACAACAAAAATAGCTTTCTTGAGAAGAACACTGAAGGGAATTGACAATAGCTGGCAAGAAATTATGTCCTGTAGTGCTTAGAAAAAATAACTTTGTATTCAGGGCAAAAAAGTCAGGTCAGGAGAACATGTCCTGCT
Organism: Siniperca chuatsi; assembly: GCF_020085105.1. NCBI lineage: Eukaryota > Metazoa > Chordata > Actinopteri > Centrarchiformes > Sinipercidae > Siniperca > Siniperca chuatsi. The sequence continues at coordinate 7,393,524 of NC_058055.1, forward strand.
GTGACAGCTATGAAAGCTAAAAGTCTGAGTCTCCTTAATAGAGGTGATGTTTCACGACAGTCCATCAGTCCAACAGTTTTCCTCTGGTCTGAACATGGCTGCCATCTGACACTGTCACCATGAGAACTTCACACACCAGCAGGGAGAACACGAGGCTGACAAGACCAAGACTGAGATCTCAACTTATTTACTGGACATGTAGTACACTATCATCCTACGTAGTTTGAGATTTTGGTGGGGTTTGATGGACTTGTTTGGGCTTTATGCTGTACTTCATCTGGCCTTTAAACTAGTTAAGAGCACAGTGACAAATAAACATCAGACAAATCTGTGGTTTTCCCTCATTTCGTTTTGTTACACTAAGCCTTCTAAGTATTAGGAACTTGTGGTTATCAAATGTCAACATCAGTCTCTTTATGCCCATGAAATCATATGAAACAGTTGAACAAGGAACAATTGTTGCTTAGATCATGTTCCCTGTCCTAACCAATCTGAGTCAGCAGACAACACTTGAACATCACACTGGCCAACTATTGCATCCAGCTTCCTTTTGCAACAAGTGATTGACCTAAAATGCTACATACTAAACATGACAAAAACCTTAATTGTATATAAGGCAGGAGACTAGCAATGTGCGAAATGTTTCTCAATAACACCTGATAACCATTTAGTTTTCCACCTCTTTCTAGTGTTGAAAAACAAGCTATGACAAGTTAACTGTAGTAATGTTACTGATTGCATTCACTGTTACTGATAACACAGCTCTAACCCCTGGTTAATGACCTGAATTAGGTTTTAGACTCATACTTTCAAAACAGAAGCTTGATGCTACATGATTGATGCATGAATTAAGGCATAGGAAATATTTTGATTAGCGCAGTGTCTTCATTTGGATTTTAGACAGTCTATCAAAGTTGACCGTTATCTGGCCTGGTCGTAGAGCCACATATTAAATTGTGCTCAGTTTTAAAAAATAAAATAAGGAGAAAATTATTTTTTCTTTTGTTTTTAAAAAGTACCCAAAATGGCTTTCAGCCCTACATTATGGAACCCCAAAGTGTTCAATATAAAATTAATAATTAAGTCATTATAAAATAAAGTAATACGATCAAATCGTGTAAGAAAAATAAAATAAAATAAACATTAGTGAAATAATCTAAGAAATTATTAAAACAACTCATTATTATAAAATATTATTTCATCAATTATTTTCATCACTTAATTTCTATAGAGTAATAGGAGTTTATTTTTATTTCATATTAGACATTTTTATTTCATAATGTCACTTTTTATTTCATGTCACTTTTCATGACAGAGATGTTGTCACTGCCCTCTGACCTTCCAGCTAATCACATGCTCCCTCAATTGCTTCCACATTTAGCAAGTTAGCTCCTGTTAGACTGAACAACTATCAACCATCAACTATCTAGCTACTGCTTTAAACAAACACAGTACACAGGCTCAGAAACTAACCCCTCCTTTTATTTATTTCACTTTACAAGGCTGCACATGCTACCTACCTCGCTGGCTAACTAGCTACGCAGGGTTGTGAGCTTGGTTTATAACTCAACATCAAAGTGAAGAGAGTGAAAATGAATGATGGAATTAGTTGAGTTTTATTGATTTCTTTAATTATTCCACAAAATGTTAGTTAATTTCTATATTATAGACAATTTATTCATATAATTATTTACTTCATAATGTCTTATTTATTCATGCAGGAATCTTTAAGAACTGAAACCATCAACCTCAACAGTTTTAAGGGGTGCATAATTAACAGTCAAAGTGGGAGTAGCTGCAAAATCATTTGAGAGTAGTGAACTGATATATGTGGCCATGCACACCCACTGACTGCAGGGCTCTGTGGCCACATATGCACTGCACACACACACACACACACACACACACACACACATGCACGCACATACACACACACACACACACACACAAATTCAGAGAGGAAGTTTTTCTATATGTCAACAATAGAAAAGGTGGTTAGCTGTTTGTGTATGTCTGCATGCAAGCTGCATCTATATTATGTTATTATCAGCATCACAGTGCCCTTATGGACTGAGAACTAAGGAGAAAATAGCAAATGGAAACCTTTCAGAAAGAACAGGATGAAGTGAGTCTCCTCTCCTACACTCAGTCAGGAAGCCAGGGGAGAGTAGTGTCATGTGGTGGAGTTAATTTAGCTACATGTAATCTGTGTTTAACATATTCTTTCCATATTAGCCTGGTAGCCAATGTGCTTTTCCTTTATTTCTGTTCATTTATAAATCAACAACACAGAGATACATTTATTGAAGTCACTTTGATCTAGGTTTGTTCATTTAGCAGGGCTGTAGCAGAGCTGTATGAATCAGTTAACTGACAGGAAAACCACCACTCTCAGCCGCCCCTTTACTCTGCAGCTGCTCATCTCAACTTGATTTGAACTGAGAGAATTTCACATCAAGAATTATTTTGCGTTTCCTGTCTGTGTAAAATTTTATCCCCAAGCCATAATCTGAAGGAAACACAGGAAGTGAGATAGCTGGTTCAGTTTGTTTGTCTAGTCTATGTTTATAAGATGCATTGACTCAGGGCAAGAGAGGGTGAGTGAGGGGTAATCCAGCTCAGCCCTGTGTCAAGGGAGATAGGAACAGTAGAAGGGGCTTTTGTTGGTGGATGGTGGGTACAGTTTTGTTTCTAGATAACCATCTCTTCCAGCAGACTGTAGCCTCTCCCTGCTCCTCTTAATATGAAAACCTTTCCAGCATAGCTATTTCCTAATCACAAACCCCTGGGAAGTTCACGCCTTTGTTGATTCCTTGAATCAACAAAGGCGTGAACTTCCCAGGGTTATAATAATAATAATAATAATAATAATAAGCCAACAGCAAGATATAGCTCGGTAGCAAGGCCAACATAAAATGTTATAAGCCAGTTGTATTACAGTAATGTCCACCGTGACCTATACCTCCATGGACTGTACACAGCCAAATAAAATAGTACTACTCAGTGCGAAACTTTGCCTGGGAAAATGTAAACATAGGCTCTTCCGGTCTGAGTTCCGTAAATTATTTCGCCTGATTTCGCAGGGACTCCGACCCGGTGACAGCCGTTTAGAATACCGACACAGAAACAGCCAATCTTCTCCTTGATGGTCTCATTTGCTTATGTAGGTCATATAGAGGCATCAGTATTAAATTTAGATTGTTTCATAACCAGTTAGAAACTCCTTGTAGTTGCTTTAAACAGTAAGCTGGTGGGAAATCAGGTACTGTTAACAAACAGTAGCACTGTCAGAAATAAAGAAATTAAACCAAATGTCACCTGTTAATCTGTCACATTATCTAATGAATCCATATAATATCACAATTGCCACCCTGCATCTGGTCTGGCACCCCATCCTCTTTCATTACTCATCACAGTTTCAGCAGTTGGCTGCTGACGTCAGCAGACTACGGGGATATTGCATCACAGGACTATGTGAGATGACAGTAAATACACTGAGTATTATTTGAACCTGGGACTGCACTGAGGGAAATCCTGCTATGATGAAAAAAGCCCCTTAGATGTAACCACACTTCTGTCACCAGGCCCAATTAAGGTTATAAGTGCAGATTGCTATGACGAATTGAACAGTCACAAGTGAAAGCAGAGGATACAGCTATATATGAAACACGTAACAAACTCCGAAAAACAGATCCTGACCTTGATTTTTGTTTGTGTGCATGTGCCTGTGTACATACCGTGCTAGATGTATATGTAGATAAGAGATCGCTTATTTGCACTGCAAGTCCTGCCTTTGAATTTCACACCTCAGATATAGAACTAAGGTCAATGCACACATACAAATATTCAACTCCTGCTTCCACCTTCTAAACAGCGATGATGCTGCAAAACCCACACCTCCTCTTCGATCACAGATGCATCCTGTCTGCCTGCCTACACAACTTTGACGACACATCATCACCAAGGTAACACAGGGACAAGTCAGACCATAAATAGTATTTTAGTTTTAAGGATTTAAAGCCATGGATTCTTTGACTGCATTCACTTTGAGGAGATTTTAGATCTGAAGAATGTGAAAAATTGTCCCATTGCTCCTATGACTGCTCCACAGGAGGTCATAGGGGTAGCTGTTAAACAGGAACGGCGGCCATATAACATTAAAAAAAATTGTTTAAGTTACTTGAACATAAAAGGAATTATACTTCCATTCATGGAGATTCAATGCTTTCCAAAGGGGCAATAAATCAAAGTATTAAACTGCAACAGAATTTGCAATCTAAATAAATCTATCCCAACCTTACTGTCTTGGGTTACAAGAGAAAAACAATACTAGGGCTGCAACCAATTTTCATTATGGGTTCTAATCTTCTTGATTAATCATTAAGTCTATGAAATGTTAAAATGTAGTGAAAAAAGCCCATCACAATTTCTCAGAGCATCTAAAGATATTAAATTAACTATCATATATGATAAACAAATGAGGCAAATCCTCACATTTGAGAAGCTGGGACAAGCAAATGCTTGTTGTTGTTGAAAAGTGACTGAAACAATTAATCGATTATCAAAATTGTTGATTAACTTTCTGTCGATCGACTCAACGATTAATCGACTAATCATTTTAAATCCAAACAACTCCATACCTGTCAATTTGACCTTTTCCAGTCTTCTTCCTTTGGAAGTCTTTATACCACGATGGATGTACAAGTTTAAGAGCAGGTGTGTTTCTGATTAAATGATTAATTACTCATTTAGTCTATAAAATGTCAGAAAATAGTGAAAAATGCCTTTCAGGATTTCCCAGAGCCCCAGAGTGTTCACATTGCTTTTGTCTGTCCAATCAACAGTCAGACATTTCGACTAAACAATTAATTAGTTTCCGCAGCAGTCCACCTGAGGTCTGAAGAAGGGTTGCCTCGGCAATAACTCCAATGAGCCAGAGTTTTGGGAGAGATTTACCCTGATACATGGGGATTTTAAGCCTACATTCTTAGTAGAAATGGTATACACTGAGGCCTCAGAACCTGAAAACTTTAATTCAGAGGTTTATGAGAAAAGCACAACCAAATCAAACAGTCTGAGCTGCCATTTACACCAGAGTGTTGAAATGGAAACAATATGACAGGCTCATAGTTCCCTGTTATTCAGGACGGGCCTGGACAAGCCCTGCTTATCTGAGGGAAGAAAGAGCCAACCCAGGGGAAAGGAGAAATATGTGCGTCTTATTCACCAAATCACTCTCTAGTAGATGTGACAAGAACAGGTTTGTTCTAGTTATCAACATCAACAATGCAACAGCCTTATTAAAATAATTAGCATGTTCTTTATTTTATTTAAAATTTTATTTAAAGACATGAAGTGAACCTGTTAGCAGGATGACACAGCATGTAATGCCAAGCCTGCCTGCTGATACAGTATACCAAGTAGTTCATCGTGCCAAAAAGCACTACTGTAGAAACCTGTAAACATTTTTGGGAAAATTATTTCCTAATCTTATGAAATGTTCTTCCTGTGAGTGGATTTGAATACAAATGCAGCCTATACACTGCAGTGTTGACATTAAACATGTTGTTCCCTAACTGTATGTTTTGACCGGACCTTCACTCCAAAGAATTTAATTCCAAAATGCTACGTCCACAGTCCAGACCCGAAATACTTGTTACCACAGAATATCTCGTTAGTGTTAGTATTTACGTGATTACTCATCTTAACATTGTCATGCCGACAATGTTTTTAAAATAATTACCTGGCCTTGCTCGCGTCAGTTATACAGAATTTCATATTTAAATACTTTCAAAACTGCTACACATTTGAATGTAAGTGAACTGTGTTGAACTTTGTGCACGAAAATTTTTTTTTTTCTGAGCCAACAGATGCCTGACAGAGAAGTGTGTTATAGATAAGAGGAATAGGAAACAGCTGGACCATCCGGGTGGCAGTGAGTGACAAACAGCTCTTAATTAAGTGACCCGATTAACTTGAAGTAAACTATCATGTTTACTTTGCCAGCTGAAACCTTATCACCAATTAAACAGAAAGTCGTCGCACTTTACGGTGAGCTGTGCAGAAATAAAAACATATTTCTCCATGCAGATCAAAGTTGCTGTGGGCTAAAACTAAACAAGGTATTACACTTATTCCCTCATTCTACCTTACTCTTGCTTGCACTCAATAAAAAAAATAAATTGACATTTTTCCATTAAAATGCTTTAAATAGCTAGGATAGCTGAAAACTGGAGTCTGTCCATCACTCCTTATAGTTGTCTGCTACATGCTGGCATGACTGGACTGAACTAATGCAAAATAAACACCAGTGAAAACTATTTTCAATTTTCAGACTCGCTCAGTGAGATTTTTGAATCAACGAAATCATCAAAAGACAACAAAGCTTGTGTTAACAGTCTTGAAATAACAGCGGATTACCCCAGGTTTAGACGTGAATCAGAGGTGAATCAGGAACCATACTGAGAGGCCAGACCTATTGCTTCAGACACAAATGACCTGATCTGATGGATGACCTCTTCCCAGCAAACGCACGTTACACAAAGGCATCAGTATGAGCAAGACCCCTGGCATGAGCCCACTGCTGGTGTGTATGTGGGAGTAAGAGAGGACTGCATCCCATAATGCCAAGTGAAAAGGAGCCAGACAACTGCTGTTTACTTCAATTAAAAAAGGCCCCGAAAATGTTTCTAGTTCTTCCCACAGCGCTACACACCCTCCATTGTTTTTAGCCACAATCAAGTCTTTCCACTGATTATCCCAGTTGTCCAAGCACAGCATCAATATCCTGTTGGACAACAAAGATGGAGTAGATTAAGAGACTTACAGTAAGTGCTTGTCCTTACTGACCCACAGGTTTATGGGAAAATACATCCCCTAACCCACTACAATGGAAGAGAAACAGTGCATCATGACTGGAAAACAAAGCAGGTGTTTTCTTTTCTTTTTCTTGGTTCATCCAATTTTGTATGTGGGGTACGAGACCAGCCCCTGAGACATAAGATGCTCTCTCATTGAGTTACGTCCAACACCTTTCTGTTAGAGCCCACACGTTCAGGTCTCCTTGATAAAGTACAACATTTCAACAAAGGTGTGTCTCACAGCCCTCAAATATGACATCTAATCATAACCATAAAGAAGAAGAAAAAGCTTTAGTGTCAGTATTCGTTGCACTGGTGCCTAACTGTTATGGAGAGGAAGCACTGGACCTGAAGGTCGCATCCTGCTACCTGCTAATACTTTTGTGATTCTCACTTCAAATTCTAAAGTCATTTCCCAAAATCCTTTAAATGTAATTCAGATAATATCCAGAAAATCACTTAATTTATCATTAAATGCCATCAAAAGACCACAAAAAATGAAACCATGAGCTAACAATTAGCACTAAGCCACCCATAATCCTCAAATATTAATGGCAGAACAGACTGGGGCACAAGGATGTGTCACAAAAAACTTTTTGTCTACTCAAAAAGCCTTCCCTAATCTATTCTCATGTTCAAGCTAGTCATTGACTCTTGACTCATGACATACAGACAGTTAATGTCAGTCAATATTGCCACACTTTCTTGAGGAAGTCTCAAAGCCTTTGTGTGAATCCTGCTTCCTGTATTAGCCTTTATATTATTACTTTACTTTAGATCCCTTCTTCTCCAAGGCTGTGAAGTAAATAGTTTTTGTGTGCACCAGACCACTAAAACTATGACCACTAACAAATCATTGGTGAGTGCTTTGATTTTTGTTCTATATTGTGAGTATTCCTGATGAACCTTAAAGAAATAGTTCGACGTACGCCTATTCACTTTCTTGGCGAGAGTTAAATGAAAGGAATGATGCCACTCTCATATCTGTACGGTAAATATTATTCTGGAGACAGTTTGCTTATCTTAGCACGAAGACTGGAAACAGGGGTAAACCGCTAGCCTGGCTCTGTCCGACGGGGAACAAAATCCACCTACCAGCAATTCTAAAACTCACTATTTACGTGTAATATCTTGTTTGTTTAATCCGTACAAAAACTGAAGCGTAAAAACGACATGCTGTGTTACTGGTGATAATGTGCTGGACTATTTCTTGGCCAAGAGCAGTAACTTCCTAGAGTCTTGCTGGTTGCCTAGCAACCTCACCGTCATGAAAAAGACACACTTCTAGTAAGAAATAGTACAGCACATAACCCCCCCGAAAACCACAATAAGCCACACTTGAAAAGGTTTTATTGCAGTTTGCAGGCAAACAAAAAAAAGGATCTAAGTGGTATCAAATGTCAAAACACTGGATTTGCTCTGTCGACACTGTTAGAGTTCCCTTAGCTGCCACCCCCAACTACACTGCAGCTCCTATGGGGCTTATCTAACAGACCTTTTTATTTTTGGCCCTTAGCTACAACTGATAAATCAGTTCCCAAAGTTCAGACTCTAGTTCCCATTGGTCTGGTTCCTAGATAGACAACTTAATGTAGACTACTTTACACAAGTAAAATACTGTATACACTGGTGCAACAGCATACAAGTTATCTGTTAACATACTGTACCAAAAGGACAGAATAGCTTGGGCCCAGTCTGAAGTAACCCACTAATGCACATGGTTAAAAAAACCAACGTGATGCTGGAGCACAGGTTTCACAGGAAATAATTTCTTTATCAGTACTGCATTTGTTTATTTTTCCTGTTGAACCTGAAAACTGTTATATTGCAGCAGACTTTGTGGTAATAGGTGTTCGTCCCCTTAAGTTAGGTATGATATCCACAACACCAGAGCATTTAGTTTACTTTAAATCTGGTGTCGAGCCAAACAAAGGCAGGGTCTCTTTTGTTTCATGATGCACGCTCCAAATGGAGAAGCTGGCTTGTCATGGCAGGAGGAAGCAAGAGCCAGAAATAAACAAATCACATAACATTGTTGATCAATTGTAAGAGACTGTGTATTGCAGGACAGTGAATGAGGCTGTGTTAAAGTATTGACCAGCTGTGTGCACACTGAGGCGATCAAAGTCAAATGCAATGCATTCATTTAAGAAACATTTTGTCAATTAAAACATGCCATATTTAATTCAATGTATACTGCCATCTGTAGAGCTGGTTTAGTTCCCTTATGTTCCCTTCAGGATGTCTACAGTTCCCTAATGTCAGGCCCCTTGCCACATTTAAACTGTATTAGATGTAGCCTACTTGAGCCAGATCCTCACCCAGGGCCTTTCTGACTTTTCCACTGCCTAGAATGAAGACTTAAGGCCACGGTCACTGATTGCACAGCTCTGCTGTGTTATGCCATGTCATCATATTTTATTTGCTGAAGTAGTAATATTGTGACTTTGTATTCTCATTTCTCATTTTATTGCCAGCAATAACATCAGTGGTAGTGTTGACATTAACACTGTTACCTGCAGAAGAGGAGTCGTCATGGTCGGAGCTCAGGTACCCATCACTCCTCCTGTCAGGGGTGCTGCGCCCGGAGCCGCGGGAGGCTCTGCAGTGAATCTGCGGGAAGGACGGGGACAGTGTGCCGTCGTCGCCGGAGTCAAAGTCCCTGCTGTGGCGGAAAGGCCGCCGAGTGTCCCTGCCGACGGTCTTTGGTGCCAACAAGTTATTCCTGACGAAATTTTCATTCAGCTCCGCATCCTCATATTCTCGGTCGCTGGCCACCTCGTTATCATTCAGTTGAGAGACGCCAGATGTGGCCGTGCCCCCTCTCTGAAAGCTGGGTTTCTTTGGCGGGACAGGGATGGGGACGGGCTTACCTGTCTTGCCGCTGAACTTGCTCCGTTCCCGGCCGAACGAGCTCGTGACACCCGCTATGTGGAGCTTGACACCTCCAGTGTCAGACACCTTGGCCGTGTGCCCGTCGCTCCCATCTTCCCGCCGCTGCGGTTTCCTAATATCCCCCGTCTTAGAAAATGCGAATGTGTCGGAGTTCAAGTTTTCATCTTTGCCTTCAAACCGTTCAGGGTCGTTTCTCTTCCGTCGAGCCATGGTGGTCTGCAGGTAGATCACCTTGAATTTCTCCTCCGCCAGAGCCCTCTGGAGCCTCTTCAGGTTGGTTTTAGATGCCTCCAGCTCCGACTCGATGTCCTCTACAGAGTTCAAATCCATTTTGGGTACTTCTCCGTGAGGAAATTCATTCCTCCAATGTTTTGCAAATTCCTCCTGTTCCCACATATCGATGTTCAAACCGGGCTTTCCGCCAACTGCAGTCTCGTAATGAGAGAAACGTTGAAGCTAACTGTTCTGTGTCTTCACCGACAGTTAGTCTGTCGCATATGTTTACCTTCCTCTCCTACTCTGGTTGAAGAACAGTCTGTCGATATTAACTTGACCACTTTCTGACCATCTTTAGCCTCCCACATACAAACAGCAGAGCGCACCGTGAGCGTGTGCGAGACGCAAATAACAAGTTTGCCACTACGCTGAAAAGTTTCGAGACTTCCTGTATTGAGACGTGCTGCCTTCAAGTCCCGCTCGGACTAGCGTGTTGTATGTTTTGTTTTATGACCATAAAATCAAATCAATGCTGCATACCTCAATGCCAGATTTTAAAGCAGGTGCGTTTGTCTTTGGTTGAAAAATAAAAAAAACAATAACATTGCTCCTGTAGATTTAACATTTAGAACACCACAATACATAATCACAACGGGGACATAGAAACACAATAATTATTTAGCTCATTTTTTTAAATTCTACAGAGTAAATAATAGTGTATGATAGTAATATCACATAATTTTTTACCATCAAATGTTCACGCTGCTTATATCTCCAGATAAAATATCTAATATGACTTTAACACACAATATTCCCTGTCGTGCTGATTAGTGGAAAGAATTCCGATATATCTTAATGCAACGAGTCAATGAATGGGTGAGAGTTCGTCACTCTTCGCTCTGACAATAATCAAGCAACCACCGTGCTTTTTACCCTGGGGTTAAATGTTCACACCATGTGGTGTAAATAAAAAACAAACATGCATGATATGCATGTAAATGAAATGGAATGGTGGGTTATAATATAAGTAACTGATTACTCTTTTCATAATAACCTATATTTATCGTCTCAATAAGAATAGGTGAATAGTTTCATTCAAGTCATAACTCTTATGTTTACAGTTAACTTTACTGCCAGCAGCAAACTCTAGGTTTGCTTTTATGGTTAGTATTGCTTGAGTACCTTGTTAAAGTACAGACATATTGGATAGTGTGTGTCTCCACTGATCTGCTGGTTTTGCCTGATTTGCCTGATTTTTTTGATAAAGCCAGAATAAAAAAAAAGTCATTTAAACTTTTGAACAAAGACTACTGATCTTATGCATCAAAAACACATTCAGCTTTATTTTTCTAATGTATTGCTCATGGTTTTCTATTCAAGCTGCACTGGTGGCATGCCCCGTCAGGAAATATTTGATTTGACTACCATGATATCCAGGGAACAGGGAAAGCTGTGACACTTGCTTTGAGTGCCACAGAAGGACAATGAGAAACCCTGTCTTATGGAGCCTCCTGTATTGGGTTTACACAGGTCCATTTGTGGGTCTCCTTCTATTATCTCCCTTATTGTTTTAACAGCAGGCACAGGCATTTCCCATAGATACTAGACGTGTTAATGCACGTAAAAAACAGACGTGAAGTGCTTTTTATTGATACAGGAACATGTCATAACTTACAATAGCTAAAACACATCCTCATTCTCTTGCTTGTTTTGATTGCTATTTTATCACTGCAGAATAATATTTGGTGTGGCACACCAGACAGACACTTTATATTTGCTAGGTCAACATTTTCAAATTTAGTAATGGAAAAATCATCTTCAACTCGGCCGGATGCATGCAGCTGCATTCAGGTAAAAACTTGGTAAGCAGCCAAGCAGGAGACTTCCAGTAAAACAGTTGTAATGCTATACAACAGAGGAAAAAGTTATCACTTTAGACAGAGAACGATAGGGGAGGGCGGAGGCAGAGATGGACGCTTGGTATTTTCGAGTGCCCGTTTGGATCCCTGCCCAGAACTGAAAGATCATTCTCCTAAAAGCTTTCAGTAGCCAGGAGCAATCATTGATCAGCTCTCGTTGCAGGCCTGAGAGCCCTGATTGGGTTACTGTAATGAATAGATGAGAAAGGCTATGGCCAGCCTGTAATCATGAAACTGAATTACTAATCACAAGCTGTACATATATGGCAGGAAATGTAGGGACTTTTCTGGTTACTCTTCATGTGTTCAATACAGTCAGCCTGTGGAATGCAGAAGTTATATGTCTCAACTGGAGTCATACTTCTCAAACTTTACAGATATTGTTTCATAACAGAAAAACAAGTGTGACGTGAGGTTTTGGTGACTCTTAGCTCAGTGCAAAGATAATGACATGACTGGGTAAATGCACAAAGAGTGTAGCTGGCAGACAACATTCTTTACATCTCATTCCCAAAATGCTTTCATTCATCAAACAACAAATTCAACACTATTTTGATCCAAAGGTACATGTACTACAGATTAAATGACGCCTCCAGTGTGGTATACTGTATGCTTTTGCTCATTGTTATGTCATCAAACCCTTCATACACCACAACTGAACACATTTTTAAATGTTTTGCCACGCTTCTCAACCTGCTTCACTCCCATTCAATTCCAGATGTCCTGAGCGCCTGAGACGTTTAATATAGTAGTTGAATGGAATTCACTGCTGCGAATGAGAAACAACCAATAGTGTGAGGCAAACAATAACAGGATGAAAGACATGAACAAAATATCCAGCTATGCTGTAATTGTAGCATTTACTGTATACTCTGCACAAAGGATGCGTCACTGTAAACACACGTGTCTTCTACAAACATTCAACATGTTATGCAACATACTGTATACAGTATATACACAAGACATCAGTAACAGCGTAGTGTTATAATGCAGTGTCAGCAGTGTGTTCTATGCCAAGGAAGACATAGAACTTTGTTAAAAATGACACATAAGAATAAGCTTTGGTCAGGATTTTCAATCCTCAAATTAATATCCATTTAAATAAAATGAAAAGAAGTGAAGACTCCAAATATCTTCTGAATACTCCTAAATGTCATCTTCTCCCTCCATGGCTCCATAAAGAGTTTCAATATGGACAAATTATATGAAAAATAATGAATGTGCATGACTATAAGTGGTGTTTCTGTGTAAAAATGTGGGTAGTATATTTGAGCTTTAGGTCTGTGGTTCTGGGACGAGGAAAGTATTGAAATAGTTAGAGGGTAAATTCCTTGAATGACTGCACGCTGGCTACAATATATTGGCATGCACTGCACCAGGGGCAGACTAAGGAGCCAAAGATCCAGCTCTGACAGTCTGCAACAGGCTACTCCAGTATTTTCTATGCTGCAGCAGGGTGCATCATGGGGAGGACTTTAATCAGTGGTTATGTGATGCCCTCTGGTGGCTGCAGTTGCTACCCTACATGACAAAACAAGCATGACGAGTCAAAGCAACACAGTATGAAGGGCTATAGCAGAGTATAGCATAGTACTACATTTATTGAATGGAAAATTTCCACAGGACCTCAAGGACAATAAACTTTACTAATCATATAAATGGTGCTACCAAAAATATTGCCGAATGAAAAATGAATTACTTTAAGACCACAGCGATACACTTTGAGACAACAAAGACATAAAAATATTAGAAAGTACATATGCTTTGCATGACTCAACAAGTCCTATATGTCACTTAAAACCAAACATACAGTACAAGTATATCAAAATAGACACAAATATATTATTATAAAACTTGTTTCAAAATGCATCCCATTTGTATAGAGGGACAGAACATATACCATTTCTTATCAAAATAATATCTTGTTATCCAACACATAATCTACAAATTCCACACCAAATTTGTTGTGCAATTGTCTCTGAAATCTCTATTAAGGCAACTATAGGACAGCACCACAGATGCAACCACTGGAGTTACAGGTAGGTAGAATCAAAAGGCCACAAACACCCTGCCAAAGATGTTACAAATATATTTTCAGAAGAAGACAAACTACAGGTTTGGGTCAAAAGTTGCAGGTTATGATCCTCAATGGCCGTCCTGAGCAGTAGTAGGAGTGTTGTATAATGATTCGTAAGCCATCAATGATTAGGCCTGGCCTTTAATATTATAAAAACTTAGTTGATTTAATGTAAATATATTTTAAAAATTACAGCAGTATCATAAATACTTACCACAGCAATAGACCAGTCTTCAGATCAGAGACTTTCACAGTGACTCTTTGCAAAGCCTTCACAAATTGCATAGTTAATGGATTTTCTGATAGTAAACGCATAGAAAACTAAATCAGTGTGTAAAAGATGGTATCTAGTCATTATGTGAGGAAAGTCTGTCATTTGTTAACAGAACAAAGTGCAAAATCTTTACATAGATTGTTGCTGTGGCTAACACATATTCATGATCGCTGTTAACCTTACAAACCAACTTTTCATGCTTTTCTGATGGAACTTGCTACCAAGGTTTCTCGCCTAGTGGTTACAAATGCCTGTTGTTTTTCATAATAGGCTGCCTCATTAATAAAAGTGGGATAGACGGTGCCTGAGCCCTGGTAGCGGATGGTCTTTCCATCAAATGTTTGGAACATAGGGTCACCGGGGTTCAGTGGTTCCCAGTCACAGTCCTGAAACAACAACAAGCAATAACCACAGATAAAGGGACTTAAGTATGTTATTCAAACTACAATAATATATTGTCACATCAACCAAAGATGTCTCATATCCTCTTTCATAATAACTCATATTTACAGGTTCAATAGGTCAGATTCTAATTTTTACCTGCAGATTGGGGTGCACCATGGCAATGATGTTTCCATTGGCATCCCTGGGGTAGTCAATCCTCTCTAACACCCGGAAAACTTCCACTGTACAGGGAGGGAACTCCATGCCTAAACACCACACAGGTAACAACATCTTGTAAGCATCCTGTATTCCAAAATCTATTGAGGACACGGACTGAAAATGTGACTTAATAGTGTACAAAGACACGCAATTATTTTCCAACAACGAGAAGAAAAAAATAGAAATGAAGAATAAGCAGAAATAGGCAATCTTAATCCTAATAACAACTCCTCCTAAAAAAACCAAAACAAACAAGGATAATGCCTCTGAGGATGCAAGAATAAAACAACTTAAGAAAAGAAGGGAAATGGAAAAACAAACAAGCAAAAAAAGAAATGGAAAAATACAGGAAGATAAAATATCAAGAAAGGCAGATGACCGATTAGCCATATAGACGGAGTGGGGTGCTTTCCAGCTGCAAATGATCAACTTCTTGGCCTTTGTGATCCCAGTTATGAATACGCTTTTCTCAATGATCAACTGATTTAAAGAGGAACATGTTAAGAGCAGAACAGACTGAAAAAGGCATAGTTTCCCCCAGAATCCTGGATAAAAACCTCCCTTCATTAAAAAATACTGCTGGTCAATGCCAGATCATGTGAATATAAGGACCATTTTTATCCAAGGAACACAAGCTGCAATCTAGTGATGATCTGACCCTCATTAAATGGAGTCTACAAGGAGAGAAGTACATTCTGTGGACGAATTTGAAGAGTATGTATTGGTGGTTGGGATAACGTGACAAGGAGATATGTTCGTCTGCCAATCAAGACCTGAGTTGGAAGTCTGAATATTTAACTTCCAAACAGAGTCATTTGCTATAGGCTTATAAGAAGCTTATCAAAAAGTAATACATATGCGAGACAATGCCTTAAGAGCGAGCTCTCACTAAAATAACACTAAACAAAAGATGGGTTCTTAAATTCCCTGTCCATGGGACTTTCATGGCAGAGAGTGTAAAAAAAAGAATGCGTTCCCGGGGAGAATAAGCAAAGTCCTGGATTTTCATACATATCAGCAGTGGCACAGATAGCCCTACTGCTCCATAGAGGAAAATGGGTTGAGAGAGTATTAATCAGCAAATTATGATTATGCTGCTTTCTGCAATGCATTTACACACGGCACTTAGTCCACTTGGTGGAGGAAAACGCTCAGCACTTTCAGTTATTTTGAAATGAAGGACACAATCAATAAAAACAACACTAAGAGACAACAGCTAGTTAGCTATTGGACAAATTTTGACTTGATGATGGTGCTCGAGGAAAAGTCAGGGATCATCAAAGTCAGTTGGATTCAATCCATCGAATAGTTGTTGAGATATTTCAGTCAGGACCCAAGTGGTGGACCGGCCGCTAGACAGGCCGACATCGCTATCCGTAAAGCCTTGTTGCTAGAACGGCTGATAAAAACTACATATTAATAAGTGAAAAACAAAACTGAATTTTAAGACTTAACCAACTTGAATAAATGTCTTAATAAGTGGCCTTACTCAGTCTCTGGAACTAAACAGGAAGTGCAGTGGTTTTTGGCAGAGCTTGGATATTAAGTAAGTAGATGCTCAAATGAACTGCTTTACCACGTAAGTGTACGACCACTGACCTGTACTAATATGCACGCGGCAACACAGAGCAAAAAGGACAATAGTCACAGCAAGTTTTCCCACTGAATCTATGTGATCGATATTCTGCAGAACCGTAACTACTATTTAACCTCTTATAGCTAAACGAGTTCTTCGTGCTGCTCAGCTTCAAGGCACAGGAACACAGATTCATCACCATGCCTGAGCAATCATCAGCACCAGTGTGGCCCCACGACAGAAGATTACCACACCGTTGGCAGCCAGACTCTAATGACATGGAAACTGACCAGCTCCCAACAAGCAGGCCATTCAACAGCAGGCCAGTCAGGGGAAACCAACAGACTGCAACTCACACTTGGCACAGGCTGCTTGTTTACGTAAACTAGGAAGGAAAAACTGCCTTGCACCTAAACATTGCAAACACTGTTCCGTGCCTTAGGGAACAGAAAGGGCAGAGCGGAGGCGGGGTGAGCCTGATGCAGATAAATTTAGAGATCTGGGTGTAGGTACATCTGGATGAATCAGGCGGACACCCATGGGCGTTTTGTCACAAAATGTTTCTCGTCACGATGATGCTGGCAAACAGGCTGACTGACTGAACAACCTATTTTTCTATTACATAACACAACATGAATCATAATATTAGTCGTCCCCAAGACAGTTTAATACTTAAGAAATTCCTGCAAACTTTAAGAGACATGAACTAATTCAGTGGACATGTATGCTTCAGTCTCGACTGCTTTGGCCTTTAAAATTATGACATGGGCTGTTGCTGAATGCCATATAAATGCCGTATGTTATATGGCCCTACCTTCATTAAAAAGTTCGATGAAGTCCAAGGCATGTTTCAGTATTACCCTCATAGCTTCAAAGATGTTACTCCTCAAAACACCTTGAGGCTGAGGACCCACTTCCAGACCTGCAATGAAACAATCAGAAGACACATTCGCACATGTAAAACTATTCTCTGCTGACTGAATGGATGCCCTGCGAATATCTTAAATATAGTCCATTGTCCCCAGAGCAATTTGGCTGGACTTGAGAGACTCACCAACAGGGTGCTTGGCAACGGAGCGCGAAGTGGAATATTTCAAAAGAGGATGTTCATTCAGCAGAACAAGACAACTGGCTGGAGCGATGGCTTTCTGCAACACAAAGAATGTATTTTCGTATCTAATAATTTTTAGTTCTAGTTGTCCTTGACCTCTTAGAGGCATGCTTTGTCCCCCATGTAGGCGTATCAGACAGTGTTGTCCAGCTCTGCTCTGATCGGTCCAGCCTGAGAGTAGACTGAATCTCAATCATGCCGATCACAATCACCTGAGTGATGAATGTGTTTGTGTCTATTTAATGTCTGCTTCGCCATGGTGATTTGACAATGCCTGACGAAGATCTCTGTTACAGCGAAACACTGCTCAGATAAAACTGAAGGGAGCTGTTAGTGCAGTGTGCAGGTCTTCTGTTTGAGTCTTGCCTTTAGTTTGCTTTTTGATCCTGCACATGTGGAAGTTTTTTTTTTGGATGTGTGTACCCTACACCCCCTTTTTTGTCTTTCTGCAACACAAAACTAAGCAAAAACAAGATCTCAACTGCAGATTAAAAAACACACACCTTAACATCACATCAGCCAACCAGACTGTGAGTGACTGCTTCAAGGTTTTGCTTGAACTCACATCGGTACAAATATGACACATACAATAACAAACAGACAAACACCATGGCCATGTGCACAATTCAAGTTTAAGGCGGTAGTGTGTCTTAGTGATCGGAAAAGGCACAAAATCATTTTCAGCACAAACAGCATTGTGATTCTTGTCTCCATAATTTATCGAGAGGATCACTGTCATCGTGGGCCTACTGGATAAAAAAGTCCACCTGTGATCTCCTGAGTTTAAGCTGTCGCTGGTTGGAGAGGAAACCAGAGACCCCCCATCCATCACCTTTCACTTTCTTTCATTCTGAGACGTTGGTTTAAATTGTACTTCTTAACATACTGCATTCTGTACTGTATGTGCCATAAAACATATTTATGGGACATTTCTCGCTGGGCTCTGGTGTTAACTTATACCACTGACTGTGACTGATTTTGAACAGCTAATGTTGTAGATCGAATGCTCCTGAACACCTACAGACGTTTGTTTGTGCCGTCAAGTTTAAAATTCAATTCAAAATAAAAAAAATAAATAAAATCAAATTTGCTCTTCAAGGCCGTCACCTTGATGTAGTTCATCATCTGCAGATTGAAGTGGTCTTTGGAGCTCTCCAGAATCAGAGTGCAGCCCATGTTGGACGTCGTGTTGTGGAGGTCAAAGATGACATCGTAGGCCTCTGGGCTTCCTTTGGGTCCAAATATCCTGTTGATCTCCTGGGCTCTCTGCACCTCGTAGGGCAGGTCATCTCCTCCCGGGGCACTGCAGGGAACATGCGCACACACACACACACACACACACACACACAGTATGAGAAAGCAGTCCGATGTCCGATCAGACAATTCTGCTGAAGGAACAATGAGCTATGAAGCACGTTAATGATTTACACAAGGGTGTCTACTTGCCGTACATGCCCTGTTAACACTTTCACAGAACTGTTGGCCAAAGGTGGAAAAATCTCTGAGTAACAACCTACAAGTTAACACAGTAACTGTGGGGTTAAAATGGAGAGTATGTGCAAAATGCGCCGAAAGCCAAAAAACAAGATTATCCTGTTTCTGTGTTGAACTAAGGTTTGTATTCACTACATTTCTATGTGGGTAACAGGAAAACATTAATAACTGCAAATGATGTCTTGATAATTACCATGATTCCACTTGATTTGCTGATGTAGACAGTCATGGTAGCCATTAAGGCCACGCTGGAATTCAAAGCTGGATTCAGGAGAGTGGCCTCCTTTTGTGAGCGTTAAGAAGAAATTGAATCCACTTTCTCCAAGCATTGCATGTCTGCACTAAAGGATCCTTGAGAAGTTGGTTTAGTCCCCAGGCTAAGCTTTTTTCCCCAGACAGACATTCTACACGCTCTGAGCAGAGAATGGGAGCTTCCCTTTTTTTCACTAAGCTCTTTTAAAGCATTTCAAAATAACAGTCTAGGACATTCTCCAAGCTACTGTAGAATAGCACCTCTGCTGTCCCATATTGTCTCACCTCTCTCACATCTGCTCTTTTGACCCCATTTTCAGCAAATATCTGGTATTGTCTGGACTGCCAGGACATTGGCACACAAGCATAGTGTGAACTACAGCTGATAGAGTGGTCTCCAACACACCAACTAGTATATTTAAGTTGGAGAAAAGGGAACTGTTAATCTTCTTATATGTTGCCTTGAGAGAGGCCAAACAGTTTGTAAGCTGCAGATCTTTCCTCATCGTTCACATTTTGAACGATGAGGAAGTAACAGTAACTGCAGCCATACACGATGATCTGAGCTTTAACCATCTTTTCAGTGAAAGGAAACATTTACAACAGAATTTGAAAAGATCACAAAGCCACTATAGGTAAAATATGGTACACATCATAAGAAATTCTGTAATAATAATACTATTAAGCGCAGTTATTGTCACTCAAGTGTATATACTCACCATCCAAAAGCACAGATGACAATATTCCCATAACAGGAAAATAGTAGGATAGAGAAAAGAGGCCAAGATTAAGGCCACATGGAAATGATATGGTAATAAGTCAACTTCCCCAGCAGGTGCCACAGACACACTATAACAACGTTGGGAATGTCAGTGTGGGATTCCTATGGTGGTTTATGAACAGTGGGATACGATGTTGTTACCCAACCACATTAGTAAATAGGCTGTTGTGTGTGTTCATGCACACTGACTATATGAGCCAGCGTTTGCGTAAGAGATTTTCCGCTATAGTGCACAGAAGAATAAAAAAAAAAACAACAAAAAAAAGTCGTCTTAATTCATTTGCAGCTCGGTCACGTTTCGCTCACGTTTTTCCTGCTGGCTGACAGTCGGCCCAAGTCCGGGAGGAGGGGACACGCTGCTCTGCTGTTATTGGCGGGGGTTAACACGCACGCCTGCGATAAAAAACAGTTTGATTTAGGTTTGATCGTGACTGTTTTACTATAGGAATTCCGAGAATATAACAGTGTACATCCATCCAAGCCATCCTATAGTTTGGTGTAACCAAACTGTAGTTTTACCCTATGTTCTTTAAGCAAGACGGCTTACGGCACTTCCCTCACTTGTGTCTGGCAGAGCACACACGTGAAGTCAGTGATGTCAGTAATGTTACATGATCGCGCTGTCATTACATTTCCCAACGTATTCCGACTACCTGTAGTCGAGATCTTCGAGGATCTGACACTGAACCAGTTAGATCCTCGATTTTAGTCATTTCATTCGCAAACAAACTGCCCCAACGACAAAACGTACACAAGCCCATTCAGACAATGTCACAGTTTACAGTATAGGGATGCACACATGCCACGTTCTTGTTTTTGATCAGAATGAACTCAAAACCTAAAAAAAAAAAAACACATATAAAATCAAACGGGTGTGCTGCTAAATGTGAATCTGTTTTGCGGATCCGTGCCATGAAAAAGTCTCCATTCAACATGTATGACAGCAGACAGGAAGAACAACAACAACATCATCCAGCAGCGACGCTGTACATGACAGCTCTGAGGTCTGCTGTGTTTACCTGAGGTTTTCTGGGCTGAAGGCTCGGTTCAGATCCGTGTCCACATATCTGGTGCACTTCTCCACAGCCTTCGGGTTGGTGATGAAAGGTTTGGTCTCGACCCCTTTTCTCTGTATCTCGGCGCTATTCTTCACCCACAGGTTTACGAGCGTCACGCCTGACATCTCGTTCCCGTGCGTTCCTCCGAAAATAGCCACTCTCCTGGCCTCGTTAAAACACACGCTGTTGTTATAAGAGGACATGTCTGGGTGCTAAAGCTGTGCAGAGTCTGGGTATAGACGGCAGAGGAAAAGTTTCCAGCTGGAGCTTCACAGCCTCACTGTTTAAATGCCTGCTGTGGCTGCGCGCTTACGTAACGTGCCCGCTGGCTTGTTGTGGTCAGTCACCGTGCGTAAAATGCGCTGAGTTGTGCACGACATCTCGAGTTGCAGGCGAAACTCCAGTTAACAAGGTTCCTCCCTTTGTTAACCTGTTACTGTCAAAATGACGGGAAAAAAATACCTGTTCGTTTCCGGCGAAGTTCTTCCAAAATAAAATATAACCAAACAATGTTTCCATAGCCTGTATTAGCATTTACAGGTAGTCTATCAAGCTAGACTTGACAGGATACATTACTTCCGGCTATGGCCTTCAAAATAAAACTATTTGACATTTTAAGAAATACAAAATGCCAGTAGAAATAAGAAGTATATTGCAGGAAAAAGGGGACTGGAAATATAATTTCCCACAAAGTCCATTTCACAATATGTACAGCTACATGATCCTGCTTTATACAGCAGCCACAGGTTGAAACTAGTTTTCAATTAAGCATAAATTATATATAACCTAACATATAACCTAACAAGAAACCTAACATATACTGTGTCTTACTGTTCCTAGACTTTATTGAATGCTATTATTGAGTCCCCTTATCAAATGTATATTTATCTTACAAATGCAGATAAGTAGGAGCAGACAAGTCGGATGATTTTTTAAACTTTGACACATTTTAATTATGCAAAACTGATAATATTTAGCATATTAGTTAAACGACTAATTAGATTCCAGAGAACACATCTACTTTCTTGAAAATGTTTTACCTAAAAGGTGTGGCACAGTATTACCTATTAACTCCATGAAGGGTTCTCGCCTAAGGTGCACTTTGTTACAGCTATACAAACACTGAGAGTCACTCAGACTATCAGATCATACGCAGTAAAAGTGCACAGGTTGCTATCATTTGAATTTCAAACACCATTAACAGAACAAGTAAAAGTTCAGGGTTTGGCAGGCTTCATTTGTACAACAGTACTACCTCTCATAAGATAATAAATGAGAATTTTACTTAACCATGAATTCTTTCAAATCATCAAATGAAAAGGTTTTTGCTTTCTACTAAAGGTGCAGCTGCAGGGAAAAATGCTCAAAACAGGGCAAGGACAAGGAAAGATATCATTTCCCTCTACTGTCCGACAGTGAATGCCCTTTTCTCTCATTGGGTGGCAGGCTAGGTGTTCAGATTTATACCAGTGAAGTTAGTTGACACTGTGGTTAAGTATTCTCTGGGATTCTGTTTCACATTCAAGAGTGTGAAAAAAAAAAAAAAGTGTTCACAACAAATGGATTACAATTAATTTAATTTACAAACCTGACATTTTTCCTCCATATATTTCCAGAGTTCATGTCAACACCAAAAAGATTGTCATGTAAGTAAAAACGCTTTGATACAAAACAAAATATAATTAGCCTATATAAGCCTAAATAGTAAAAACGCCTCACAACTGTCACATTTTCACTTGTAACTTTAACACTGTCCATCTAAACAGATGGACGGCTTCATGTTAGAAGCAGCTGCAACAGTTATTTTGTACGTTCAGGTGACTGTTGACATTTCCTCTTACTGATCAAACTCCGTCACTTTGTCTACAACTCCTTAAATCAGCGAGCTCATACTAATAGTCTGTAAGGAAGTCCTCACTAGGATTATGAAGTCTCCGCTTGACCTTTACGTGCTTGTTTTTCATGATTCTGTCTGAAGACGACAGTTCAGATTTTGAGAGAGAAGTCTCTGATAACTTAGGGCTGCTGGATATGATATTGGGGACAGCCGATTGCTTACTTCTTTCCCTCTTTTCCTTCTTTTTGTTTTCTTGGGGCTCTAACTCAGCAGACTCAGTCAACGATTTCCCCTCAAGCAAAACATTATCAGTGGATTTCATTTTTTTCTTCTTTTTCTTCTCTCTCATACCATTTAATGCCTGATTTCCAGGTGTCTCTGAAGATGGTGGAGCATGTTCGACCATGTTCAGTATTTCCATCGCTTGGTCAGAAGTACTGCCATCATGAGATAAGTCAACACTGCGACCACGTTTGCCCTTCGCAACCAAAGGAAGGGTCAACTCTTTGCCTTTTGTCCTTGGTGGACTCTCTTGCACCACATGGCATGGCTCATCCTTACACTTCTTCTTCTTCTTCTTCTTCATCAACACCACAGCCTCATCAGTTGGAGAATGTCCCGCATCTGCTGCACTTTTCAATCTTTCCACGGGGGTCACCAACTCACTTTCATTTCCCATACGTTTCTTTTTCCTTTTCCTTTTCACCCCCGTGTCAGTGGTTTCAGGCAAAGCACTCTGACATGTTCTGTTTGGTTCCTCAAAATCCTGCCCGTGATCTGTTTCCACACTGTCCTGCGCTACAGACATCTTCCTCTTCCTCTTCTTTTTCTTTTTGCTGACCCCATCATTAGATTCCTCCATGTTTCCAGTGATTTCTGCAGATTCAGTCTCAAAATCACCAGCGCTGACACCAGGTTTTCCTGCACCCCAGACATGAGCATCCACAGACTGTGAAGTGAAGTTTTGTTCCCCGTGAGTCTGAGCAACGTTTTCCTCTGCATCAGCAACGAGGAAGGATGAAGTCCTCTTCTTTTCCTTTTCCCGCACAGACACAGAATCATCGCTTTGTGCCACATTGTCTTCGGAGATATCCCTGCTAGATATTCCACTCATCTTCTTTTTCTTCTTCTTCTTCTTCTTCTTCTTCCTCTTAGTCACTAGTTCAGCACTTTGGTCTTCAAGGCCCTCCTTTGTTTTCCGGGTATTATCTACATTTTCAACCTTTTCATTTTCATCAGGAGTGTGAGCGATATCTACCCCCTCAGAGATTTTCTTCTTCTTCTTCTTTTTCAGTGACATCCCTGTACTTTTAGCCAAGGTTACAGTATCATTAGAAAAGCTCACACCCTCTTCTCCATCTCGAGTAGCCTCATTAAAGGATGACTGTTGCTTCCTTTTGTGCTTTTTTCTTTTGACATAACTGGATTCAAATGTTTCTTGAGAAGCTGCAGTGTTTTCTAAACAATTTCCTGACTCCTCTAACTGTCCTGTTGACATTGGCGGCAAACTTAAAGTCCTATTCGATGCTTCCTCTTCTTCACATTCCTCTGTAATTACAATCCTCTCTTCTTTTTTCCTCTTCTTCTTTTTCTTCTGTATCTCAGCATCATCAATAGGAGGTTCGGCAACTGCGCTGGGCTGTAACTGCTCATCATCCTCAACATTTCTTTTCTTCTTCTTCTTCTTCTTCTTCTCCTTGCCGCCATTCTCCACGTTACAACTCACTGAAAACACAGAATCCTCCATTCTCACAACGGATTCTGAGTTTCCCTCCACTTCTTGTCTGACATTTTCTGCTGCTGACTTATTCTTTTTTCTCTTCTTTTTCTGTTGTTTTGAATCAGGGATGTCTCTCTCCCTCGGTCTCAGTATGTTATCGTCATGTGACGAGTTCTCCATCCAATTGTTTCCATTATATTCCAGCTCGTCACTAGTCTGGGATGCCAGAGGCTTTTCCATATTGTCCTCAGACAGGCTGGGAGTCTCTTCTACCTTCCCATTCACAGATGTTGCAGCATGCAGACCCTCAGGCTCTTCCTGACTCTGGCCCTTTTCTTCTTCTACACTTTCATCATCTCCTTTGTCTTTTTTCTTCTTTTTCCTCTTCCTTACCCTGGTTTCACTGCATACCCTATCAGTATTAGTGTCACTTATAAGGTCTGGGAGACTGTGGAAGAGATTTTGGCTTTCAGGCTCCTCCTCTGCCTGTCCTGTCTGGGATAGATCGTCTGGGAGGAAAACATCAGTTTGAGGCTCTGTTACAGTTGTGGATGCTTCTCTGCCTTTCTGTGTGTCTTGCCTTGGACTTCTCTGTAGCTTATGCGGCTCACAAACTGTAGCATCTCTGTCGTTACACAACTCTTCCTCCCTTGCTTTTTGCTGAAACAGATTCTTCGTTTTCTGTCGGGTAAGACGTCCGTTTGTCTTTGGTGCTTGGGCCAGAAAGTTTCCGTCGCTTGTTAAGCGTTCATCATTCCTCTCCCTCTCAACCAGAACTCTACAAGGTGACTCTCCATCATCAGAGTTTTCTGTATCCGAAGACGACACTGTAACCCTCGATATTGATGCCTTAGCTGGTATTTTATGTAACGTCGTCTTCCACTGTCTCCTACATGAGGTCTCTTGTCTGGCATTACCAGCTTTCCTCCCCCTCTGTTGTTTTAACTGGTTGCACCAGGTTTGTCGGCTCTTTGCTTTTGATGGTACCACAAACCGTTTCTTTTCCTGTACGATGACACACAGATTACAGCCAAGTTCACAAAAAGTGCTATGAGATGCAAGATTCCTTGTTTTAACAGCCTGCTTACCACCACTTTGATGTCCTCATCTTCTTCTCTATCTTCTCTATAACAGAATAGATGTGTTTTATTACCAATCAATCAACCAGACTTGATTTGTGCAGCACCTGTCATACAGGTTAGTGCGATTCAAAGTGCTTTCTCAAAAATTGTACTTAAAAATGGAAGATTGGGGATTAGTCTATGGTTACTGGGCGTTGATGGATCGAAGCTACTTTTTCTTCTACAATATTCCTTGAAATGAACTTACTCTGACAACGGAGATATGGAATCCCCATCTATGTCAACTGTTGGTAAAGATGACTCCAGATGATCTCCTCTTTGATTGTCCTGCCACAGCTCTGTGACACATTTAAAAAAGCCTCCCATCGCAAAATGCTGTAAAAAGTTGAGACTTTAGCACTAAATAACATTGGCAAGCATTTGTTAATGTTATACAACAACAGCCAGCAAAAAAAAAACGTGTATTTAAGTATTGGTTGTCCTTACATGAAGGCTTGTGTTCTGCTGGACAGCTAACAGCGTGCTTCTAGGCTTCCACTTCCTCCCTGAGAGGAAAGGGAAACTGTATTTTGGCAGTCTGTATTTCTTCCTTCTCCTCTTTTTGTCAGTTTTGGATTCTCCACAGGAAGCGGACGATGAAGTGTCATCTTCACCTTCTTCTAGAACTCTGGGAGATATGGGGTCTGACCTCGAGCTGTAGCGTGGTCTTGCTGATCTCACAGCCTCAGGTACTGGCTTCTGAGTTATGAACAGGCTGTCTCCTGAATCACTGCAGAGAGACATTTATACATTTAGAAAGTCAAACTGGAGCGTTTTCAGGCTGCTGTTATAGGAGAAGCTCTATCATAACTGTGATACTTGTGTGGGACATCCTTACCTTTCAGCGGGTTCATTAGATACTGTATCCTGTCTGCTCTGTCCTGCAGAAGACTCAAGATACCGCGATATTTTCTCCACATAGTCTGGAGGGGATGTTTCCAGGACAACGTGGAATGACTCCGCTGATATAACTTCAGAAATGGCATCGGATCGAGTCAAAGTTAGAGAATCGTGCACTCCTGTCATTGTGTAACGTTAGCTAGCGTTAGAAATAGTGATTAGTGATACGAGATTAGATCTGCTTGATGCCTCCAACGAAAAGATGCTCGAAATGTGTTAGTTGTATCCGATTACAGGTCCGCTCTAGATGCATAATGATGACTGATCAACTAAACATCTCGCTAACATCGCATAATGACGTGTAGCTGCACCAAAACAAATGGAAAAGAGAGTAGGATCTACACATGTGGTTCTGGGTCAAACAGGAAGTATCTGAACGTCACCGACGTGACGAATAATCATCTGACCAATCACCAAAGAGGACCTCAAGTCACTAAGTGAAACAAGAGGTTTCACTCTTTCTACTTCCGTTTTCGACTGTTCTTCCATCAGTATTTTCACATAAATTGCTGATGAAGACCGTGAGCTGGAGTTGAAAGCTCCAGAATACGCTTGTAAATTGACCTTGAGTTAGTTTTCTTTTCTCCTAACAAACATTGGAATCATGTTTCATTATTAAACTAAATATTTTAGTATTAACAAAAAATACCCAGTCCATGTATGCAGATAACCCAGCAGGTGAATATTGTGGAAATTGAAACAATTGTTTAAATAAACTGAAATAATTGGATTGTCTATACAAATAGATATAAATATAGCCTATAAGATATGTACATGGTGTTTATATTGGTCATTTAATTTGATATGAATATAATTCGCTCCCCTCCCATACTACACTACACATTATTTTCACATTTATTTATTATTTATATAGAGTTTAACCATCAACCCAACAACTCAAAACATTTTTAAAGTTTCTAAGTATGCCTACTTTACTTCCTAAAAACTTATTTTGTTTGAATATTACCCCAAAACAAAATACGTTTATTTACATTTATGCAGTTATACTAATAAACTTCCTGCAGAGGCGAGGAAACACTGTGTGGGATGGAAACTATCTTGTTAGTATTTACTCTTTGGTTGTACTTCAACCATACATCACTGTTTTAACAATCGACTTTTCCTGCACCACTGACAGTCTGCTGGTTCATTTGCCTTCAAGTACAGTTATGGCAGATATCAGCAGAACTGAAAAGCTTCAGCTGCACGCCCCAGATTTAGAGGAACTGCGTGGTGGTAAGGACTTACAGGCAAAGTGGCACAGGCATGTTTATGAGGTAATGATAATAATAACAAAATAATGATGAAGACATTATTGCTGGTTGCAGTATTACAAGCAGGACTGGAGGACAACTTTGCTGAAGTTCAGGTGAGTGTTGTGGAGTGCCCAGATCTCACCAAAGAGCCCTTCCAGTTTCCTGTCAAAGGTAAGAGCCTGTCGAGTACAGCTCATGCATATTCACAGTATGTAAAAACTATACATCTAGATGTCGGAACCTCATTAGAAGTGTGAAAATCTAATCGCTCATGCATGCCCTACATGTGTATTTAGTCAATTCATGCACGATGTGACACTTTGTTAACCCTTACGGCTAAAAACTGCGTTTTTGTACTACTTCCATTTATCAGCCTCTCAAAGTGTCTCATTAGCTTCAAATATGGATGTATTGCATACTGTGAAATGAAGATCTATTTGATGTTGCATAAAGTTCTATGATGGATTATATATACATGTAGAATTTAGTTTTGCCTAGAAAAAAATGGGACAAAATGAATTGTAACAAAGGCATCAAAAACATTGGGACATATTACAGAAATATCAACTGATCTTTATCATTAATTAGTGAAATCTGTGAGGTTTTTGGTGAAACTGACAGGAACTGTGGGCTTACAACAACTCCATAAAGTAAAAAAAAAAAAAAAAACAAGCTTCAGTGAACTTTTTACATCCTCTTCCGCCATTAAGTAGAATGGAACACAACCTAGCCTTAATTCATATGTCGATTGGATTGCCATAATAACACACAAGGG
Source organism: Siniperca chuatsi (assembly GCF_020085105.1). NCBI lineage: Eukaryota > Metazoa > Chordata > Actinopteri > Centrarchiformes > Sinipercidae > Siniperca > Siniperca chuatsi. The sequence goes on from NC_058055.1 coordinate 7,422,249, forward strand.
GGGGTTACAAGCAAGTATGATAGCCCATTTTGCTTATAAGGACAGTGAGATAGGCCAATCGGTTCGTGGGACTGATATGGGACATGGATTTGAAGTGTAGTTGAACTTTCTTTACAGATTGAAACCCTGATTTGGCAAACAATATATACATTTGCATGTGCGGAACACTGGAGACCTACCTGATTTGTGTCAACTCTGTCCTCATACTGTAGGCTTGTGTGGAAATCCTCGCATCACTGATGTCGGTGGTGTGCCGTACCTCGTCCCCTTGGTTCAGAAACACAAGGTAGTTTTTATGAAAATATTGCATGGCGATACTGAGCAATGACCTGTAGTGAATGGGATTATTATAATGTTGTCTCTCCTCCTCCCAGGAATACAACATGAACACCATCTCAAAGGAGCTGGAGCTGCCAGGAGCCTTCATCCTCGGGGCCGCAGGTGCTCCCTCCAGAATTGTTGGAATGAATGCAGAGGTGAATCATTTTTACCCCTATCACACCACAGATCCTGACTAAAATATCTTCACTTAAGGCACTTTTGAGCTGCTTATGTTTTGCTTTCTGAAGGGTGCAGCTCTCCAGTCCTTTCCCCTGGAGTGGATGCCCCAGATATCACCTTGAAAGCCCCCATAGCATGCAAAACAAAGATTTGTTAAAGCAGTGGCCAAAATAATCAAAACTGGTACCAGTAATGTCTTATGTCAGATAGTTTCATTTTCATTTACCTCTTTTTACCAGCATGTCTGACTACAGAGTAAATATTGGATTGAAAAAGACAAACTTTGGGTGATTGTGGGATTGCGTTCTGGAGTTTGGACTGAAAGCTGCTCATTGGGCAAGCAAGGTTGCTCTGCAATGAAGCAACTGACTTGATTCACTAGAGTCACTGGCTACGTTAAATGATGATGAAAAACAGAATGAAAAAAAGCCCCTTTCTGCCACACATCCTCCCTGTGAGTGAGATGCTGAATCACTGATCCTCCTTGAGGAGAGTAAAAAGTGGATTTCCCTACAGTAAAGTATCGTGTTGTCATTATAAACTTGGAGAATAGTTTTAAAACACAGGAGTTGATGGATCAAATATTTTCGTCCACAGCTGATGCCTCTGGTTCTCACTGAAGCGGAGGGAAGGCCTGCAGTGAACAGCAGCTACTTCTCCTCCATCAATCCAGCCAATGGCCAGTGTCTGCAAGAAAAATACAGTGACAAATTCTCTGACTGCAACTTTGGACTGCTGGGCAATCTGTACGCTTGTGAAGGGAAGTCTGGAAAGGTAATCAGTCTTATCTGATCAAACGAGATCTGCAGCTTTTTGCCTCTGAGAAAGAATGATGGATGGGTGCACTGGGGTTCTTTCAAAAATGCAGTGTCATTTTTACTTTTGCTCTTGGCAGATAATGAACATCTCTGGTTATATATGAACTTAAACACAATTATCTGCAAGTTAATAACCACACTAAAGCTGTTGTGCGTGAACTTCAGCTCCATCTCGTGTGCTCCCAACATCTGAAAGGATAAACATTAAAGTGGTCATATTTTTAGCAGTTTCCAAGTACACCTAAATATGAAATTAAAATAACGTTAGAGACCCTCCAGGCAGTCAATGGGCATAAAGTTGTTACTGTGATGTAGAGACAATGCACAGTTAAAACGTTACCTATGAAAGATAAATTAGTGGGTGACAGATTTGCTGCATGTCCCCCCCCACCCACCCACACACATCTCTCTTCAGCTGTTCCTATCAAATAAAGGCAAAAAGCCCCCCCAGAAATCTTTAAAAAACAAACAAAAGGAAAGTGACTGTTAAGCTGAGTTGTCATGCCCTCTTCCAGGTCATAGAGGTGCGGGCCAAGAAGAGAACAGGAGGCCACAGTCTTGTGACGGCCTTGAGGAACACCCTTGAAGGTCACTACCCTGATAAAAGCCTGGCTCTGGGTGGCACGTTCATCATTCAGAAAGGGAAAGCTAAAATCCACATCATGGTAAATATCGGACGTGGCAGAGAATGCATGATTACTGTCAGTGCATGCATTGATTTACTTCCTTGTGTCTGCTCATCGATAGCCAAGAGAGTTCTCGGTCTGCCCCCTCAACACCAATGATGAAGTCAACAACTGGCTCAAGCACTTTGAGGTCAGCGCCCCACTCATCTGCCAGTCAGTGCTGGTATCCAGAGACCCTGTAAGTAAAGCAAACACACTCTCATCTCAATGACACAGATGAGATAAGATGAGTTTATGGGTTTAGCACCTATCAGCAGTGCATTTGCAGAATAGGCTGCTTTGTAATGGTTCTGTTCATTTGTTTGCTGTGTATCCAGGGTTTGGACCTGCGCGTGGAGCACACCCACTGCTTCAGCCACCACGGAGAAGGTGGCCACTACTACATAGACACCACACCTGACCAGGTGGAGTACCTGGGCTACTTCGTGCCTGCAGAGTTTGTCTACCGCATCGACAGGCCCAAAGAGACGCATGGAGTTGGACGAGACTGAAACTAAAATTTTACAATGAAAATGATAACTTTGCATCATTTATGTGGATCTTTGCTCTTAAATCACATCTCTAAAAGGTCTACATTTCTTATAAACAAAATCACTACATTTCATGTAATAAAAACAATATTGAATTTCTGCGAAGTGTTTTGTATTGTTTTGGCTGTTTGTTTACTAAATGCAGTAGTAACTAGTAACACGCATTACCCCTAAAAGAATAGTACATCTGAGACCTTGAAATACACCACTGGACTGAACTGGACTGAAACTCCATCATGATAAAAAAATTGTGCAAGACAGACCAGACAGTTGCAGTAATGTCCATACACTGTTTACACAGAGAGAAAACAAGCACGATATTGTTAAAGGCCCTACACACCCGTGGTCCACACACACAGGTGTTTTCACTTATTTGCTTATAAGAGTGATACGATGATGAAATGTGATATGAGAGATGTCTCACACACGTATCTCTCACAGTTGCATTTGTTGAGGTGTGATAGAGGTCTATTCAGCCAGAAGTGAGGCTACATTTTAATGACTGTGTAACTGTAGCCCTCATCCTGGTTTTAAAGCGAAACTCTCTAAAGAATTCACACATTTTTATTTATCATTCTGACTTCCAGTTCACTTTTGTTGAGAAAGCAGTATAAATCCAATCTCACACATTTGTTCCCCAATGATGAGTGGTTGCCAATTCCTCCAAAAATTCATTTTAGTTTTCTCACTCTGCTGCCCTAATTCTTATTCATATTCATATTCATATTCATGCACTGTATACGTGCATGGAAAATGTATTATTAGAATAATATAGTTGAAGGATTGCTGCAGTTTTTTTTAACTTTATATATAGTCACTGACAACAACAGAGGCCAAGAAGATGCCTGTACATAAAAACATAAAAAAGCACATTGTAATCATCATACTGTTGGTGGTTTTAATAAGTAAATAAGTAATAATAAAGGTTTTTAATTTGTCTATTTAGATTTGTTAGGATAGTACATTGCCAATATAATAATCAAATCAATTAAATACATTTCTTTTTGAATGTTTTTATTAAATTGTAGAAACCGCATTATATTACAAAATCATTTGACTTAAAATAATGTAATTCTCTAGGGTTGTCCATATGGAAACACTGCTCTCTTCTGACCGGAGCAGGTAACACATCATTTCCCACAATGCTGCTGCCGCACCAGCCCGGAAGTAAGACGTTTATTGACAATATGGCCGCGGAACTGGGTTTGGATTTGGAGAAATTTGTAATTTGACAGCGCACACCGGGGCTGCGATAATAACACATTTCCACCTCGGGAGTGTACAGAACAGATGCATTTGAATGAAGGGACCCGCGAATCCACGGGATGGTGTCAGTGAGCTGAGGAAACGTTCAGAGTGTGAAACCCGTCATGTCGTTTTTCAAGAGAAAAGGTGAGGAAGCTCCCTCTGAAGGCTGCAACGTCAACGGTAGCCAGCAGCAAAGAGAGTCCGGCTGAGGAGAGAGTGGTCCCCGATAAGTTGTAACTAATGTGGTCGAGACTGCGGTCGCAAGCAAATTAGCCAAGGACACCGCGGTGTTCATGGGAATGAGTTTTCCTGCTGCCGCTGCTCACTGCAGTAACATGGCTAGCTTAGCGGTGGCCTCTATCCTCCCTGCCTCATCCAAACTAATATTAGCCAGGGTGGCAAGAAATCCACCGCAGGGAGCTGTCAGCAGGGTACCACTTAGACACATCAGTATGATTATGTATGCATAAAATAGTGCTTCCAAATGTTGAAAACTCTCAGTGAGCTCTGGTATGTGTGATAGCCATCACTTGACACAAGTGTCGAACTTTGCTATGGCAGCTAGCTAGCTTTATCAGGGCATTTTCATACTGCCTTAACCAGCAAGAAATATAAAAAGGTGATAATAGCCCGTTGTATCTGAATCAGAGTTGTTAGTTATCATGTGTGTGTAGTTAGTCTTCATTAAGAAACGTTTGACCGCAAGGGATGTAACCTAGCTAGCGTTAGCAAAATTGGTCAGCAGTATCCAACGTTAAGCAGAAGGGACTGATTGAATTGGAGGGCTGTTGTATTAGACCACAGCCGTTTTAGCTAGCTGTAGCTAATAAATTGGCAACCAAGTGTATTTAAAGAAGAAGCTCTATATTTTCTTACTACAACATACCAATTACATTACGAGAGGCCTTTTCACTGAGCTACGTTTCTTACAACAAGTGTATCTCATTGCTTCGATAGAAAATACACAAATGTGGTAGGACAGAATGGAGAAGCAGTGATTGTGAAATGGATTTTAACTGAAGTCGGCTTGTGTTTTGTCGGGCAATCAGCATAGTAGCTTCACTGTCTAAACTGGCCCAGAGTTGTTCATCTTTAAGGGTGAGATTAGTGGTCAAAGCAGCTGACACAGCAGGTCTCTAAAATGAGGAAATATTAGAGAGAGTGCACTTATAATACTCTGGACTAGGATGACACTGACTGACAGGAAGTAAGTGTGTTCCTTGGTTATAGGGAAGGGAAATTTTTTCCAAAGAAATTATAGCACTAATGTTAAATTACAATTAGCTATGTGGAGCAGTAGATTAGTCAAATCCATGTGCCACTAGTAAACATAATAAAAGCATGTTCTCAATACTGTATACGTAGCATGAGTGCACGCATTCACTTCGACAAATCTTTAGTCTTTGCTGTCACTGGAGAGAGTCATCACGGTGCACTATGTCCAAAAGTGTAGTTTGTGCTGCTAATAATATGATGTGATCGAGCTGGTTTATAATCTGTGCCCACCAATGCTGTATTCACAGTTTTCTTGTAATACATAATATTTTTTTTTTTAACCAGAACATCCATTGCAGCTTTTTAAAAGTCACAGCTCTTTGCTGTGACAGACATTCTGTCAGTGCCAACCGACTCTGACTGCTGGCTGACACATGCATTCACAAACAGCTCTGTCCAAAATGTCTCGCTGAAAGAGCATCTTCTGTACCATTTGCCCAGGCCTCTCAGTCCATTGTGTAATGTCAGTGCTTGAAATTGATACTTAGCCAGACCGCTCTTTGCAGCAAGCAACAGCCTAATCTGAAGATATGAATGGTGAGTCACTCTGATGAGTGCTTGCCACCATGTCTGCCACTTAGCACTCGTTCCACTGCAGGCTACATATTTCATTTTTTATTTGACAGCTAGCCACACAGCTTAGGAGTGGCGTCAGATATTCGTAGTGTTAAATAGTTTTGCATTAGGCCACATGCACAACTTTAGCTCATGCACTAAGTTATGATACCATGTTTTTTTATGGACAATCAGCAACTCTTATAGAGCTTCAGGTGTAAGCCGTCGCCACTCGACTTCGAGAAAATCTGTCTTGAAACGGCCGGACCCACCACAGCTGATATACCAAGGTCACAAATATTAGGAAGGACTCTTAATGCTGACGTCCAGTATGAAAGCCCTCTCAGTCCTGCTTACTATATAATGAGCATTTCTTTGCATAGTGTAGTTATTTACAGTTGCTTTTCTAGTATATCAATTTCCTCACTATGTTATTATGTAACTAGATAGTGTGTTTCAGTCTTTCCAACCTTTACTTCATCTCTCAATGAATCTCATGTATGAATTTTTTGCTTGCTGGTCTCGCCCTCTCTTCTGAATGAAAATGCTGTATGCTTCTCCAGTTACAGCTCTCATCTTTCTCCCCACAGCCAAAAGCAAAGAACCTGAGAAAGTGACAGATGCTAAAGTCAATAGAGGTGAGTTCATCATCACCTCTGTGAGGTTATGAAATTGTCACACAATGTTGTTGAATTGAAAATGCTTTTTTTTAATAGTGGCATTTCAATTGACATGTAAACATTACAGACAACAGTGTTTTAATATCGATTTGTTGTAGTTATTTGTGATGCATTTGTTGACCCTTGGCCACTTTGAGATGTATTATAGATGTTTTTGCACTTAGAACTGAGATTAGCCTTGTTAAAGAAGTGATTCAAACAGCTCCTTGCTTAAGTTGGCTCTTATTATGTTTAATCATTGCTGGTTGTATTGTCACAAGGACCAACATTTTGACCTCAAGCTTCAAAGTGAAACACATAAAGCTCACAGTCAAACAAACACTGAGCAGTCTGTCTTCTCAAACATCTCTCACACCCTGAGGCCTCTGCACACTGAGAGCTCTTTCAAGAACCTTCACTATAAAGACCTTTTCATACAAGTCACAATGATGTCATACATTCAGGCCACTCAGAACTTTGATATCATTGTACTGTTTTTCAAATTATAATTTTTTTTGCCTAATGCCTATTTTCTGTCCTCCATCCTCCACTCACAGCTCCAGTAAGCCCTCACTCTCCATCACTAGGACTGAGGAACCACCATGCCATCCAGGAAGCTGCCGGGCCCAGCCATGTGGCCATCAATGCAATTTCGGCCAACATGGACTCCTTTGCCCGCGGACGCACCGCCATCCTCAAGAAACAGCCGAGCCACATGGAGGCTGCACACTTTGGAGATCTTGGTACAGAGCCTGCATTCATATGTTTGTATATTGTTTAAGGCCCAACCAAACATTTGAACAGATTATTTTCTCAATTAATCTTTTAGTCTATAGAATGTCAGAAAATATTGAAAAGGTGATGTCTTTAAATTCCTTGTTTTAACGGTCCAAAACCCAAAGATATTTGTATTACCATACAGTACATGTCAAAGAAAAGCAGGACATCCTTACACTTAAGAAGCTGAAGCCAGAGAATGTTTGGCTCTTTTGCTCGAAAAGTGACTGAAACGATTAATTGATTATGAAAATAGTTAGCCATTATTTGCTGTATGACTAATTCATTGATTAATCGACTCATTAATTAATTGTCATGTCAGACTTACTGAAACTTAATATTTCAACAGGTCAAAGTATGTGAATATTTTAGGTACAGCATGTTTGCAGGGTCTGCTATAAAATAAAAAATAAACATGCTGACACACACAAAAAAAATATGATCAACAATTTACAAAATATACGGAATTATAAACTTTGCAAAGCTTGCTTCATATGCTCCTTTTTTAACCTTATGGGGATGATTACGTTTCTCATAGTAATGTGCTGTAGCTACAGTATGCCTGAGTGTGACTCTTGCATCACTGAGATGGCTTAAACTACACACTGTCTTGTGCAAGCGGCAAATGACTTCAAGCATCAGTTGTGACTAGCACCTAAACATTCCAAAGGCTGTCAGGGTTATGTTGGCCTTACAGTCCCTCTTCTCATGTGGTCACATGGTGAGGAAACAGCTCCTCCCTTTTATCAGAAGTACTCTAAAATTAGATTGTGAGTATGTATGCTGGATGCCATGATATGAGGGTGTAGTGTGGCTGACATGTTGAGTGACTGCAGTGACAGGAACTGTACGAGCAAGTAGCTGGGGTGAGTCAGACGGAGGTGGAGGAACCTGTGGCGCTGCCCAGACAACAAAATCTGAATGAAAGACACCGGTGCCAATGATTTGTGGGCTGTGGCTTTAACAGAAGGAAGAGGAAGGTAGCCATGGCAGTTCAACCTAGAGCTAAGACTGAAAGCCACAGTAGGGCTAGCAGTAGTTAAAAATTGATCTTTACTAGTCAGTGGCCTATAGGAGCTGATTGCCAGTGAAAACCATAATGTTGAACATGATCATAGGATTTCCCCGCTCTCTTTTGAGAGCGGTTGAAAGAGTATAGAGCAGATGTAGCACATGTGAGGGGGTGTTGTAGCAGACTTTGACTGGCTCTAAAAAATGCAAATGAGGCAGCTGCTTTTTGATGATCGGACGCAGACACAGATGCTGCACTGGTTGTTGTGATTTTGACAGCTTTTGGTATTAAGGTGGCCTTCACTGTGTGATCTTAAGGAATCTGAAGAGGCTGATTGATAAGCACTTCACACTGGGTGACATCTCTTGAAGCACTATTTTGTTTTCAAAGGGCATAACACCACAACGCCTCAGCCCACGCTTCACTCTAACTACAGCTGATGTTCTCTGATTCACAGTCATAATTCATACGCTTCCTTGTTTATTTTGTTTTCTGGGAATGTGCGTGTGTGTTTGTGCTTGCAGTACCCTAGGATGGTGGATGTTATTCAAACAGACAGTTTGCATTTGAGACATTGTAAAGTCAAAAAATATGGCATTCCTACAGTAATCGCATGGTTTTTTCAGTGTTGAGACGTAGCTGAAGTTTGGAGACTGTCAAAGGTTGCCATGAGTGCCACAGTCATTGCTGACCACTTCATACACGCATGAATGACAGGATGGACAGGACACATAGATGCTGTTGACGTATGATTCTGAAAAGTTTGTCTGGGTTAAATCATCTGTGAAATTGCATAGTCTAAGGCCACCTTTAGACAGAGAGAGAGCTGGAAATTCAAAATAAATATCCAGGAGTTTAAATTCAGCTCACGTCAGCTTTCAGCCTGGACCAAATATTCTGTTGCAATAGGAGAGTTGAACACAGAAAATCCACTTTTTATCTTTCACTTCATGTTGCAGCTTCCATCAATACATTGCACATTTTATCTTCCTTCAAGTTTGAAAGTTGAAAGCTGTAAATAATAGAAAGTGTACTGCTGAGTCTGTTATTAAAGTCAAATACTTCAGTGTCTAATGTGCGCTTAAAGGCAGTGAAAATCTTATTGTCATGTGAATGCAGGGATTAGTGTATGTAACAGTGTTAGATCTGTTATTATGGACACTTCAATTACACTACAGATACCAGTAAAAGTCTGAAAAGTATGTAAAGCAGTTTGTGTATTTTCTTAAGCTGCCTTTTTCTCATTTCTGAATTTTCCTGTTGCAAGAAATGCTCTATTGACACAGTTGTTAATTTATTAGGTTAAAAAGTTGCACTCAAATAGAAAAAAATACTCTTAAAGTCTAAAATGTGTCTTTTAAAGCCTATAGTTACCTCTGCTAAGTCGATTGCTTAATTGTGTGCACATTTGTATGTTCCAGGTCATTCCAGTGTGAACTATCAGCCCCAAGAGACCGGTTCTCGGCTGTCCAAGACGGTGGACCATGTCCTTCGGGACAACGTGGCGATACCCCATTACATGCATTTCATGGAACTACGGGGCGCTGACCACCTGGTTCGGTTCTGGTTGGAGGCTGAGAGTTTCCGCTCTACCAGCTGGTCGCGGGTCAGAGCGCACAGCCTAAACTCCGTCAAACACAGCTCATTGGCTGAGCACGTCCCTGCAACCCCAGACGGCTCGGAGCTCCGGGAGCTCGCCCAACACACACCCAATGCCCTCGCCCAGGACAGCAGCAGTGAAGGCCCTACAGTGCAGTCAGAGCAGCGGGACTCCTCCAGCACAGAAGCCGGCCTGAGACCCGGCACCCCTCGAGCAGAAACCCCCAGCAGACAGGCACCCTCCAGGACAGGGACTCCCTACAAGGTGCAGCCAAACAGCACCCTGCGAGACCTCTCTGACAAACTCATGAAAAGTGAGTCACCTTTAAACAACCCTTTCTCTTTATAAGTGTTTATCTTATTTACATACTCGGAAGGAAGGAAACTTTCTATTGATTGACTGTTAAAGCTAAAGTTAAGGTACTTTGTACTTTGACAACTAGATTGTTTTAATTTTTAAATTTAAAGAGCTTTATGCAGACACAATAAGTGTGTTTACATCCACCTGGTTTTATGCCCATTTTCAATTTGTGCACAAAAAAACCTGAGTGGAAAAAAGTTTTACGCTTGATTGAGGTGGAGAAGTTGGATTATCGATAAAAAGAAAATGCCACAAAGTGCAATGGAAACTTAGCGAACAAATCATGACGTACATGAAACGTCACTGAAGCACGAAAAAATAGTCAGATGAAAACATCAGATCAGTGTGGAGCGATGAAGAGACTGTAACATTTCTCAAATTAATACATGAAACAAAGATAAATGCCATGTTTCCATCATGTTTTCCACGTGTTTTCCCACAGTTTGAGGTTTGACTAGTGCTCTGTCTTCTCCTTGAGCCCTCTTGCAGTGGTTAAATGGCACCAGAGTGGAGAATTGGTACCACCAACTCTTTATCTCGGATGCACCCGCTTCCTAACATTGTTTTCTGACCCACTGTTTTCTGATCAGCTTCCGTTTTGCCATCTTAAAGAATTATCTACAACATCTATGTAAATAAGTAATTGCACGCTTTTGTTGAGTTAATAGCTTGTTGCATTGGCTTTAGGAGTCATAACTGAAAACAAATAGCACCTATTATTTGGTATCTGACATTCATTCAGAGACTAGAAGGTTTTTGAGCATGAACCACTTCATCATTTCTACTTCTTCTACTAGGAACAGGAGTTTGACAAGGCCATTTCACAAACACTTTTGTAGGAATAGAATAATAAATAATAAAAGACATGATACTAAGCTTTACCTACATACACAAATCTTTGTTGGCCTGAGAGTGATTAATCTTGTCTGATGCATTAAAATATTGGTGTCCGGGACACTGGGATTTTACTACTGTCACACACATAGCATTTATCAGGGAGGCAGACACACATTCATTCTTTCTGTCTCGCACTCTCTCACACACACACACACACACACACACACACACACACACACACACACACACACACACACACACACACACTCGCTTCAGTTATGGGGTGACGGAGACGACCTCACTCGTGGCTGCTTTCAACATATGAGTGACTGAAAAAGGCACAGCACGTGCAAAACCAACGTGGTAAGATCATCAATAATGACGTGCTTCATTTGATCGCGTGGGAGCCTACGTCACAGTAAATTGTTTGTCTATACAAATCAGCTACTTGTCACCTGTAGATTCCTAAGTCGCGTAAGTTTTTTCCCTTCAGATCTACACTCATACGTGGCCTCTCTGGGATCCGATAGATGGAAATCCATCGTAGCGAAGGACAACTTTAATCCCATAAACTTCAAATGTAGTTGTTGTCATCTTGTGGTACACTATTTGTTTTTATATAGTTTTATGCATTCTTCATTCTGCACTGGGGGCTGTTTTAGGTGAACAGATAGATTTGTGGTACTTCTGGCAATCGTTTTGTGATATATTTTGCAGAGGATAGTAGTTTGTTTCACATCTGCCCCCCAGAAACTGAACCACCTCCATATAATCGACCCGCTGTTATCTTTGTCTGGAACTGAACTTAACTCAGTCAGGGCAATGATGGTTAATTAGTTTGGGGAGTCTGTGACTTTGTGGGAGAGGGAGAGCGAGTCTCCTGCATGTAAACACAGCCTGCTTTTAATGCAGAAATAAATTAATAAAATGTGCAACGAATAACTTGTAAATGACGATATGGTCATCTGCCATATCGCTCATTAATTGATACTCGAAATTATCATATATATTCAATATATCGCTCCAGCCCTAGTTCTTCACTTCCTGTGCACTAAAAATATTTCTTACTAGTGACCTGAAAGTATTATAAAATGATACAATGCCACCCCAGTCTGATGCTACTATCTATCTCTGTTGCAGCCCGACTTTGTCATTCAGAGTAGTCTTATGCAGCTTTAAAGGATAGGCGCTCATTTTTGAAATGTATCTTAAAACAATTCTGACATGCCCATATGTACATTGAAGGGGTTATTGTGTTGCTTTAATTGTTCCTGCTGTCCATAATGGCCGCAATGTAAATGATGGGGGACAAAATCCACAGACCTCTTTTTGTGTAAAATACATTCTAAAGTTCAGCTGAAGCTAATATGAGGCCAGGATAGTGACATAAAGTGAGGAGTACTAAAAACACTAACTTTGGAAGATATCCTCTTGATTTGTCTATTACATTGAAATTGCTTTAGGAAGGGATCTCGTTGCAGCCAGTATGAACAGGAGGAACAATTATAGCGACCAATAACACTTTTCAATGTACATATGGATATGTTAGTATTGTTTTAAGATGGCCTTGAAAAAATGGGAACCTATCCTTTAAAATATCTCTTCATTGATGTACACTTGGGGCAAAAAACATCACTCCTATGTATCTTGTAGCATCACTGGATGATCAGCTATTTGTCTTTGTTTTTCAGGTATAGAGAAAGATGCAGTTACCATCTTCACAAAGTATATCTCTCCAGACGCTGTGAGGCCCATCCCCATCACAGAACAGATCAGAAACGACATAGTTGGTAAGATACAGACGTTGCCAATAGGAACTTACTGTATTTTAAAAAAAAAATCAATCACCATATTTTATGTGCTCTGGTTTCAGTCACAAGAACTTTGTCATCCATCTTAAATGATATTCTCTAGTGCAATAATATGTCTGCCTTTCCTCTGCATAGCTAAGATATGTGGAGAGGATGGCATGGTGGACCCGAACTGCTTTGTTATTGCACAGTCGGTAGTCTTCACCATCTTGGAGCAACAGTGAGTTTCTGTCTACTCATTTTCTAGAGGAGTTAATACTCACACAGCAAGGTTTCCCCATCGCCATGTTTTGACATTAAGATTAAAGTGCAACTAGCGTCCTTTGTCATTTTACCACCTTGACATCCACAGTGCTGCTGTTTTCATCTCCCACTTGCTCTTTCATTTCCAGGCACTTTAGTGAATTCCTGCGGAGCCATCATTTCTGTAAATACCAGATTGAAGTGTTGACTAGTGGCTCTGTGTTCCTGGCTGACATCTTGTTCTGTGAGTCAGCTCTCTTCTACTTCTCTGAGGTGAGTGGGCCCAGTGGTTCCCAAAACATGATTTATGCGAGGTGTCTCATTACAAACACATTTTTACAATGCTATTATACCTTTTTTTTTTTGTTTCTTTAGCACACAATCTGTGCCTCCTCTTGACTCCTAATTGTACACTTTCCACTACTGAAAAATAAGTTCTGTTAGTTTCTTTATTTGTCTATTCTAGAGGGAAATTCTATTGTCACAGCAGCAATAAACCGAGGACAGTAAACATAAAACACAAAAAAACCCTATGGATGCTCCCTTTGCAATCTCCCAACCTATTGATATGATGCAAAAGTGACACCACAGCTCCACACAAAAGTCAAGTCAGCATATACAGAGGACATACAGTAAAACCCACAGTGACTTTCTGTTGAATTGTGCTGTGCTCTGTATCTCTTTCCCTGCAGTACATGGAAAAGGAGGAGGCGATGAATGTACTGCAGTTCTGGCTGGCGGCAGACAACTTCCAGAACCAGCTAGCAGCTAAAAAGGGCCAGTATGATGGCCAGGAGGCTCAAAATGATGCCATGATCCTCTACGACAAGTAGGTCTTCGCTCAGCTTCTTTGCAGTCCTCTTGTGCTCTGAGACCCCCAGTTGTTTTTGTTAAAAGAATGGGTTTGACTTGATACTTGGTCGCCATTAAGTTAAAATAATTAAGTCTATTTAGTCTCAGAATAGATGTTTTCTCAAAGTAAAAAAAAAAAAAAATCCCCAGTGAGTTAAGACAGTTTTGCCCGGAGTGACACCAACCTGCTCCTGAGCAAGATCAGATCAGAACCTGTAAGCAGCTTGACCACTGACCAATCAGATCACTGCAAAAACAGAGTCATCATTCCTACAGGATACCAACAAGGACAAAAGAGTTTACAATAAAGTGACAAGCAATAAAGAGAAATAGATATTTTTGTCAGTCAAATAACTGTTGCTGTTCTATTTTATTCCTGACAGGATTCCTGACAGTGTCGATGCCTTTACACTCTTATTCCATCACTGCAGCTCAGAATAATATGAGGCGACTTTGTGATGATAATTGGAAATAAAAATTATAGCCACTGTTGTCTTTTATTAGAAAAGTAATCTACACGCTGTTAGTTAGCTCCCATGATTATAAATGCAATATTTCGATCAGATAGACCTTATCAGGCATTAACTTCTTTTCTTCTCATTGATCATATTGTAATCATAAAGTGAAGGTCAGTCTCTCCACACAGTTTATTTAATTGACAATTGCAGTCCATTCATTCTTTCTTGGAGATTTGTCTGCAGCCATTGAGAAATCCCAGTTTGTTTGTTGTTCTGTATGCTTTGAAAGCTTTGTGTTAGTCTAGCTCACCCTATGGTAACCTGAGCAGATGGTGGGTTTCAGTTAGTTGAGGCTGAGAAGGTCACTGGCCTATAGTAATAGGAGACTAGGTGGCTGCTTGCTGTGAGCCTGCACTGTTTTTTCTTCCTCTTTTCTTCAATTTTAAGTTTTCTTTGTTGCATTTCCCAGGGTTTCATTTTTGCCTTTATTTCATTAATATTTTTGTTAATAAATGCCACCTTTTTTGTACATAATCCTGTCTACCGACCTGCTTCTTCAACATCCCCTTTTAAAGTTACATATTCTGCCCTTTATATGGGGCGGCAGCCTACAACCTCATTTTAAAATGCAGTCTCTTGAGGTTTCCTCTGAATTGTATTGTCTTTTGGGTATTGATTAAAATCTTAATATAGGTGCCCTCATCTGAACTCAATCGTTCATTGCTCTATTTCCTCCCCAGGTATTTCTCACTCCAGGCTACCAACCCTCTGGGCTTTGGCGACTCTGTGCGGATGGAGATAGAGTCGAATATCTGCCGAGAGGGAGGGCCGCTCCCCGACTGTTTCACCACTCCACTCAGACAGGCCTGGACCACCATGGAGAAGGTCAGATTCTCAAATAGCCACACACCAAGGACTCATCATTTTCAGTATGGGTCGTCTCTTATGTTATTTTACTATGTTGGGAAATAGGGAATGTTCAGATATGGATAATAAAGCACCCAAAACATTTACATTGGCCTTTAAAACATTGAATTAGATATTTTTAAAAATCTGCTTGAACTGTTTTCTTGAATGTAATAGGATCCTCCTAAAGGTTTTGTGTTGTAAGTCACTGACGAATTGTCCTATTACACCACTGACAAATGCACCTGCCTTAAGTTAATGAAATGAAAGCCGAACACTGTTGTTGGCACATAAAGGTCAGTAACAAACCTTTGTAACTTGTGCCCAGAAATATATCGGGGAGCTCATTATTTCCTAACAAAGTTCACCCTGTTTTGCATTTGTTCAGGTCTACATGCCAGGCTTCCTGTCTAGCAACCTTTACTACAAATACCTGAGCGACCTCATCAACTCGGTGCGGGCAGATGAGTTTGTGAATGTCAGCACTCCAGGTCAGGGCGGGGCCGCGGACAACGACCGTTCAAGTTCAAATGCCAGCGAGGGCTCTCAGACTCAGGTGACCCCAACTTTAACCCACATCTTCAGCCCCTGTGGGGATGTTCCTCCGTCTGCTGACATTTAGACCTGTTCTGCCTCATTATACGAATAATGAAGATAGTTTTGTTAATGCCAAAGGGTTGTGATCATTCCTGTTTAGTTGTCTTCATAGAAAAAAACAAAGTGTTACCTGTAATGCTGCCAAACATTCAGTTCATGGTATCTTCACTACAGCAAGGTGCCAGAAAGGCAGCGATCAAGATCCTGAAAAACTTTGACGAGGCGATCACGGTGGATGTTGCCAGCCTGGACCCTGAGTCCTTGTACCAGCGGCCATACGCTGGGTGAGTTTTGTGTGTCTGTGAAATTGGTAAACAGAGTGAAAATCATCAGATAAGTAGAAAAATTAGTAGAAACATGTAATGAAATGAATGGAAACTGGTGGCTGCCTGAAAGATCAGAAATCATTCTAAAACTACTGGTGTGCTTTTAAAAATGTAAAGAGTATTTGGAATTTGATTTGTTTCGGATGGGTTAAACTACCATTTTGGCTTTAAGATGGCTAAATCTGCATTTTAAATCATCTCTTTAAATGAACTTTTCAAATATTTGCTGTTATCTAATTTATCTTTTTTGTAATTTCCCTCAAGTTCCCTTGTTGTCTTCTACTGTCATGTTTCTCTCCTTTTATGTTCCTTTGATGGCCCACACTGCTGTTTGGATTTAATGCGTGTATCTGTTTTGTTTTTATTGACTCCCTCCTAAAGTGTTTTATGAGCGTGCTTTGAAAAATCCCGTACAAAAATAATTCCAGAGAATGATGTTATTGAAAGACAAAGCTGCTGTAGTCAGATTTGTTTTTCCCCCCACTGAAATTGCAGTTATTGAATGGATACACAAACAGAGACACACACACACATGGTGGTGTTTGAATGTTGTGTGTGCCTTAGGCTCAGTTTTGTCCCATTTGCTCTGTCTGCTGTCTTCATCCGTCTCCTCTCCGCTGTCTGTTCAGAAAGATGACGTTTGGGAAGGTGAATGAGCTGGGCCAGTTTATCAGGGAGGCAGAGCCAGAGCCGGACGTGAAGAAATCCAAAGGCATGATAAGCTCCGACTTCTCTCTTGCTCTCTCTTCTACCTGTTAGGCTCTCTCTGAGTCTTTGCCCTCACTCTCTCATATTTTATCTCATGCCTCCTTGCAGTGAAAAACATCTACTCTGTGCCCATGAATATAAACCTCATCTTGTTGCTGCTCCCATTCTCCTCACAGCTCATAGCTTTCTGAAATATTTAAGAACATTCCCTTGGAAAAAAAAACTGTCTGCACTACTCTTTAGATCTATGAACATGCAAAATCTGTATTTATCATGTCTAAGAGTACTTTCTCTTGGACTAGAATGTATTAGACTCCTGCAGAGTCTAATAAGGCACCGAATACTTACATGTGTCAGGATGAACTCACCTTGAAAAAGTCAAATTAGCCTGCAGTTTGTAGCAGTTTATTTGTTCAGATTAATTTAGGATTTGTGCTTACTGATGCAGTCCTTTTGTCTCACTCAGCCTTCCCTCTCCTCTCATTTAGGTTCCATGTTTTCTCAAGCCATGAAGAAATGGGTCCAAGGCAACTCAGATGAGGTGAGGCCACGAGATGTTAAAATATTCATAAATGATTCAGTGGTCTGAGGCACATAGCAAGGCTCTCAATGGCATTTATTCAAATTCACTTCGTGAAGTCTGTCCATGACATATGATATATTAAAGAATATCATTAAAAGTCTGTGGTGAATTAAAGTTATTGTTTGTGCTGTGACTCTTTCCATCAAGGCCCAGGAGGAGATGGCATGGCAGATTGCCAAGATGATTGTCAACGACGTCGTCCACCAGTCAAACCATGACAGCCCCGGCAAGGCCACCAAGGTACAAAGCCTCAGTCGGTAGTCTTTCTCCTGTGCGGTGATTTGTGGAATGACTACAGTTCTTCTCTAAGTGTTTTCTTTTGTCTGTCTGCAGTTATGACCCCACTGAGGAACCAAAGAACTGTCACTCCCTGCAGACGCTGGCCAAGCCAGTGACAAACTGTACACAGGGTTCACCCTACAATGAACTGCATTACTCTGAGAACGAACAAGGCATTTTATCATCTCCCCAACCACTGTGTGTGTGCGCGCGTGTGTGTGTGTGTGTGTGTGTGTGTGTCTGTGTCTGTGTCTGTGTCTGTGTCTGTGTATGTGTGTGTGTGGCTGTGAGCTTGGGTGAGTGATTGTTCACGCATGGGCTAATGGAAAAGTTGAAGTACATCATTGTTCCAATCTTCCAACTCCATAACGCTATAAAGGTACACGTGTAGTCGCCAAAGCCAAGTGCTTGCATCAGACTGCAGGAAGTCACTCCTGATGAAGGAAACATTCAACATGACGCAAGAAGAAAGCCGGCACGAAGGAGCAGCATGTCAGTCAGGACCATCACTGCGTTGCTGTAGCCATACTGTCTGAAAAACGGACCTATGGAGGACTGAATTGCCCTCACTCCCTCATGACACACCTCCCCACACCTTTTATAACCATTCCTTGTTTTTAGATGAAAGTCTGTCTTAAGGGTCGGGCCACTTAAGGCGTAAGCAGATGAAAATCAGCATTGTACAGTTTTTGCGTACGCTTCCCTCGGCCTGCCTGGAGTAGTTTTGTCTGCTGTTCACTGAAGTGAGCTGTCTTACCTTGGCTGTTTTACGTACTGTAGAACATCTGCAAATGTGACAATGAAAACGAAGAAGAGCTGATTTAGTTCTTGGACTGGCTGGCCTCCTATATGAACCTCCTGGCACCTTTACAGAGCGTAGAAGAAGAAATATTCCCCTAATGAACTTAAGTGCTCCAATTGTGTTGGGAAAACTCCAAACTCCATGTCCTAAATGTTCTATATATATATAAATATATATATGTAGATTTCTGGTTTACCCCATATATTAATGTTAGTCCTTTTTTATGGTGATCGCTATGTTTTTTTTTTTTTTTTTTTAATGCATCACTGAAACAAACATCAGTGATGGCTGGACTGTTCGACTGGAAAGTGTGCTCAGTGAATTAAACCTTTTTTTAAAAATTTGTTTTGAGCCTTAGCCAAGATGTGGAAAAGAACCAGAAAAGACTCTTGGTACTATGTACCACTAATGTTTTCTGACATGTATGTGTACTTAATCTATAATATATTTAAATTGTGTTTGATTTAAATATATATATTATGAAATGTTTTTGTCTGTCTTCATTTTTTTCCTTTGACAAACTTTAGCTGAATTGCAGTTTCAGCCCACTGTAGGCTGTGCTTATTTTGATACAGAAAAATGTCTTATGTTTAAAGGCAGATTGATTTTTAGCATTTTAGCAAAACAGTAATAAAGTTAAAATGTGGGAACAGTGCAGCTTTAGGGTGGACTATTATCACCTCTGACCAGTTGGGGGCAATGTTGACTGTGTTGCTATGTTAGGGTAAAACAGAAAAATTGAAGACAGTATATTATTTCTGACATAAGAATAAGTATGTCTACTTTCTCCCTTTGTACAGGTCCGGTTAAATCCACTAATTGTAAAGTACAGTTCAACCAAAGGACTTAATAGTCACCTTCAGTACAGTATAAAGCATTTCAATTTTGAATATATTTTCAGAGGTGTCAGTGTTGTAGTTACCTCTCGCTGTGTGAAGTATTAATGGCAGTAGTGCAGTATAATATCCGCTCTGTAGTAGCCTAGCATTGTTCAAAATGATTGGATTTGAATTGTAGTGAATTTGATCCAGTTGTGTGTATTGTAAATATAAAGTTAGCCTACTACTAAAGATAATTAGTGTGATAAATATTTCACACACTAATTAGCTGAATAGCAATATGCTATTTCACAGCGTATTGCTACATGCTGCTTGAAGCGCCACGAGCTCATTGGGGTTTCCAGACCGAGGCTACCTGCACGTGCAGAGGCAACGCCCACCTCAATACAAACAGTCCTGAGCGCTGATTGGCTGAGATGATACGATAACTGACACAGACCTGTATCTGTGAGACAATAAATACAACAATTATCACTTTTACTGTACATGTCGATGCTCAAAAGTACTTTCCTAGAACTATTTCATTGAGATTAAAAATAATTTATTGAATAATTTCATAAAGGCTACTGTTTTTATTACACTGGTGTGTCTCACTGTCTTTATGAAAGCCATGTCAATGCACGCAACATTGTGCGTTAAAGTAAGGTGCGTTTGGACAAGTACCTGCGGCCAGACGCCTGTTCTGTCAAGTTAAAAGGAGACAATGCGCGAGACACCGGAAGAGTGGGCTTTTGCCTTCAGAATAAGGCAATTTTGTTAAACAAAGGGGTCTCAACGGATTTCCTGCCACAGGCCTATAACAGAACCATGTTATCTACTAATGTGCCCGGCCAGACGGCACCTAACTATCGACGTTTACAGTTACATTCCCCAAATTCAACTCATTTCTGTGTTGAAACCACTAAGGTTGTGTTGTTGTGGGTGTGTGCCAACACACCTGGTTAATGTTTCCATCCACTCTTTCAAAAGCTGAACTTATTGTAACTTGATGATGTTGATAGACTGGAATGTAAAAAATAGTAATAGGCCTACACCACACTACATTCAGTTTTGATACATGCTTTCCCCCCCTGCTTTTTACGTGACTCACAAGAGACACATAAAAAAAAGAATGGTCAGAATTGAAACAGCATGTCCTGACTTTTAGTCCCTAGTATGGGTCAAGCTCCACAAACCATGGATCCTACATTTCCCATAATGCAACCAATATAACATAATTTGATGAAAGGTTATTTTGTCAGACTTTAGAAAGCTCTTCCAGAGACATGAAACAACTGTTTTCACGGGCTGATACCTAGGCTACTCCCCATAGCGAGTAAACTTAAATGTGTGTGTTAAATCGGGGTAATTATAATTATTTAATTAGGCTCTGGGATACACAGAGCACTGCCTCAAATCGTGCCGCGCCTCTTCTCTCAGGATTTCACTTTGAAAATCACATCCGGAAGTACTCATTTTAACCCTCGTGAGCTTGACGTTGTCCAGACTCACTCTTTCTGAAACGCAAAGTGCGGCGCTGTCCATGTTGAGGCAGAGCAAGTGCCTTGAGGGGAGCAGTGGAGACCAGCGGCTCCAGGACGTGTTTGTGTTTGTGGCTCTAAATCACACTGCTCCTCCACCTGCTTTGGTATGACAACTGCGCATCCAGTTTTGGGCGTGACAAACATCTTGTGTCAGATTTGGGCATTTTTCCAGGCTGAGTGGAGGTGCGGATGACTTGACTTTGTTGTATCACCATCACTCCTCCTGCTGATGTGTTTTGGACGTTTTCTTAGTGGTTTGTCCGTCCAGACCAGATGTTCTGGACACGGACACACACACATAGTCGGGGCTGCCGCTGCGGATGTCCAGTGATTTATTTGCTGATGTAGTGCTGGTCAGGGGGCTGAAGTTGAAGTCTTGCTCTTGAAGGTGTGAGCTCCAAATGCATTCGCTCCTGGGCCGGGAGAAGAAAGAAGAAGAAGCCGGGTTTGGGATCGAGCTGGGTCTGTCTCCGGGCTTTCTGCCCCAAGCTGCCACCATGTTCAGCTGTGTGGGCTGCTTCTGGGTGCTCCTCTCCTCCGCTCTGGTCGCCGTCTGCAGTTTCAGCTTCATATCTCCTGCCTGGATTGTTAAGGACCAGCTGAGGAACAGTCACCACCATCACAGCAACAACAAGGACTCCGTGAGCTTCGGCTTGCTGTGGCACTGCTCGGAGTCTCTGGATCACATGTACCGATGCTACACCTTCGGGGGACTGGGCAAATTCGCAGAGATCCCCTCCAGCTCCTGGCAGGTAGTTACCCATACACACCCATGTCCGTCACATGTGGATGGATGAGAGCATGTGGGGCATCAAGTGGGTAGGGCAAGGCATGTGGCATTATAGGATCCAGGAAAGAGTGGATAGCAGGGGAGCAATCTTTTAGGAGCAGAAATGGATAAATCTGAGCAAATCATCCAGGCTTCAGATCATATTCAAACCTAATTACTGCTCTAAATCAAGAAAATGGCTCTTGATTAGAGACATTTAGTCAAACAAGTTGATTTTGCATCCATAACAAGTCATTTATCTTTTAAAATTTAACTTAAAATAATAGTTTAAATGATTTGTTCTGTAAATTTCACAATATCTACTCATCCATCAGTTATGATTCCATGTATATCCACAGAATCTCATTAGATTTTTCAGATTGTTTGGGAAATACTGGTGGCAGATGACAAAAGCTGCAGTGACTCTGGCTCAGCTCGGGGTTCACTGACACCTCATGATGAAACTCTGTCGTCGGTCACTTACATGCTTGCACACGCCATATGTGTCACAGTAAACTGAATGACACAACAAGATCATTACCGTGGCGCTGATGCTCCTCCTGAGTCGGTCTTCACAAAAACACATTTGGGATGATGCTGTGCATTACGGTCAGAAGAAATGATTCATTGATCTGGGGGTGTATCATACAGAGCAGCATCTGCAGCACAGCACGCCAGACACACATCAAAGCTGCGAAAGTGGCACTAGGTTGGCAGGCTGAGGGCTCCCCACGAGCAGGAATTTCAATTTCATCTCTCTTTGTCAAATTGAACCCGCTTTGCGAATGTGCGAGTGGCTGAATAGGACCACACTGCGCACCCCCCATGGTGAAACAGCTGTGCAATTATATCCAACAACAAACACACTCACAAATGGAAATGTTTCAGGGTGAACATTTGATCGCATGGTGGTCCGATGTGGATCTGTTTGTGGGGGCCTTGATTTTAGAAAAAGTTTGGAAATGAGTGCTTTGTTGCTGAGGCTGAGGGAAATACAGTTTGTAAGTTTATTAGAGCAAAAACAATTGGCCTTGTTAGAAGACTTGTATCTGGGACGCTTACTATTTATGCAAGTTGTGGGATGATTTCATTTGTTACTACAAGCAGGCTGTTTGGACCCCCCAGACTCCCCCACCTCCCCAAAAAATAAATCTTAAAAAAAACAAAAAAAAACCTGTTACACTATACCAGCCACCTCTGGAGTTATGATTTATGTATGAAGGGGGAATTAGCATTTGAAAGGGAGATTTTAATAAGTGGCTGCTTGTGTGATTGTAGCGCAAGTATCTGCAAAGAGGGAAGAATGCAGCGCCTGGGGTTCTGTTCACAGAGCACAGGTGTTGAAACTGCAGAGACAGATAGAAACACAGAGCAGATTGGGATCTCTGTATGTGCGGCCTATAGATCATCTCATTTATTTATATTCAAACATTATCTACTGCATGTCCTTTACTGACTAACTTAAGTGTGGCACACTGTGTTTAAGGCTCATTGGGCTAAAATCAGTGAGTCAGTTAGTGAGTCTTCCTTCCAGTTACGAGCTTCTCTTCCAATGAGTTAGTGAGCGTGAGGCTGATGGAGCTGATGGAGCTGATGGAGCTGCTTTCCTGCGCAGAGCTACACGTGTTATTATGGCGGTGAACCCGAGCGCACCGCCCTGCTCCCACAGCCATTAATAAAGGTGAAAGGGCCATTAAGTTTTCATCAGAGCCACTTTATTACTCCACCACTCCTCACTGATGTGCACATCGTTTCGCTGATGCCTTCCATTTTCAAATTGTCAACAACCTGTACACAGAAACACAAACGTTAACAGTACATACAGCATGTGCTTTGGCAACAGTATGGTACACAGAAATGTCTGTGCTACAGTACACAGACACACACAGACACATGCCTCAGCAGCCATTAGTCCCACTCTGTGTTTGTGTTAGAAGAAGACTACTACCACTGTAAATTGAGCTCTGTGGTCTCCATCAGAGCGGAAGGGTGTACTCTGCTCACTCTGAAAAGACAAGCTGAGCCCTGTGGATGCTGTGTGAGTGAACAAGAGGAGGACGAGGACAGGACAGGGGAGGAGGAAGAGGAAGGAGGCTCCCTGAGAGGCTGGCCTACTTGTTCTGTAGTTACTGTGAGCTTTTCTGTTGTCGCCTCATGTTGTCAAAAGCTTTTGCTTGGACTGTGCTGCCATCCAGTGCTGCTGGCGCTCAGTAGCCCAGTGCTGCGGGCCATCGGGCTGGCAGGGCCACTGCCTCTATTTAGCCACACACACACACGCGCACACGCACACACACACACACACACACACACACAAACCCCTGTGAGACGTAAAAGAGGGTAGCAAACAAACATGGGCTCATGTCACATGGGAAGGATGGTTGAGAATTTACGTCATCTAACAAAAATAAAGTGTCCAAAAAGAGAAAAAAAGTGAATTGACAATATAACACTATATCCATTAACTTTGCATTTCATTACCCTGAACAACAGCCTGAGGCATCCTTAGTTGTTTCACTTTTCAGGCACTTCAGAATCATTAAGTAGAACATATCTGACCTTTCAGTCATGATCATGACCTGGATGTTAACGTGAATGCTATTTACAAGTTGTCTTTACTGTAACTCGGCATTACCTATGCCTATCTATAAAAGTGTTTTTCCCCAAGAGACTGCAGTTGATCAGTGCACCACAGCCCCACCCAGCACACATTAAGCTTATTGCAAGCTTAGTGCATAGTGGTTTTCCACATAAATTATTCCTTGTGTTACTTCTGCTTGTTTCTGCTGGGTTGTGTGATTTTCCATCATAGCAGATGTAGAGTAGTGGTAGTGTGTGAGCATGCTTGTGTACATGAGCACATTAGCGTACATGCAGTACGTGTGTGCAGAAGTCAGTGGAGGTGTGAAAGCGTGTGTGCTGCGGCGGTGGTTGCCAGGTTGAACGTGTCAGTGGAGGAGGTGTACTGTGAGCTGCTGCTAGGTAAAGTGTGAAGGAGGAGGAGGGCACCTGCCAGAAAACATTTTCACCTTAACTTGTTAACAGCTTACGTGCTTCCAGCTGCTTCACAGCACTAAACACTGGAGCTGGATTAGCTTGGCCTCCGTAGTAACCAGCCAACAGCTCAGACACATACAACCGTGAGTGTGTGTGTGTGTGTACACAGGCGGTGGTGTGTCTGGGTGCTCTTGGATGTGTTTGCCGCCTCTGTGGTGGCATGCGTGTTCATTCTTCTCACACAGTACATGCCCACTGAATGTCAAAGTCGTCTTGTAGCCTAAATGAGTCGTGGCCGAGCTCCAGGAACGCTGATTGGAAAATGTCTGAGTTCGTCCTCATCTTTTGTCTGTCTGTGCAGAAAATGGCAGCATGACAAGGCGGAGATTGTGGGCTGTGGAAAAAGGGATGTGACTGGCTTCCACTGAAATCCTCTGACACATGAGACAAAACAGTCGGCCCATGTTGTCTTTTCCACATGCCAAAAAGATGAATTATAAACGTTACTGGAGATGTTTTACCATGCCTAATTGCCAGCTACCTATGAAGAACACTTACTGGTGCATAAACCCTGCTAGATGCTCCAAATGTCATTTCACCACTCAGTGAGCCAGAACTAGTTTTAAGTAGATAGATAACTCATTTAATGAAAGTCACTTATGATTCCTTTGTCTGGCTGCTACTCAGCTTTTGTATTTGCTCTCCTTCATTAATGTCAATAATAAAAACAGGAAAAAGGACCCCATATTTTCAGTGTATTGTTTGTGTGTTAGAATGTTATTTTACATAAAAATCTGTTTCAAATCGTCGCAAGTAGTAAAATGATTTTAAAGCCTCTTAAATGTCAGGATGTAATCTGTATTTTACACTTAACTGCTTTAGCTAGAGGAATATTAAACAGGCTGTACAGTAAAACTGAGGCCTGTGGTTGCAGCATATTCACTGCATGTGTTGCACTGTCTGCCGTGTAGCGCAGGTAATGAACCAAAACAGATTGAGGCTTCAGTTCATCAGCAAAATCAAATCAAATTATGCAGATACAGGAAGTAAGTTTCAAATACATCAAGTAAGGATAGAGATCGTTTTATTCTATTCTGTTTTAAAGAACAAAATAGTAATCTGACTTTGTTGACTTTATTGTCATTTCCAATTATTCCAGATTAGGGACTGCAGGAAGATTATTAGGGAGCTCAGAAAAGGGGGAGGGTATTGTAGTATTTCTTTTGGCTGAATGTAGGGTAGTCTGACTTTTTTGGGGTCTTTTTTTTTCACAGTCTACATTTACTTTCTATTTCAGCCTTCTTTTGCAATATAGTTAGTAGTTACATCAAAAAGACATCTTTCTCTTGCGCTGCAGATCATAAAGGTGCACTTTACCATATGTAGAGGACAACAGTTCTGTCTCTGTATCAGGGTTTTATTAATGTGTAACTTGGTGCCAGTCATTAGAAGTTCCATAAAGATATTATGGTTTAAATTGGGGTACACGATTAAACATGTTGTATCAATTTCACAGTTATATTATTTTTTAAAATTTTATTATCATTATTATTTTGACATATTGTCAAGAGAGGGGTTCGATGAAAACATTAATAACCCAGGGGGGGCATTGTTTTTTTTACCCACCAATCCAATAATTTTTGGACATGCCCTTAAAAAAATCTACTTTGAAGTCTCAAGCCTTTCGCAGTCATCCAACAGTATTCAAGTAACTAAATAACATTTACTGAGCATATTTTGAAGGAGCTACATTCAATTTCAAACCAAAAACAACACATTTTGTTCACATGTTACTGACAGTTCAATTCAGAGACATTCGTCAACTCAAAATATGCTCTCCTTTAGTGACAGTTTTAGTGCTGAAACAATCAGTCGATTAAACGATTAATCTATCTACAGAAAATTACTCTGCAGCTATTTTGATAACCGACGAATCATTTTGAGTCATTTTTTTAAGAAACAAAGCCATAATTCTCTGCTTCCAGCTTCTCACATGAGAATATTTTCCTGTTTTCTTAGTCTTCTATGATAGTCAACTAAATGTCTTTGGGTTTTAGACTGTTGGTCGGACAAAACAAGACATTTGGAGATGTTACCTTGGGCTTTGGGAACTTGTGATGGCCATTTTTTGCCATTTTCAGACATTTTATAGACCAAAATGACTAATCGCTTAAACGATAAGAAATATTTTTTAAAGATGAATCAATTAATCAATTAATATCATAATTTTAAATGTTTCTGACTTAAATAGACAGCACTTACATGAGTTAAGTTGTTGTGGAAATGTCATGTGATAACAGCTGACAAGAGTGAATGCGCTGTTATTAAATCTTTCTCTTTACCAGATATGACATGTGCCCTCTCAAGCAGAACATGATGGTATGCACTTGGCGGACAGCAGGTTCAGGGGGAGATTCACCAGTTTGTGTGCTGCCTAATAACAGAATGATGTGCAAGGTCTGGCCTTTATCTCTCTGAACAACGTGAGGGAGAAATGAAGGGTCTTTACTCTGAGCTGGCCGCGGGGGCCAGAAGGTCCGGTGACACACACGCAGACACACACATATTCCCAAGGGAGTCAATGTATCCCCTGCCACTTACTGACAAATACACCGGCTCAACAGACTAGCAGAGGGCTGTGAAATCTCCATTGAACAGAAAGCCGTCATTTTGTCCTTGATGCAGACTCGAGTTGCTCCTTAGATTTACTGTAGCAGTAAAGCTTCCCTCTCCCCTCTCTGCCTGTTATAGCCTCTCTCCTTTAATGCTAATGGGGAACCTCTGTGGTGAAAGCCATTTGTGTGGAAGTGTGTCTGCCTGTTATAAATGATGTTATGGGGTCTAATGCACATGTTGTAGTCCTGCCTCCCCTGTGGGGAGTCCACTGCCCAGTTTGCATGAGAGACAAAAGGCAGACTTGTCCGGCTGCTTTTTCCTGCCGACCTCATTCTGTTTAGAGCTTCATGTACAGTGCTTTCCACAGAGGCACTTTCACCACACACGCAAGTATGATTAGACAACTCGGAGCGATGTGACGTACCCACACATACACACACACACACACACACACACACACACCACATGTACACAGTGAGATGAAAAGAGGCAGAGTGTTGCAGATGCACACACACAAAAAAATCTCTCACCCATCAGAGTGTGATCAAAATAGACATTGATGTGATGTACAGTGGCTGTCCATGACAGCGCTGATGCAGTAATTAAGGATTCGGGGGGGAATGCCGAGGGACATTAGAAGGGAAGAGACCCAGTGAGTTAGTTCAATAAAAATCCTTCTGTTGTTACCCTCCAAAAACCAGCTATAACAGATTGTCAAAGCTAATACAAGGCCGTATCCATTCAAAACCAGCGCCTCAGCAAACCGCCCCCATCCACAGCACAAAGCAGCCATCATCCATATTCGCACTAAGTAATAAACTGAACTCCGTTTCCTTTCAGGTGATATCATAAAAGGAATTCCACCTGTAATGTTGCGGCTACCAGCTCCAGCCCATTTCCCACTCTCCTCCCCCCCTGACCTTTAGCCCAGCCTCTTGTTGTTCGTGCACTTACCTGTAAACAGAGAGAAAGTGAAGAGCAAAGAGTACAGCATGAATGAGAGGAGAGAGCGAGAACGGGGGAGGTCAAGAGTCGTGTTTTACTACCATCTCTTCCTCCGAGTTGTTTTTCAGGTGGCTGGTTCAGAGCAGAGCTCCACATCATCTTTCTGCTGGTGGCAAAGCATACAGCCGCTGCTTTATGAGACAAACATATCCTTGGCCCCAGGCTCAGCCTAATATAAATTAGTGGTGTTTTGTATTTGGTTGTCTGTTCACCTTGACTTATACCAGTTACATAAATAGACTCCTTGCAAAAACTACATTGTAGAGCAGGAGAAGGGACTGGAACGAGAGATAGATGTTTGGTCCTGTGACAGCAAGTCGTGAAATGTGGTGTGCTGACTTATTATCATACAGCGCATGTTTACTTCAAGGCCACTGTCTGACTGGTGACAAAATTAATGGTAGGCAGTGTGTATACAGAGGAGAGTTTCACAATGATAGATATGGGGATGAATGGGCCATTTGGATGGCGTCTGGATTCTCGTTTTTACTCACAAGCCACAATTTGCTTTGCCTTTTTTCATATTTAAACAAAGGACTGTTTTAAACCTTCAGTATGTTTACTGTTATGTAATGCACTTTGACTACAATATCTATTGAAATGGGTTAAAAGTGTATAATGGTGTGCTGATATGTCAGGCTGGTATTTATCTCTTATTTCAAATTGAGCCAGACAGTGTTGTCTGCCTCTGATATGAGCAGTTTGTAGAACTTGTCAATACTCTGCCGTTTGTCTATGGGAGGAAAGGATCATACTAGTGGATCTGCATTTATGCCATTAACTGCAAATTGTGCATACTATACATAACTGCTCACTTTTTTTGAAAGCACAAAAGTAAGTTTTCGCATTGATTTTCCATCATGCAGGCAGCTACTGGTTTCATTTTATGTCAGCACACAATGAAAATCAACATGCTGAGACTTGCCTCTGAAAGGTAATTCACCACAGTGAATATTAGGTGCCTTTATTTTTTTATTTTGATGAAATAATGTTATTATGTGGAAATACAGTTATAAGCAGGGGCTGATGTCAAAGCTGCTCATGCTGGTGCCTTCAAGGATGCTCTGATATCTGAGACTTCCAAGTCAGCTGCTGATCAGAAGCACGAAACAACCAAATTCACACAATCCATTTCTACACATCCATTTTGTGCCGTTTGTCCCCTGGATTTAAATTCACAACATACAGTAGTTCATTAATGCAGTTCTTTTTGTAATCTCACTCTCAAATCTAGCATGTTAGAGTGTCCTTGAACAACCTAACAGATACGTTTACTTGCCCATTTCAGGAAAGTTCCAACTCTCTGCAAGTTGATTTTCATGTTGTTTTGAGAAGAATATAAAGCAGCGATTGCCTGGAAGGTAGGAAATCAATTTAAAAGGCTTTAGAAAATGGTTGGCAGTAATGTTAAGAATACTGGATTTGAAGTTCATTCAATTCAATTGACTTTAATGACCACACAGCTTTGCGGGTGGAAGTTGTTGTTGGCACAGTTTGTAACAGCAAGGACACAAGCACACAGTCACAATTTACAGTCAAATATCCACCAATATATCACAAATACACACAGCACATAAGTCATAGGAATGGGAAACATGCAAACTCACCCACAAGGTCCTTTAAACTCAGTTATGGATGTGTTATTGCTGCTATGTCAATATTTAGGTTTCAGTCCAGAGCAATTCTGTCTCATGATTTTAAAAAAGTACTAAAAATATTACAATGATTTGTTCAAAGCGAATACGTTTTTTCCCCCCACATACACACATACAGTATCAGGAGCATTATGCGGGTCATCATCTTGCTCAAGGACACTTTGACATGTGGAGGCGGAGACTGACCCACCAACCCTACAATAATAGCTGAGCTGCTGTTTTTCCTGAGCTACAGCCGCCCACTAAATGTTTCCACAGGTTTTTCCACATGATTAAAAAAATTTAATTCTGGGTAAACTGACATATTGATTTTTATGTTTTAGTGGCTTCTTCTGCTCTGTCTTGAGGTAAACTTCTGCTTTGAAATATCTTACTCTTGTAAGCTATTAGACAGTTTAGACATGTCAGACATTAAAAGATTTGCCGTTGGTTGGGACACGAATTGCCATTGTTCCCCTTAAACGTTTAGTTTTGGGGTCAGAAGGGAAGTGCAGAATATAAACTGATTTGCCGTCCACAGGTTTTTCCACATGATTAAAAATAATTGTAAACTGACATATTGATTTTTATATTTTAGTGGCTTCTTCTGCTCTGTCTTGAGGTAGGGCGTGCCCTTCCTCGAGGCAATCCAATCTAAACTCTTGTAGATTTTGTCACAAATTCCTGGATGTGAAGATTTTGGGGGAGTGTGTGTTGACAGGCGGCGCGGGGGGCAAGGGGGGTCAGCGCTGCAGACGGGAGAGGAATTGAAAGTGCAGAGGAACAGCTGTCCCGATGATGGATAGAACAGGTCGCTTAAAGAGAGATGAGGAGGAGGAGGCGAAAGAGGGGAACATGTTGATCTGCATTTTATACCCATCTAGGTGAAGTAGAGAGGAAATCAGTCTTGCTGAGAAGGAGAAGGATTTATTATCTCATCAACCTTGATGGATGGATGTTACCTGCAGTTTCTGATCATTTTATGCTGCTTTTCATATCTGATATTTGCTACTCTCACAGCAGCGGGCACAGCAAAACTCTTGCTGTGGTGAAAGCCACCCATGGTCAAAAATGTGATATAGCCTACCAGCAGACAGGAAATGTTTCTTCAAATATTGGCTGAATTCCCAGCAGCGGCAAACGTGTCGACACTGTGTGCGTTTATCTCTCTTTTGAATTATACTCTTTGCTTTGGTGATATTTAAGAGCCTCTGATCAGCAGTTCCCAGGTAGACACAGCGAGCTGTCTGACTGATAGGAGAGTTGGGGCAGCATAGCGGAGCGCTGTTTCCTTCACCGGGGGGAACATGCTGAGTCAGCGGGCTCCAGGAGGCTGCCGTCCATTTGTTAAGCGCCCTGTCACTTCCACTGCCTTCACTGTGGATCCTGCGGGTAGTTTAAGTATTGATTTAACAGGGAGCCTTTTTCCATTTTTTAACATAAATGATGGCTCACTTGGCTTGATGCACTGAAGCTGGTTGTAGCCGTGCGAGTCGGTCTCCATCAGTAGTCAAAGCACAGGGGTTGCAGGTGAAATAGCTCAGGGTAACAGCAAAAACACTTTAATACGGCAAATTTACCTCCACTTCACATCTTAATGCTGGCATTCTGTAGAGGAAAAGATGCTAGTGTCAGTTTTTTAAGAGGAGGAGATATTAATTTGATGGAATCAACGATATTTTTGTGATATTCAGCTGTGTCTGGATATAGTTTTACTGCTCCACTTTTCGGCTTCTCACACATCCCGCAACATCAAAACATAAAGCTCCTGGGATCCAGCCAAGCTCCCAAACATAACTTCTCCGTTGAATCCCGGAGCGATTCGTTCAGCTTCAGAGAGGAAAATCCACAAGTTCCATGTGTGAAGACTTATTCAGTGCTATATAAAGGGAAATGTCACTAAACTTCTGCTTTGAGATATCTTACTCTTGTAAGCTATTAGACAGTTTAGACATGTCAGACATTAAAAAATTAGCCGTTGGTTGGGACACGAATTGCCATTGTTCCCCTCAAACGTTTAGTTTTAGGGTCAGAAGGGAATTGCAGCATATAAACTGATTTTCTGATCTTTCTGTGGGGAGTTGACTGAGAGACAAAGACTTTCTTCCTCTCTCTCTGAAACTATGTAGATAGGAGCAGCGTTTATGTGGGAAACATTGATTGCAACTCACTCACACACTGGAGGTAAGGTTTGTTTGTATTAACGGTTATGTATTTTAATTTAGTATTTAGTTGGCATTCTCTCTTTTTACCTTGAAGTAATGTGAATATGTATATATTATATGTAAGTCTGTTTCAGGCTGTGATCATAGATGTGTATTCTTTTAGTTTTATAAATGGACAACAGCAGGTATTAGACTTCAAACCTCTCCAGTCATACAAATTGTCTAGAAATTAAAAAATGGATGTCGGCAAACTTTCTTAAATTAAACTCAGATAAAACTGAGATCCTTATCATTGGTCCTGACAATCTGCATCCTAGTATCCAGTCCTCTCTCGATCCCCTATTAATTAATGTTAAGCCAAATGTCAGGAACCTGGGTGTGCTCTTTGACACTAACCTCACTTTTGACAAACACGCTTGTCATGCTACTACCATCTGAGAATTATTGCTAGGATACTTTCAATGCTGAGTTTTAATGACACTCAAACAAGAAAAGAGAACATATTACTCTAATTTTAATGACCTTACACTGGCTGCCCATTTGTTTCAGGATTGATTTTAACAGTTTACTTAGGGCTTACGGCTCCTCGGCTGTGGAGTGACCTGCCTCCGGCTTGCTACATCGGTATCTTCTTTTAAATCACTTTTGAAGACTTATTTTTATTGAAAAACCTTCTTATCATTTTTTTCTTTTAATTTTTAGGTTTATTTTAATTCTTAACTACTAGCTACACTGTACTTTATTCTTTACGCTGCATGTAAGTCTTGTACTGCTCTATTTTAAGTTTTAATTCACCTATTGTCTATATATATTATATTTTATCCTTGTTGTTTTATTTATGGTTTTTAATCGTCCGTTGTTTTTAAGTTAATTTCCTTTTTTATTCCCTATGCCTCCCTGTGAATTCATACATTACTGTATATTTTATTGTTGTGTTTTAAGTATAAAGCACTTTGTAACACTGGTTTTGAAAGTGCTATACAAATAAACTTTATTATTATTATTATTATTATCATCTAATGGTATTGATTTAGTTGATACAACCTTTTCTTGGCCACTAAAAGCAGCTTAGGGGAGAAAAATATTCCTCAATAAAAAGTAAATTTCCTGCTGCCAGTGAAGAGTTTGATGCTGCTGTGCTAATGTGCAGCTTCACAGAGAGAACTGAATGAAAAGATGAGTATGGGAGCACCCAGTAGGACATGGGTAAATTCAGACGTTTAATAAAGTCATTTGGATGCAAGTCAATTTGTACATCAGTGTAACATCTCCGATTCAAATCTAGAGTTTCCATTTTAAGACTGTTTGTGCTTAGAAATGTAACCCCTCCAAGGCCAGAAGAATAAGATTCCTGCACACTTTGTTTATTCCCATTTGTGGGGTTAGTAAGTAATGACTTTAATAAAAACAGCAACTCCTAGCTGACTATTATTCTTGTAATACTCCATTATACGTCCGTTCTAAAACACGAACAACTCAGTTACTTTGTGAATGGAATCCTACTTTTAGATCCACGAGTTATTTCATGAGTAATTTACACGGTTTAGTAAAAGAAAGCACAATTAATGGTTGGTCACAAGCTGAACTCACTTATCAGTTATCAGTGTTTGTCCAGCAAACCACAGCGATTCGCAAAACTGAGCTTAATTAGTGACCTACTGTGTAATGATAAATCATGTAAGATGAAGCTGCTCAGCTGCATGTTGTTGTTCAGTTACATCATTCTCTTCCTGAGCCTCTATAGGCCAGACTCTGGGCTCCTTAACATGCAACAGATGCTCTTTCTGCCATAAGGATGATACTTAATCAAACTGATGCAATTGTGATCCAGACCTGGTAACACACTTGATTTATTAGCCCTGTGGAGATCTACTTTCTTCTTGATTTGTGTGAAAAAGAAGTTTCCTGACATATTTAACAGCAAGAAGGTCCACCGCTCCATCCTGAGATAAGACTAGTAGTGTTTGACTTTCAAGCTAAAGATATTCATTTGGTTATTTGAAACATTTCTAAATATTGCCCTGTAGCTAGATGTTCATTTTTGGGGGTCAGGAGGTTTGCAGTAATCTGAGTGTAACATGCACCAGTCTGACTTGCTGATGAAATGAAGCAGAGTGGTGGAGGCAGATAGTAGCATTTCCAGTTGCTACAGTACAGTATGTATGAATTATGAAATGTGCACTTGGGACCAGCAGTAGTGCAGATCATACATAAATGCAAGAGCAAGCTGGGCTGTGTGAGTTTTTGAGGCTGTGAGAGCTGAAGGACGGCCTCCGCTGAAGCCCACACACTCTCTTAAACTTCTCTATTACAGGTGGAGGAGGCTGGGCCACATGGACACTCTTCAAGAGCCATATACAGACAAGGGGAAGGTCTTTACTTGAAATGGTAATCTGCAAGAGCTATAAATATTACATTCAAATTCTGAAAAGAATCTAGAGTAAATTACATCTTTTATCTACAAAGTCATCTGGGAATAGTCATCCGGTTCAAACTGGATTGTTGAAAGTAGCTCACTCTTTGGAAGATGCTCTCATCTACAAATCACTGATTAAATCATTTTCACACACTAATTAATTTTCAGACTCTTCAGCTCATCTCTGTCTTTTAAACAACATGTGATAATACAGTTTATTAATCCCAACATTTCCATAATATAATAAAGTGTTGTGTTTTTGCTGGCGAACAGATAAACATGCGTGTAGAAGTGGGATGTCTGACAGCCCTGTTGTTCAAATGAGGCTCAACTAATCCAGGCTAACATGTTGTTATCAGGCTAAAATGATCCCGTTAATCCTCATCAAGCTTATTTGGTTCTTTGAACGCAGTTTGAGGATTGATTTGTTAATCTCAGATGATGTTATATTGAATAACAATGCGCTCTTACTTTGAAATAAAGGCAACATGAGTAGAGAGTCCAAACCATGATCAGTCCTCATATCACTGGCTGCGTGCTGATCATGTAATTGCAGTTATATGAGGCAGGTGTGTAGTGAAGCCTCCCAGCATGCACTGGTGCAACAGACTCATGGACATAAGTCTCATTTTATGTGGTGTTGTTGAATTGTAGCTGCTGTTATTATGGTTTGCATTGTGCTCCACAGTGTTTGTGGAACACAATGTGGTACTGTGAGTGATGTTGGGTGCTCAGTTGATTAGGTCCTCCTAAATAGGAACACAAAAGACTTTGAAGTGATAATCAGAAGCCTGCTGCAACTAATAATTCTCCTGTATGCTGTGAAGTCTTATCACAAACACATTTGGACTATTAAATAAAAGAACTTGCTAAAGTCTCTCAAAAAGTGGCTTTAAAGGAATAGTTTGATATTTTGGGAAATAGGCTTATGGCAGGAACTATCCCACTTTCATGTCTAATGTAAATATGAAGCTACTGTTTCATATGCTAGTTAGCTTAGCTTAGCACAAAGACTGGAAACGGGGAAACAGCCAGCATGGCTCTGTCCAAAGGTAATCTCATTTAAACAGATATTTAATTTAATATTTAAATGATATATAACGTGTTAATTAACGAGCTTTCAAGCTGCTGGTTGGCAGATTTTGTTACCTTTGGACAGAGCCAGGCTACCTGTTCCCAGTCATTATGCTAAGCTAAGATAGGTTAACCAGCTGCTTGCTGTAGCTTCATATTTAGCAGTGGTATTTTCTCTTCTAACTCTCTGTAAGAAAGCGGATAAGGACTTGTTACTCTGACAACTGTTCCAGATAAATTTGACTGAAAAATCCAGACTCATGTCCAATCATCAGCCTTCAAATCTGAATATCTCAGTTATCCACATATAAAGAACAGGCCTACGAGCAGTACTTTGATAGAAGTCCCATTTCTGTACAAATGCTGCATACAATTTAAAGTACAGAATGTAAAAGTGACAGTTTCCATGTGCTTTTCAAGTAAGATATTTTCCTTTTCACCACAGTCGTGGCAGTTTGAGTAGGTGGGCTGATGCTTTTTATTATTAAGACTTGAGTCATACATTTTGTTTACCTACAAACAGGACTTAGTGAGCTACAGCGTGGATAAACAGCTACTAGGTGGATAAGACATCTACAGATGGAGCCTTACTGTATGTGGGCTGTAGTGTTATTATGCCAATGTGAGAGAGTACAGTATTTCTTTTTCACTTTGAAAAGGAAAAGTGCTCCTCCCTCCCTCTCCCCCACATATTCTCTACATTTCTCTCACACTTCCCCGTCCTCTCATCTGGTACTCTCCCCACAGCTCTCTCTCTCTCTCCTCCAGTGATGTGGTTTTTGATATAAAAAGATCAACCATCATTTCTGCATTGGGTCTCTTTATGCACCAATTATGCTCTGCTGTTTGTTGGGATGCCAAACATACGTTTATTCTAATGAGCAAATGTACTGATTAACAGTTATCGCCTCCCTTTTTTCCACTCAATTTATTGACTTCATTCCAAATTTTAACAGTATGCTTCTCATCCATTTCTTATTAGCATCTGCTTTCAAAGCCAAGGGACAACACAAGACAAATTCCACGTCTGGTGTTTTTTGAAGAGACTCAGGGGGAAAGGAGTGGAGGGGGAGGAGGGGAAGGGGAGGTGGAGAGGTTGCACACAAAAGTATCAGTTGCGCTATAATTCAGTTACAGCATCTATTGAGAGAGGAGAGAAAGGAGAAACTTTGCCTGGGGTTGCTCTCTTTTGACTACCCAGCAGCCCCCACCACCATCAGCCTATTATAAGA
The DNA here is from genome assembly GCF_020085105.1 of Siniperca chuatsi. Classification (NCBI taxonomy): domain Eukaryota; kingdom Metazoa; phylum Chordata; class Actinopteri; order Centrarchiformes; family Sinipercidae; genus Siniperca; species Siniperca chuatsi. The sequence goes on from NC_058055.1 coordinate 7,458,939, forward strand.
GCTGAATAAAAACCTCTGGCCCGGCTCTGAAGATGTCATCATTAAACCAGGCTGTGAGGGATCCCATACATTTCAAACCAGCTATTTGATCCTCCTATCTGATTTGATCCGCTTTTGTGATCTATTATGAACGAGAGCGCGATGGAGAGAAAAGAGAAGAGGCGGTATTAAGAAGTTTCAGGGTTTTTTTCCTGCCCGCACCTCAACCTGTACACCCCCTCCACCCCCTTCCTCTCCTTTCCAGGACATCAACTACCATTTAATTGAGAGGAGAGAGAGATAAAGATAAAAGAAGCAGGAGAAAAGGCCTTTGTGTTGTTGCTTGCTATTTGGATGCCTTGCCCCCCCCAGGGCATATGATGACTCTGATCTGATGCTATAGTTTGGAGGCATGTGGTGGCAGGAGGCACATTGACCAAGTCAAGCGTTGGTCATGTGAGCTGTGTATAAGGCTACTGCTCTGATCTCTGCACTGTACGGTAGGAAAGCACTGGGAATCGGCCATGTAGTGCTGCAATGTGTTGGTGTGGGCAGGTGGTGCTCAGCACTGCCAGATGGATACTTGATCACTTGTCATACAATTCTTGATTAACCTATAAAGGGAACTCATTGTATAAGCCCTCATCATCATCAGTGAATCAAGTCTCTTAAAGTTTCTTCAGCTTTTGATTCAAATTGGGTTTTTTTTTAGGTGAATGAATGGGAGTGCAGGGCTGCAGTGCTTCATGTAATTTTGAAAGGGAGGTATTTTTCTCAGAACAATGTGCCTAAAATAGAAGCTTTTCTCTGCGTCCTATAGCCCTCCATAACAGTCTCTTACATATGAGTTATTGTCTGTGCCGCTCCACCTGAGGGTTTCATAAGGATGATTCTCCTTTGGGATGATACCAGCATGCAGCTATTTCCTCTTCCTGCACCGCAGCTGATGTGCTGTGGTTTATGTCTTTCTCCAGCAGTTCTGGGACCAGAGCCTCACTGAAGTTTTTTGGCAGGTTGGCAGGTACCTGAGGCAGTTTATATTCGTACAACTTCTATTCATAGACAGAAATAAATCTTTTTCTAAATGTCTTTTTGAAAATGGAGAACATGATAGAACATAATGGTTTTACTGTGCAAAAAGCTCCAGTAATTTTTCTCTGGAGTAATCTTTTGTCTCATTTTCACTTTTGCTGGTGTGGAAACATTTAGGCTTGAACATCACTGACGAGCAGCCCATCACATATAATGTTGTAAAATGTCCTTCTGACCACTGTATTACTATTATTGGCTGCGCAGTTCATTTAGTTAAAAGCTGAGAAGGTATGAAACAAACTTTAATGAGTCCTATGGGGAAATTGCAGTGTTGCAAAAGCAGAAATGATTGAAAATCACAATAGCAACATATTGAGAGTAGACTGTGGAACCTGCAGAACAAGGGGAAATAATAAAGAATACAAAACTGCTAAGAATTACAGTTACTATTAACAGCACGGTCTGCACATACGTCCTGATTGAGATGTGTAGTCATCAGCTGTCCTTATTCAGACCCACATATAACTAGAATATGAGCCTTTATATAGGAGACATTGCACTGGCTGCTGTCAGTGTGAACACAGTTACTGAATAGTTCATAGTGACAGGTCATAGTGCAGTTTTGGCTCATTGATCAAAAATAATTAGGGTTTATTCATCATTCCAGAGCCCAGAAGTGAAGTCCGTTTGGTCTCCAGGTAGTGCAGCAGGTGGCAGGCAGGTGGCCTGGCAAGGAGGCAGCTGCCTGCAGCTCTAGACAAACTGGAACCAGGCCAGATAAACTGGAGCACTGAGGGCATGGCTGGATTCAGATTTCATACAAAATAAATTATTGGTCCAGTGGGTTGGCATTTTTGGTTTGATGAATAATTCTGACAGACAGCTGAAATATTCCAAGTTCATCTGTGCTGCAAACTGCATTTTTCCAGAGTTTTTCCACTGGACCAATATTTTATTTTGTAACTTTCCACAGTAATGGAGAGTTACCATCATCTTCTATGTTACTGGGTTGTTTCATTATTGTATTATTGTAGTATCACTGACAAGAGGCGCTTTACATGTAGCAGCTGACTGATTGTGAGCAGTTCTTAGTGACGTAGTAATGTCTTCTGGTTACCTCTAACTTCTGTCAGTGCTAAAATGCTTTATGGATTTCTCTTAGACCAGCAACTTAACAGTTCTAAAGGACCGACACCCCCCTTAAGTTTCTCTTACTTCTGACAGTAGCTCCTTTTAGCTTTTGGATGTTTTGTGAACACAGCCAAAGGGCCACAAGATTAGGTCAAATGAAGGACCCATCTTAGTTGATGTTGTACTTTAGTGTTGGAAATTACTAAACAAATGTGCAATTCATCAAATTATGTACAACCAATTCATATGGAGTGAAACGATGGCCCTGTGTTTCAGGGGTGTTTCCTGCAGCAGCTCATATGTGGCATTTCTCCCAGTTCAGTCAACTGTTACTGTGTATGTGTGTATGTGTGTGTGTGTATGAAAGCGACACTCTTGACTGTAGGAGAGATTCCCACCATGTTTTCATTTAACATGACACCTAAGACTCAACACCACATTAAAGCATTGCTTTGCGGCAGGGAGCGTCCTGTGTGGGTCCCTGGAAGAAAACACTGGATGTCTGATGACAATGAGGGGCTTTCTAATGTTACTGTGTTTCTTGGCTCTCATTGGGCAAAGATTTGAGATCTTGACACTGATACTATAAAGGAGTAGTGGTAACAAACATTATAAATGTCACAATTCATGGCCCAAACAGAATGGAAGCTTGTGTTAGAGGTTTTTTTATGAAGACGGCAACAAAAATATTTAAACTATTTCAGGAATGTGTACTCTTTGTGTGACATTTGACAGAAAAAGCATCAGGATTAAAATAACATGAGGCCAAAACAACTTCAGACAGTCAGATCATATGGCAAGATTAATGAAGAAAGTAGGCTTTTTCAGACATTGCTTAAAAAAGGTGCTGAAATGCAAAAATCAGTCCCTTAGAGCATAGGCTTTAAATTATTTAAGCATTACATTTTTAAATTATTCATTTTAATGTCATTACTAAGATAAAAATTCTTCACATCCCCCACTACATTATGACACTAAAGCTGGCACTTGACCTTATGTGCCTCACCATCACATAATTTCAGAAAGTCACCGTTGGAGTTTTCCCATCTGACTCAAAGTTTTGTAAAGTTGCAGCAGAGTTAATAAGATTCTAGAAAACATCAACTTCAGTTTCCAAGTAAACAGTGTTGCTCACTAGCAAACAAATGCTAACCAAACCGCAGACTCCTGGTGAGAAAAGAAGCTGCTGGTAACATCTATGTACAAGATGCCTGTCACAGTCAAAAGAATTATTTTAAGGGAGATGAGGGACTGCTGGGTTTCTATGTACATGGCACGTCTTCTTGAGGATGCCATGTAAGAATGTGCAAGCCCTGAAATATATCTGCGTCAGACACCACAATGGGGCGACAAATTGATAAAATGGCAGAGGTCATGGAGCTGAAATCAGCAGTGGGATTTTCCATTTAAAATATTGAGACCACACAGCTATTAGAAATGATGTGTTACTGCTAATGTTTGTCGGCCTATGTAAAGTGAAGAGCGTGAAAGGATGTGTGTCTTTCTAGCAAACCACTGCTAGGATACACAGGATGGACACCAACATGTCTTTTTCTATTTATAAAAACATATCTCTGTGAGAGTGGCTTTTCTTATGTTCCTGCACAAATTACAGAGGCAGGTTTCAGGCAGAAAATGATATATGATTGTGTCTTAGAACTAGATCTCAAAGAATAACCAGAGCAGGCTGACATGTCTTGTTTGTCTTTCCAATTTTATTCTACATTCCTTGACACTGCTGACTCTCTTTACAGCCATCTGAAGGCAGCAGGTATCTGTTCCATGTGCAGTCTCTAACTGGAGTAATGTGGCACTCTGTCAAGTCACAATTATTCACAGCAGATTTGCTGGTTAATTTTTGTGCAACCAACATCAGACTGCTGCAAAATAACCACAGAAACCTCCGTGCTTATGTGCACATCACACTTGTCTTACAATTAATTAATATACACAGTTTCTACTGCAAATCGGCAGCTGTGTTGGAGATGGACGCATTATAAACAGACTTTCCATGAAAAGTTGTACATCAATTAAAACTTCTCTCTCCACTAATAACTACTTCAGGATCGCCCATTCCTGCCAGTCCTCCCCCGGTGACTCCATCCAAAACACCAGGAAACCTTACAGACGTGTAGCTGTGATGAGCAGCATTGTGGATCATTACCAGGATCACATTTTTGTTGCGATATGAAGATTAAAGAGCAACTATTTCAGTCTCAGATTGTCATTATTTTTGCATGTGAAACAATCAAATTTAACTGAATGCCTTTAAAAATAATTTAAGAAACAAATAAAAATACAAAATGCAAAAAACTAGACTGCATTTTTAATTACATTTTCATTTTAGTTATGACAGTACTGTGGTATTTAACTGCAGATGGTTTTTGTATGGATAATTGTGATGACAAATAAAATCATGCACTATTACGCACAGAAAAGTAGGACCTTCAACATGTCCAGAAACATGAATTCATCTTGAAAAGATATGTGCTGTGCCGGTCCCAGACAACAGTAAGTTTCCTCTGAGGAAAACTCTCGCAGGATTCCCAAACTGTCAGTGTGTCATGACTCGGAGAGGCCTGTGTTTAATGGGGATGAAAGTAGCAAATGTGCTTGGCCATGATTGTCACAGCCTCTAACACACCCACCTATAATGTATGATAATGTAATCTTTCTGGTCCCACCCTGTATCCAAGTGCGAAATTACCAAACGTGCTAGTCCCTGACGCACTGGACAGGGCACACTTGACTTTGATCTGTGCCGCGCTTCTAGGTTCAGGTACGGGCCCCTACTCTTGTTACAACCTGGAACTGATTTTAGTAGTTTTGACCATCATTCCCATTACTAAGTCCATTACTGGTATCTGAGAACTTCTTAAGAGCCCCCCATCTGAACTATGCTTTAGACTGTCATCATCGTTGCCCATAATGTGAATCCATCTCAAAACCAAATCAAATGACTAAACTATTCCAGCCGTCACACATTAACCAACAAGGTTTTTTTCTGTGCCTGATAATACATCTTAGTATCATACTCAGTGTGGGATTTTATAATATTGCGTCAAACTCCTTATACCCTTATAATCGACAGTAATAGAACGTACATGTGTTTGTATGCCAACATTGAGTGACTCTGTATGTGTGTGTGTGTGTGTGTTTTGGAGAGGGAACAGCGAGCGCTCCCATGTCCTCCTAAGTGCTCCTGAATGTCACATCCTATCTGCAGCCTGTCCCCGAGGCACAAATGGACACTCCATCCACTTGTCAGGTGATTAATCTCCGCTCCCCTCTCTCCCTCATCTCCTCTCCATCTCGTATTCACTCTGTACACACAGGTTCGTTAGCCATTCAGAGGACCGTCACACACACATACACACACTTATCCTTACTACACTCCCTCTCCCAGTCACCTACCAGCGAGGATCAATGAGGAAGACGGATGCATTATTCAGCACATTAATTGAGAGAAAGGGGGGTGCTTTTTTGTATTAGTGCTCTGGCAGGTTTACGAGGATTCCTCTGAAAGATGATGAAGTTACACGACAAGCAAAGAGAGAAAAAGTACAGGGGAAGGGAAACAGTTTACAGAAAGAGGACTGTACAGGCGAAATCTCAGCTGATTCCTTATGTGAGGTGGACGGAGCAGAAACACACCTCTGGTGGCTCAGAGATGTTCTGGGAAGACGGTGTTAATGGGCTTCTAGAGGCAGAACATGCCAAGGCTGATGCTTCAGTGTGACCGCTGGGCCCTCACGGTGCTGAATGCTGATTAGTGATGGGAGGGCTGAGACAAGCTCACAGAGGATGAGACAGCAGTTGCGTGCGGATGGCATACCTGTACACATTAACAATGTACACTAAGGCACACACAGACACACACACAGAAAGAGCAGTGTAGCAATATAGAAAACCCGTCACGTCTGCTTATCAGTGGATCTGCAGTGCTCTCGCTTCACCTCTTGTCCTCCATAAAGACGAGGCATTGGATTGTAAAGTGGTGGGGTTATTTCTGTCAAGGGCCAACGCTGAGCATTAACTGTCTCCTCACCCTGGTACTTCTGAAGAGCAGAAACCCTCCATTTTCTACAGCCCTGTACTGAAACATTTAGCCATTCAGTCCAGGCTTGGAAAGTTAAGTGTGTTTAATGAGACATGCCTTGCCATCTCCATCTTGTAACTCCCAATTGAGGAGACAATGAAATTTCATTGGCCCCGACTTCCTTAATGTAATTGGAAATCAAAGAGTCCCCTTCAGACTATCCCTTTATTACTCAAAGTAGCTGGAAGGAGGTTTCTTGTATCGATGCCGTTATTGGTCTCGGGATGTGGAGCATTTATTGTGGGAAACCAATAAAGTTTCTTTATGATGGAGCCAGGTAGTCTTACATGTGTATCAGTGCCTGTAGCCGTTAGATTTATCAGCATTGTAACACTTCTATGGATATATTAACATGTGCTCCAGTCCGGTTACTAGTATTGTGGGAATAAATGGTACTCGTGGGTCAAGTCTGCCAGGTATTGTCTGTATTAATTATGGTTGGTGATGTAAAAGTTGTGTTTTTGTGCCAGCACACCTTAAGTCACAATATCCTGAGATGATTACCAGAGTGAAAGACAAAGAGATTAAGACAAGTCTGCCTGTCTCATTCTATCTTTTGCCAAATGAAAACTTTTATTTCTTCCCTCCACTCTTTCGACCCCCTGCTTTCCTCTCGGGCTCCAGCTGTTTCAGTGGCTCGAGCAGTTATTAACACATAATTACAATCTATTTAGGAAGCATCACTGAGAGGACCAGTGCTGTTAGCAGCTCATTTTCTACTAAATTAACTTGTGCTCAGAGCAATGCAAGTACATTCGGCTTCCGAAATTTTCTGTATTGTCTGTAAGTAAAAGTGGTGATTATCAGTTTGTTTCATCACAAGAGACGCAGTGTTGGGAGTTGATTAATTGGGGAAGCATTCATTGAAATGTTGGTTGTTTTCTGTAAAAATAGCTGTGTAGCCTTTATTAGTCTCTCGGGCTATGTTTAAATGGCACACAGAAAATGTCATGTTTATAAATCTATTCGTGCTTGCAGATAATTAAGGACTGAAAAATGGACAAAATACACAAAAAGCAGTTGGATTTACGGCTTACATATAGAAATATTTAGATTTACAACCATTTACAGCAATTTATTTGTCATTTCCCCCACAAACAGTAATTTTTATGCTAATCATCATTATCGGACTTAATTCAGCTGACTACAACATGACGTGTCTTTTATTGTTTAGTGAGAGTGTACCGTATATACCTGAACATGGCTGTCCTCCCCCTCTCACACTCCACTCCCCTATATGAGACATGATGTACATTTAATGTGCCATAGTGAATTGAGAACAGCAGTGTGGGAGGTAGGCTGCACACCGGGAGCCCACAAGGCATGCCGAGATCAAGCAATAGAGAGAAAGGAGACATTCCTCTGCATACATGAATATTATTCCAGTGGGAGAGGAAGAAGAACAAAGACCACTGAAGTTAATGACTTTTGGTATCTTCAAGTGAGCTGCCGCGTCTTCTCTGTCCTCTTACAGTCGCCAAGTTCATAATAAGAAAAACAAGTAGCTGTGGCAGGAGTACCAGAGATAAGAGTTTTTAGTGGCATGTTCTTTTCTTTACTTGTTATGTCCCTGTTATGGTATATTAAAGCGGCTTTAATCAATATTTTTATATTAACAATGGATCACATGTCTACTTTTATGAGACGGGGGTTGCTTATAGTATACTGATCAATCCCGAAAATTACCACACAAATCTACAGTTCTTCTCAGCTTTAGGGAGCCTAATAGTGTCTTTTAGCTCATTGTTTTGGTTTTACGGTACGCACCTTTACTGTTTTGGTTAACTCTCACCGCTCTCATTTTGGCTCCAGCAGACACAGGTCTGTATTCTGTCAAAAAAGCTCTACAAACCAACTAGACTTAGCAGCTAGCTTGTGAACATACTGTAGTACAGCATTTAAGCTAGCAGCTAAAGAGCCAGATATTTCTCTCAAGAGTTGGTGAGGAAGCTAAAAGGTGAGTGAATATTGGACTTACATTTGTCATGTGGCACACGACTACAAATGAATTTTTCACTTTGGGTTGAGAAATGTAACTCTGCTTTGTTTGTGATTATATGGATTTCTTTCCTTATGATTGTTAGTATCGAAAACAATTAGAAATAAGCTCTTTCTACCAAAGTGTCTCCCTTCATTTCAAGTCTAACAGATTTCATAATGCCTCCGGCCACGGCGGTTTTTGTTTTCGGGTTGTCCTTCACAGTTGGTCGGGCAATGAATACGTTGTTAGCAGTTATGTGATTCCAATGACGCGTCAAATTCAGATGGAGGGCAGGAAGTGAAAAGCAGAATGGCATTTCGAATTTTGAGCGTCATCAACGTAAACAACGTATTGGAGCGTGCCTAGCTACTCGTGATCCTGTGTGTGAGTGAGTTTCACCTACAGCTCATAGAGAGGCTTCGCTTTTAAAAATGCCAGGAGAAAACAAAAACACCAGATTTTGTGTAGCTATACTTTATAAGAATCCATTTTTACATAGTAATCAAGTACATGTGTACCTGTTTAGCCAATACATCCATGATAATCCTTCATTAATCAGTGTAACAATGTATATTCACTGGAATCAGACAAATGTATCATCAGTATAGTGATAACTTCTATTAAGCCAAAACATACACATACCTTTTATTCAATTCTTTTCAAGTATTCACTATATATATGAGTCTGGACGGACACGGATCTAAACTGCAACTTGACTGGTTGGCGGAGGCATACAACCGCAGGGCAGTAATTCTAGTTTCTATAGCCCAAAATCACAAACAGTAACATGCTCATGTTTAGCAGTTATGTTTACCATGTACCATCTTAGTTTAGTGTGTGTGCTAATATTTGCTATTTAGTACTAAACACAAAGTACAGCTCAGGCTGATGGGAATGTCAGCAGGTATTTTGGTCATAAACCAAAATGTAAGACTAATTAATATTTTGACCTGGATCACCAACGTCAGCAGGATTCATCCTCTTGGGACCATGAATATCTGTACAAAATTTAAATTCCAGAATTGATCTGTCTACTGTCTCCTGGCTAATATTAAAACTTCCATTATTTTATATCCCAGCCGCCATCACAAAGGAAAAATTGTGAACAGACACTGTACAGCTACAGGACTGAGAAATGATCACTGTGCTGAATAATAAATTAAATCAATTTAACTTATAATCTTTCTCAAAATGATTTGCGATAAAATCACTTTCCTGAAGGAGTTGTTCTTGTTCTGTACATGCTTTTCTTTTGCTTCATTGCTACGGTCAAGGTGCCCTTGTGCAAGGCACTTAGCTCTCAGCAGTTCCCAAGGAGCTGATGTGTAACCCAGATGTGAATGTGTGCAAACGTAATGTTTGTGTGTGTGTGTATTGCGTTGGTGAAGAAGAACACACATGTTCAACAAATCTGGACAAATAAAGGTCAAAAGAATAATCATCATCATTACCACCAACATCACAGCACTTCAGTATTTCCCTGCTCCACTCTCTGCCTTTCTGCCAAACACCCAGAACAAGCTAATTAAATCTTCTGTCAAGCATGGAAATCACTCTGCTTTCATCCTTCCTCCATTCACGTCAGTCACATCAGGGACATGCATAATGACACATGTTTTAGGGCTGTAATTCCCTTGTGTATGTTAGACATTTCTCTCCGATTGCCCCCGCCTGCATGCTAATCACTAATATGGCGCTGTTTTCTGACTGCATTAGTGTGTTGCACTTGTCCAAGAAGGACACGTTTTTAAAGAAGGATGTGTGGCAGCTTTATTGAAGCTGGAGAGGTTATGCAGATATGCAAACACCACCACAAAGACACAGGTTGTGGGAAACACACTCACACACCCACACATACACACACTCCCTCAGGGCTAACGTACTGTAGGGCTTTAAACTTAGCTGTCACTAGTCCAGGAATACACACTTTCCAAGGAGTCCCTGTAAGAGTAGACCAAGAGGACAGTTTAGCACATTTATCAGAGTGAAAAGCCAATTTCAAAACACTGACAGGACATTATACAAATAACCTAACTTCCTCACAACTGGGGAACTAAGTATGCTGGCTACTTGAACAAATGTACCAGTATGGATACATTTATACAGTAATAGCTCATCAGAAAAGTTGTGAATGAATCTGTCATCTGTGTGTGTGTAATAGTGTTTCCTGCCTCTGTTTTGCTCCTCTTGCTCGCAGTATGTGTGTGTGATTAAGCAAAGATGTAATGAATAGGGACAGTGCCCTGTTGTTTGGCCATGGATTGTTGTTTTCCAGCTGAGAGAGCCATTAACCTCTTTGGAGGATTGACTGTGAGATTACACAATCTGACCCGACCCGAAAACACAGACTTTGGCTTTGGGAAGTGTTTTCAAATGTAGCAATGAATCATAACTTTTTGACAGGAAGGTAAACATGTACACGGCTTTCCACAGAAGAAGAATTTGCTCCCTGTATTGAATATGTGCAACTGTATGAGTGTCAGGGTGGTGTTGGGTCTACTTTCAGTAAATAGATGGAGCTAAAATGAAATTGTTCTGTGTTTGTGTTCCTCAGACCAGTGTGGTGCTTTGTTCAGGAGGCTGTGCTCTGCTGGCTGTCAGCTCCCTGTTGGCCATCATCACCATCTTCCTGCCCAGTGGAGGATGTGAGAGGAGGATCTGCACCCTGGCCGGATACATGCAGATGGCTGCAGGTTGGTACAGATGTGAATACACATAGCAGATAGCAGCACACTCATGCTAGATAAAGACAGAGATAGAGGACATCCTTCTCACAAATAGCTAATAACAACAAAAGACGTTACATTTTTGAACTTGTAACGTCCTGCATCTGTGTAAAATTCACAATTTCAGCATCTTGCATTCTCCCTGTGCCTCTCAAGTAGAATACATCCTTCACTATCTCATCTTCACCATTAAAGCCACTCTGCAACAAGCACTGATAGCACTGCCGATTACCAGAACCGTAAAAAAGCTGACTTTGTTGCCCGTCAGTCAAAAAAACAAAAGAAACAACTCGAGGACAGCTGCTGCTAGGCAACCGAGTCTACATGGCACTTGTAGGGGTGAACCGGCAAAGGGAAGGCGAGGACAGATTTAGAGCCTGCTGTAAAAAGACAATTATGCCTCCCTAACACAGGTCATTGGTTCAGGGCTACATGTGACTTATCAGTCCGCCGCTTTCACTCAAACAGAGAAGTAGTCTTGTAAACAAAGCGCCGTCTTGTCAACGCTTGGGCTTTAAAAACCCAAAATAAAGCACGGCTCATGTCACTGCTCAGTACGGGCCTTCACATTCTTGCCTTGTGCAGCGGACCATTTTAATGGCAGTTGGTACAAATGTTTGTCTGTTGTTATATGAAAGGATACCGCTCCTGTGTGCTTTAGTTACAGCAACATAAAAGCCGACACTTATTGTGCTCCTATTGCATATTTGCACTGTTTAAGATAAAATAATATGACATAATGTTATGTACAAACTATTTTTGTCATTTGACGAAGTGAACAAATGAATCAAAATCTAATAATATATATATTTTTAGGGACTAAATACCTAGTGACCTCAGCTTTACTTTGTGTCCAGTGCAAATGAGCAAATATTAGCATGCTAACACACAAAAGTAAGACGGTGAACATGGTAACATCAGCCTGTTAGCAGTGTCATTGTGAGCATATTAGCATACTGACATTAGCATTTAGCTCAAAGCACAACAGTGCCTAAATACAGCCTAGTAACTGTAGACTCTTCGTCTTGTTTTTCTACGTTTCTGCTATTTTCTGCCTCTGCTGAAGCTCTTCTAGCACTTCTGATGTCATTTTGATTTAGTAAGTCTGAAGTCACTTCATCTACCCACTCTGTCCTTAATCGTTATTTTTTCCCACTCATTTATTTAGCGTCAGCAGCAATTACGTAGCCTCTATCCTTGAGAATATTGAGTAGCTAATTTAAATCCCTGCATGTGGCATTTAACTGAGCATAATTAGAGGCTGAATTCATTTGGCAGGTTAAATCTTTACTGATAAAACTGGAACTTTCACAGGGCATGGTTAATGGTGTGTTTAAAGTGGCGCTTATTGCTTACAGCCAGACTCTCATACTTCTCTGTCTGACTCCAGAATCAGATCAATGTTGCTTTGGGAAGATGAGAAGGAGTCTGTGGCAAAGCGAGAGTGCTGAGCCTCTTGTGAATGTGTGTGTGTGTGCGTGCTCATCTCTGTGTGTAATCCCATTCTGTGCAATAGAGCTGTGTGTCTTTTGTAGCGACAGACTTTGCTAAATGACAATGTGAAGTGAGGAGTTGGGCCTTCGTTCCGTTTCCAGGTTGACTCTTGTCTAGATAGACGGAGGTTTCACAGAGAGCCCACAAACCCCAGAGGAGGGCAGATCAGAAGAGTGTTTGTTTTCCCAGCATTGCAAGTGTGTGTGTGTTGAGAGAGTGCTACCAAAGAGGCCTGATAAACTGAAACAAGTAGATTAAGAACAATGGTTTTCTTTGTGGTGTACATATTATCAGTGTTGTTTTTGAAGGTGTGTGTTTTCTAGCAGATTGGGAGAAATGAACTGCTGAGAGAAGCTGCTTGTCAACTTTCCCTTTGCAGATAGAAGCGATGCCTGTTTTGATCCCCATGTTTTCCACAGTATCTCTGACAGGCAAAGGAGATGTCAGTGTGTGTCTGTGTGTGTGTGTGTGTGTGTGTGTGTGTGTGTGTGTGTGTGTGTGAGGGTGTGTGTGAGGGTGTGTTACTCCACTTATGACGGTTGAAAGTCATGAGGACAAAAATAAAAAGAGAAATCCTACAAAGTGAGGAAATTTTGCTGATCATAACTTTTAAGATTTAGGTTAAGACTAGATTAAGGTGAGAATATGTTTAGACGTCAGTAAGCAGTGTTTTAAGCAGTGTTTTTCTTGCTTCATTTGCAGTATTTTCTGTTGGAACAGACTTCTGAAGCAAGACATAATGCAAGGTGCGGTCGTTCAAAAGTGTAAATCAATTGTTTCGATTTCGATTGTTTCTTAATTTGTTGAAACTATTAGGTCAGTTTCAGGTGAAACTAGCTATTAACAGATACTCAGGCAGATTCCTTCCTGAGGGCAGGGCTTATGTAACTCAGAGTAGTTTAAATTTCCAGTTCCCGTCCAATTTTTTCACAATTGAGAATGACTTCCGGATGGGAGCCGAAACGTCTTGATTCTGAAAACAGTGTCCAGATGACTACGACTGAAACCTTTTCTACGATGTAAATCAATGAAATATCAGATGGGAAGGGAAGGGCAGGGCAGGTATATTTGATGGGCAGAGTGCTTGGACTGGAATGTCACAGTGTTATTGGGTAGAAAGTTCATTGGCATATGTGAGCTGGTAGGACAGAAGAAAGCGTTTTCAGATGCAAAAGGCAAAAATTCAGCGCTTTGGTCAGTTGTACATTGTATCATTAGCATATATTCTCACATGAAAAATTGCCAATGGGTAACTACATTTCTAAGGTACATTTTTATTTAATTAGACATAAGGGTTAATTACAGTTAGGTTATGTTGTGGATCTGTGGTTTAGTCTAAAGTTAGTCAGCTGAAGCTTTATGTGATAACTAAGCACAATATAGCTCATACAAACTCTTACTGACACTTGAGTATTGTCTCATCTTTCCAGACTTTTCAAGTACTTGAGCCTTTTTGTCAGACATCCCTGACATCTGCAGACCCCTTACTACCAACATGTGGACATTATTCAGACTGACAAATATAAACACAAGCAGTCGGCACTCATAACCAAGCTGCAAGACAGCATTTACCAGAGGCTGAATCATCCTCTCCTCTAAACTGTGTTCATATACAGCCCACCTCCAAAACAGACACTTGCTTTCATTTAAAACATCTGCTGTATCACTGCTACCATTATACAGCTAGAAGGTAAAGGAGGCACAACCCAGGAATGTTTACGTTCTCTTAGAAGTAGAAGCACATAGCCTTATGACCTTACATGTGAACAGTTTTGTGAACAATTTTAAACACACACTTGCACACACACACTGCTGAGGGCTGCGTTGAACCAGGAAAAACCTTTTTTGAGGTACAACTGCCCGGCTCTTTCTTAGCCCTGTGGTCCCGTGGGTGAAGTCCAGAATTAGATGTGAACTTGCTAACCCTCCACTGGTTCAGCTCAGCTCTCCTTCCAGTGGTTCAGCTGCTGCGCCACCGAGCACTGCCGCCATCAATGTTTTACGCTCTGAGAGAGAGAGGGAGGCAGAACATTTCAGTGTGCTAAGGTGGGGAGCTTTTTCTCCTGTGTCATGCATATTTCATCGGCCTGTCCTTCTTAGTGGTCGAGATCCATTGGATTGGACGGCTCTTTGGTCGGGCGGTGTGTGTGGTGTGTGTGTGTGGAGAGAGTGAACAGACTACAGGGTAAAGAAATACATACAAGCATTACTGCACATTAAGGACACACAAACTTAACATTTTATTTCAATTTCTACGTAGCTACCGTTCTTGCAGCCCAGATTTGAGTAACATTATCTTTACCCTTCATTCTTGCTGATCTCCCCAGATATTTCAGTTCATTTTAGCAGCTGAACACTACGTTGGGGTTTCGTTGTGGTACAACGCTCAGGCAGATTCTCGCAGAGCAGTTATCTGTTCAGGGCTGAAGACATGTCACACTCGGCTGAGTGTACAAGCACCCGCTGCACATACAAGGTTAATCTCAGCTGTTTTCCTGCGGGTTATAGTCATATTAACATATGGAGATAATTTACATTATGTGCTTACATAAAAATGAGCTGGAGATTTTATTTGCTGCATAGATTGCCTGTTGTTTTTCTCTTTTTATTGATTTGACTGCAAGTGCGTAGTATTCCAGTTAAAAAAAATGTTTTAGTGTGAAAATGGTTCTTTGGGAGTTGTTCGGGTTGAGGACTTGAAAGGGATACGCCTCAAGCTGTGTTTTTTCTGCTCTTGAAAGAAATATGAACCGCAGTGTTTTTTCTTACCTGTACAGTCGGCGATGTTTGGTGTTACTTGTGGTTTTTCATTGTTACACGGAGAGATAAAAGGAGAGAAATGGCGCTCAGCAATAAACGGGGAACCACAAGTGAAATCTGGCTTCACTTTGAGTGCTATTTCACAAAGACAATTGTCCCAAAAAACATAATTTTGTGTGGTAGATATACTAGCTTATTAATTATCCTGTGACCCCTCAGATTTATTTTGCAACCCTTCGGGGTCCCGACCCCCATGTTGGCAACCACTGATTTAGAGCAGTATTTGATATGTCCTTGAGTGTGTGTGGAGAGGCGGGTTAAATTGCTCATGGGCACTTGGTAAACCAACCTCTTGTTTTACAACAACGTCAGTAACAACTAGATTATTCTTCTGATATCTGCAAATATCACAGTACTTTGTTTCAGCCACAGGACTGTATTTAAATCAAAACCATGACACTTTGGCTGTTCTTGGCACTGAATGAACGGATTTTGCAGTCACAGCAGAATGAATGAATACGACTCTGTGAAGGAATATTATCATTTGCTCACTGGACCAGCTTTTGGCTGAAAAAGATTTCTAATTTGCTGCTAAACTCCATCCAACCCCAGCTGAACCGGGTGAATATTTCCCTTTGAAGATTCCCCGCTATGCAACCCTCTGAAACTGTGCCTTCTTATCTGCATCCCCATCAGAGAGAGTCCTTCAGTGTTTTCTACCCCGACCCTGGCTGCTTGGGAAAGGAAAGGCGGTGTGTATTCCTGTGTGTTCCCTCACACACACGCACACACACACACACACTCTCACATCCAGTTTCATTGTGCTGATGCTGAGGAAGCCCGGCCTGCTGTGTCAGCGTTCCCTTGGGCAAAGCTGCTATGCAGATGTCCTCCGAAGCATGGTGATTAAAATAGGAAGTTGCTTTGATCAAAGCACCTACTGTGTTATTTCAGTGCTGCTGTTGCCGCCGGAGCCCATATGGTACCTGTGTCAGCTGTCAATCACCTCTCCAATACAGATGAATACATTTTCCATATCAGGCAGGATTAGAGTGGCAGACTCTATTAGCAGAATTTGTCCCTCCAACATTTAAATTACACTTAGTGAATTTTTATTTCATTGCTGTGTGAGGAAGGATGATTGGACCATCATTCATGTAACCATTAGTATTCTGAATCATTTTCCTAGAGAAAGTCTCAGACTGAGTGATAGAAAGTTTTTTGCAGAGCAAACAACACTGAAGCATTGTTTGGTTATCTCTGCCATCTTTGAACTCCTTCCAGCTGCCTCCAGGCACAAAACATAGCCATTCCTGTCCAGTTTTCCACATTTCCGCGTGATGGGAGCAACTTCAGGTCAAGCGCCTTGCTCAAGGATTCCTCGTCAGCCGTTGTTGTGGAGTCTTTTATTTCTGCACCGCCCTCCAGGCTGCTTCCTTCTCATTTAATATGCTGTGTGTCTGAGAGTGTGTGTGGAGTAAATCCATGCTCCTTTTTCTGACCTGTCACTCCTCCATCTTCCATCCAATTTTTTCTTTCATCCTCCCAACTCCTCTGCTCTCGCAGAGTATTCCCTATAAGCACGTCTTTATCACAATCAGTACCCCGAACCTCGCTTTGCTTGTTTTCTGTCGATCACTGATATTTCATTCTGTTTCATCATGAGTTGGCTGGCTCAAGGCTCTCACACACCTCAAAAATGCGTTTTTTGCAGGGAGAACTTGTTCACCACAGAATCTCACCGATCTACCAAAAAAAGAGACAGAAAAGTCGATTTAGCTTCTACACACAAGCGCCTGCTCTGTTTTGTGTGTCTTTGTGTGTGTGTGTGTGTGTGTGTGTGCTGACAGAATGTGACCCAGTAAAGATGCAGTGTGATGCTGACATTGTAACCTCTTCACCTGTGACTCACAGCACGCCGACAATAGACATTAATCATAGATGTGCGTCTTGTCAGAGTGTTTGTGTGTGTGTGTGTGTGTGTCACTTTTTTGTATAATCAGAGCTGCATTTTGCTCTTGTTGTTGACAGTAATGTGATTGGTCACATCTCACCATTGCTGCCTCTTGTACCCCCCCCCCCCACACACACACACACGCAGCAATCTGAACATTTTCTTTGGGTTTGTGCTCTAGTTGAACAAATCTCATTAATTAAACAGGGCAGGAGCAGATTTACACAGAAATCATTAATATTTACTGGAGAAACACTACACAGCCACTTCATCTGCAAACTAGACAAAGCTTTTACAGACGTGCGACATGTTTGATTCATTCATTAATACGTTTCGCTGCTGTATTACAGCATTTCTCATCATTGCAAATGTACCCTAATGGATAAACTAGGCCTAATGTCTACTTATGAATCAAAGCCTGTGTGTGTTGTGTATTTGTGTATGCTAAGCTCACTCACTGGTTAAATCTGATGTCTACTGTAATTATAAGCATGGTGGCACTGGGCTCTGCTCGCTCACAGTTGCATTACCCACAAACACCACAGTAATTGGTCCACCAGTCACTTAGAGTCGGACTGTAATTAAGACTGAACTTTCATCCTGTCCAATTAATCTATTTTCTTTTACTTCACTGGAGAGTTCTCTTATAGACTTTGTGTTGAGGCGGCCGTCTGAGATCAGCTGTTTTCTTAATCTATCTTTAATGTTGTCTTTTGAAAGCGCTCCTGTGCTTTGATATTTTCCTCGTCATCAAATGTGAAGAGGCAAGAATACCAGTGTGTTTCAGAGATTTTTCCTCTGATATTAATGTTCTTTACAATATTAATTAACCTTCCTCATCTCTGTATTATATATATATATATATATATATATATATATAAATATATATATGTATGCTATATGTATATATATGCTTCTGGACACACGTCCACACACACACACACACACACACATAATGTGACCGTCCTATCATGTGTTGTGTTGCTTGCTACAGGCAACAAATGACATGTTGATTGAGGAGAGGAGGAAGATGAACGGAGGCAGATTGATAGGAGAGGTGGAGGATTTGTGGCACTTTATTTTTGTACTTTTTCACATTTGTTTTGGTGGACCAACTCAGTCCTCTCACTTCTGTCAGATGGAGAAGAACCATCGCAGGGTCCAAAACATGTTTGGCTGTTTCTTATTCCTTTCCTGTCTCATTTCTCTTCCTGCTTCTCCGTCATCCTGCCATGAAAGCCCCGGCAAACACACACATATACACGCTCACATTCATACACAAACACACTCCAATAACTAGTGGCTATGCATTTTACATGAGTCCTCCACCTCTGAAGGCCTCTTTGCTTTTTTCATTTTGCAACTTGAGCAGAGATGATGAGGTGGAAGCCAGATCCAAAGGCTGCTGTTTATGGGAAACCTGTAACTTAAAGATCCTGTATGCTGCAGTTTAAAACATTTTATTTAATTGAGTAATATATTTGTGTAATGATTGTAAACAGTTGAGACCAGGAAATTAAGGAAATCCATTGTCTATTGATGTGCTGGTGTTTCTCTGTAATAAAACCACGTTTCCTATCGCTTTCTTGTAATCTCCCTGACGTCGCTCTGCATGCCTTCTCCTTGGCTTTACAGAAGATGTTGCACATGTTGGTGGGGATTTTTCAACAGCAAGCTCTCCCTATTTTGTGCCTTAAATCATTTTTGACAATACAATATCTGAAATTTCTGCAATGAGGAACAGGAAGCACCTGCGCTAACACTCTGGTGTGTGCTCTTTATGTTTGACTAGTTTTTACTCAATCTAAGTAGATCTAGATGGTCGCTGGTAACAGTCTCACTAGCAGACTGGCTCAGTTATGGTCCCAGTAATACAACTCGTGTGTGTGTGTGTGTGTGTGTGTGTGTGTGTGTGTGTGTGTGTGTGCGCGCGCGGCTCCAATGAATTCCCACTAGTGCCTGTTTGATGCGAACAACAGCCAGGATGACTCATTGTTGTGTCTGTGGTTGTTGGATTGCAGCCGCTTTACTCCTCCACACTGGGCCCTCAGCTGTAAACACGCACACACAAACACACACACACTCACACACACACACACTTGGATGAGCGTGTGTGTGCATGTTTATATGTGCTCTCCTTTCAGTTTCATTTCTCTTATGTCGTTTTATCCTCTTCCCTCTCATGCAGTGATTGATCCTCTGCTCAGAGGCTTCTCTTGAGTGCACAGTGATGAGTGAGAGCTTGTGCCGTGTTGTCGTGTTTTTGTTTGTGCCATCTGTGTTGTTGGGAATTAGTTTTTGTAGGCAATATGAAGAGTTGTCACACACACACACACACACACCATGATTAATTAGGCAATGCAGCTCAATTGCTATTGCTTTGCTTGTGTTTATGACTTTCTCATTTGCATGAGGTAAATGAATGAGTTAGCTCTGCTAAGTGAATTAAAAATGCTATATATGAGGATTGTGTATAGGTGTGTATGGGCATCTATGCTGACAGTCCAGCCTGTTTTACAATATTGACATTCACAGCTGCACAGAAGCTTTGTCAAGAATTTCCAAGTTTGAAAGGTTTTAGCAGAATTTGCCCATCGATCACCTTAGCAGTTAAAGGCATAGTTTGACTTTTGGGAAATACACTGATTCGCTTCTTGCCGAAAGTTAGACGAGACTATTGATATCACTCTCAAATCTGTCCATTAAATATGAAGGGACATCCAGCAGTCAGTTAGCTTAGCTTAGCATAAAGACTGGAAACAGGGGGAAACAGTTAGCCTGGCTCTGTCTCAAGGTAACAAAATCTGCCTACCAGAACCTCTGAAGCTCACAAATTAACATGTTATATCTCATTTGTTTAATCTCTACTAAAACCAAAGTGTAAAAACGACAATTTGTGCTTTTACCAGACAGAGCCAGGCTAGTTGTTTCCCCCAGTTTACAGTCTTCTTGCTGAGTCAGTTAACTGCTGGTTGTAGCTTAATTATGTGTATTTTCCAATATTTCTTTAAATATACTCTATGTTAAGTGACAGAATAATGAGAAACCAAAAATTCTACAGCTGAAGGGCAAGCATTAGCTTAAATGCAGCAATTTTCTGTGTAGTCCTGTGTACAACACTGATAAAATGTACACAAAATAAGACAAATAATAAAATAATATACTGATCTGAACTATTTTTGCTGTATGTACAGTTGCTGCACAGATGAAAAGGGAAGAACAGTAGCGATCCAGGACATGTTTGAGCTTTCAAGTGTCTGCAGCCAAGGCAGAGAGAGCAGCAGAGGGAATGTTTTCTCACAAGGACATCATTAGCAGCTGGGCGGCTGGGGACTGACTGTACAGATATCAGGTAGATCTTGTTCGGATGTTGAAGAGCGAGTGGGCAGAGTGACCTGCTTTAGCTGCTGATCTGAAACTGACTAAAGTTTATTGTCCTTTCATTCAGGAAGTTAAACAAAACCATGAGAAAAGCCACCAGTGATCAGTGATCTGTAGGAAACATCGGTGTACAAACTGTTGTGTACTTCATATACTATAGCATATAGAACATATATATATATAACTTTACTATGCTTTTTTGCTATGCTATACTATACTATATATATATATATATATATATATATATATATATATATATATATATATATATATATATATATATATATAAAGTCTGAGAGATAATCATGTACAGTGATGCAGATGATCAGAAGCAGAGTGCATTAGCTTTTTTAAGAGCAAGAAGAAGACAGGACTGACGGGAAATCTTTTGTCTCAAACACAAAGTAAGTCTGTCCCCGGAGGAAAGCAATGAATCACTTTGGTCTCTTTACAAAATGCACTCACTGGATGTTTGTTAGTTTATTGCTGTGGTTTATTTTAATTTGATGCTAATGTTGCTGTTGCTGTGTCACTACTTGCAATGAAGCTACACCCAGTCCAATCCTGATCTATCTGATCCACGTATGCAGCTGCAACACTGGATGCATTTGCAGCAACATGATGGATCCCAAATGCACATTGGAATGTTTCATTTATGCACCACTTCTGTTTATCCATGCATCTGTACCTCTGGAGTTTGATCCTACAAATACTGTTCTTCAATTTTTTATTGATCCACATATCACAAAATTTACCTAATTAAAAAATGACATTATACCACCATACAGTTTATATGAAGAATAGCGTTTGTTCAGGCAGGGAACTGAAGTCGCACTTGTATTACAGCAGATAATTGGCATCAGCTATTTCATTCATGTTTCACAGTCACTGGCTCATTCATAGCTGTGTGGCTATCAGCTGACTAGAAACGTCCAACCACATTCATGCAGGTGTACAGCGCAGCCGTTATAACCTGACACTTCTCACTTTACTCAGCTCCCTCCACCAATCCAACCTCCTCCTTATGTTATACAGTTTTAGTGTTTATTTATCTAAGATTTAATGTTCATGTAAGGGGGGTTAGTTCTTCCAGCCGAGTCCTCTTTGTTGCTCGGGTTCCCTCGGGTATCAACTATAACTGTATAACCATTTGCTATAAAATGTCAGTTCCAAGTGTCTCTGACTGAAGTTTTTTTTATCCCAGTAAGACCATTTTAACCTGTTTAACTTACACATTGTGAACCCTAACTCCACTCCTGTAAAGAAACCAAATAGTTAATATTCAATAAATTGTTTTCACATGTACAGCAACTCTTAGGTAGCACAACTTCATCTGTTGTTTGCTCAATCAGAAAGGAGCTTACAGTGCTCCACTCCACTTGATGTGGAGCTGGTGTGGTGTGATGATGTGATGAACACACAGCTGCTTTCAGTGTGTTCACATGTTCACTATGTGAAAGTGAGACACATCTGTCTGTCCACTCAGACTACAGACTACAATACATTACACGAGTGAAAGATGGCTGGCACTTAGTGAGATTATAGAAGCTGACTGACCTGGGTAGTGTGTGTGCGTGTGTGTGAGTTAGTTTCTAACATACCAGTCAATCTTTGTCAAAAAGATGGTACCCACAGGTGCATGCTTTCCCCTCTGTGTCTGGATTATATATCACACAAACATATGCACACATACACATACACACACACACACACCTTTGTTGTCGGTCCTGAAGATGTGTATCTCTGGCTTTGCGGAGGAAGAGGATATGATATGTGCATCGCTCTCTGAGGTTATTTGTAAGCAGCTATCATATCTCACCATGAAGGTTGAGCTCGGATCAGCATTCTGGGAGAGACCACATGCACACACACACACACACACACACACACACACACACACACACACACACACATGCACACACACACGCACAGACACACAGTCATAGGTGTCATAAAAGCAGTCAGTTGTGGACAGTTCTTCCTCTCTACATCAGGACCAGACTTGCATATTATTCTGGACCTGTCCACATATACACACGCACACACACACACACACACACACACACACACACACACACACACACACACACACACAATCTATTGATTTCATCGATCATTTTTGTAATGAAATCTGTCCTCATGTTTTCACCCGCTGATCTACTTGTCCCATGCCATCGATCTGGAGCTCTAGGTGTGTGTAAAGATGTTTTACTTATATTGAACTGACAAGTGGCCTGCAGTATGGATTAGGTAGCAGATCAAGCCTAATATCTACTATATTAAATAGGAAAATAGCTTTACTTTCTTGGTGACAGCTGCATATGTTCAAAATTTACATTCATTTTAAGTAGTGCTGAAACGATCGTATCAGTTACTCGATTGACAAAGAATAAATAGATTTTTGATATTTGATTCATTGTTTAAATCATTTATCAAGCAAAAATACCAAACTTTTGCTAGTTCCAGCTTCTCAAGTGTGAGGATTTCACAGATTTTCTCACTTTTATATAATTGTAAATGAAATATATTTGGGTATTGGATTGTTGTTTGGACAAAGCAGCAGTTTGAATATATTGCCTTAGGCTCTGGGAAGTTGTAATGGGCATTTTTCACAGTTTTTTGATCTTATATAGACTAAAAGATTAAACGATTAATTAAGATAAATAATTTATAATGAAAATAGTAATTATTTGCAGCCGTATTTTTAAGTTTCAAAGTGTGAAAGTTATGAAACGACTCCACATGTGGTTATCTTTTTGTGGTGTTTCTATTAATTTGTCCACCTCCCCTGCAGACCTCTTAAACTTTCAGTTCAAGTAAGATAAGGAAAATGTGTTTGCTTTCCACGATAGCAACCTTTTATGAAACTTAATCAGGTTTGTGCAACCACGTAAATAACACACCCCAGCACATACACACGTCCTGTGTGCGCTTGGCTGCTCACGTGGCTCACGTTGATTGATCTGCTGATGGGATGGATGCTCTCAAGCTTGTGATCTAATCTGTTAGCAAAGAAGTATACAGACTGAAGATAGAGAGGATAGGAGAGAGAGAGAGAGCGATATCTGTCTTTCCTCTTCGCCCTCTCTCTCCCAACACATCCCTCACCTCACTCGCCTCTCTGATTACAGTTTAAAGAGGGAACCTCACAGGAGCAGACAGTCAGGGGAGGAAGATGGATGGGGCGAGTAGCCAGTCTGGGACCAAACAGCTTAAAGCCCGGTCTCCCCCACCACCTCTTGTTCATTTCCCTTCTTTCACCTTGTGACTGTGGGGTCAAGACGAAGCTGCCGAGCAGGAAGTGAAGCATGAATAAAATGGGATCACCCTGACAGCCGCGTTGCTCAACCACACCCTTTATTGTCTGTTTAATTATCTAGTTGTTGCAGCAGGCACTGACTCAGTTGTCACTGGGAAACTTAAGGTTGCTAAATGCCACTTTGACAAAACACCCTCCTGTGTTCAGTCATGATACTATCTGCTAAACAAACCTCTCGACAAACGTCCTGAGGTCAGGTTGCTCCAACCACACAGAGGATAATTTCAATTTATTATTTAGTTCTTGTTTTCATAGTTTGGGCCATAATTTTTCTCTGTAATAAAAAGGTCTGGGAACATGGCGACAATGCTATATTGAAGTCAGATGGAGCAAGAAACACGATCATGCAGGTTGTAAGCAAACCCCCAGGGGAGCCAAACATATTTGGAAGGAAAAAATTAAGGCATACAGTAAAATTGTTGCCAAAACTGTCTGTTATAACCATCACAGTTTACCTACAGACTTCCTGGTTCCACTACTGCATGCACACAACTTTCTTGTGCAGTGTCTTATAACCGTCATTCTCAGGCACGCTCATTTTCAGCTTTACCTCCAAATAAAGTGGTTTAGATAATGTGGCTAAACTGCTGACTTATTACTCTGAAAATAAATATTTTTTAACAGTTTATGTTTAAGTGCTTACTTTGTTTATTTCATTTATAATAATGTTTGTGGATGCATTATTCTGTTGTGTTTCAAGTATGAAAAACATGGTAAAATCGATGGATAAACATGTGTAACACATTCTACCTTAACGTGCTGACATGACAGCATCATGCTGTTAGCTCAGCTAAAAGTTTATTGGAGCTCGGAAAAAAAGGACACTCGCTTGCTAGTGAGAGTGAGGCTGCATTTTATCTGTACATCCCTGGGCGCATTTATCCAGAATTTACTCCGGTCTGTATGCAGCCAGTGAATCTCTTGTCCTCATGTGAGCTCAGAGCAGCAACTAACCTAATAATGACTTGGAATAGAAGATAACGCTCTTGTGCAATGAAAGCACTGTCGGGTGACTCAGAGGGCAGACAAATGAGACAATGTCAGGGGGGAACATCTACAGCATCTGAAGCATGACGCACCAATAATAACATGTTGAGTAAAACACCACAGAGCTATCAGCCCATATGTTTAAGATGTCCTGTGTTTCTTACATCTTACTTTGCTGTTTTAACCAAGTCGGCAACTGAGCTTGTTGCAGGTTTAAATATTCTTGATCACATAGATCATATTGATTATCTTAAACTGGTATAATTATTTCCAGTTTCAGATTAAAGTTTAGAAAATGCAATTCTACGTCTGTCGGTGTTTTATTATTATATGTTCTAAACATTTGTCTGTGCGTGGATGTAAGCTGGGCATCTCCCCCCACTAAAAAATACGTTCCTGTGCACACGCTGACAGCTCATGTTTCTCGCGTGTTCCCAGATTTCACCAACTACTTTGTTGAGCATAATAATAATAATAAAACTTTATTTATAGAGCACTTATCAAAACAAAGTACAAAGTGCTTCACAACAAGAGAAATAAAATACCACAGTGAATGACGAAATATGAATTATTATATATTATTATATTAATATTGTATAAAATACACAAAAGCAATAAAATAAACAATAAAATAAACAGCCAGTTCAGGTAAAATCAGGATATGCTTTCAGATAAAAATGTGTTTTGAGAAGAGACAATATCATCAAAACACGACGACCAAAGCCACAAAAATAAGACCAAATTGTAATAAACCAGAATTTTCCTTTAAGGAGGATGAGTGTATAATATTAATGATGATGATTCATATTTTGGGGATAAGGTGTTGGAGACTCTGAGCGTCTATTAATCACAGTTCTTGTTGTCAAGACTGCACAGCCTAATCTCATAATCCGTCCAGCTATTTTCCCCATTATCCCTTCTCACTGAGAGGCCGATACAAACAACCTCAGTAGGGGCTAATACGGTGTCAGCGGGGCTGAATCGACCATCCATGGATGAGATGCTCGCCATATGCTGTGTTTACACTCAGACTTTCAGACTGTATTCTTTTGACAGCCTTTGATGCATTAATGATTTCCCTCGTCTCTCTGGTCTCTTGGTTCGGTTGAGCCCTGTTTACTCTGGAGTTAGCTGCACTCTTTCATCATGGCTGGAATTCCCCTGGTTCTCAACTTCTAACCAAAGCATGCAAAGCAGAGATGGGAAGTACGGAGAGAAAGTATATTTTTGGCAGTTTGAAAAACGCAGGCTGTCATTGTCTTCTCGTCAGTCTAACGATGTCGAACAGTGCTCATCTTCTGAGCCAGTTAAAGATCTGTGGAATTTCTGCTTTGTTAGATGGGGTAAAAACAAAACTCATGATCTGGATTTTAACCTATGACTTTCCAGGACTGTGTGAATCTTAACCTGCTGATGCTTCAAGATGCAAACGCAGAGGATGAATTACTGATGAAAGTTATCAGAATGATTGCTGATTCAGGAACTGTAGTAGTAAAACTTGCAGAGAAAGATGAGTTATTCAGCTCTATACTGTAGCATTTCTTACAGAATGTACATTTTGTCAAAAGATGGTGTTGCTGACAAGTCTTATACCTTTTTAGCGCCTCCTCTGATGAGATATGAGGTGTGGAAACTGGCTGCAAATTGCTCCTCTTTCTCTCTGTCACACAAGCAATTTAATGCCGGGGAGCAAAACTTCTCAGGCAGAAGACATCTACGCGATACAGGTCGACTCTTGTGAGAAGACAAATGAGAAAGACAAACGAGGCAAACTAAACCACACAGAAAGAGAGAAAAGAGGGTGAGAGTAACATTTTGGAAACAAGTGCCACCTTCTTTCTCTAGTTTTCCGGGGGCTGTATCTGAGAGTGCCGCTCACATTCAGCAGCAGCAACAGGAGCAAGAGGCGTCATCGGTCCCCAGAGTCTCCCTGCACCCTCAATCTGTCACCACACATTCACACACAGAGTGGAGAGTGCACACACAGAGCTAACACACATCTGCGTGGACACACAGTATTCATCTCAACCACAAAATAGAAAAGTCACAGGTTTAGATTTATCCAATCTGTTTTTTTGTGTGCAATTTTTGGATTGTGTTCTGACTTGATAAGATGTTTTCCCTTTTGCCATCAACAAACATTAATGCTCAATGCCTAAAAATAATACATTTGGTCTGAAAAAAGATGCTCTTTGCCAGGCTAGTGGCATTCATAGTCCCCAGAGGATTAATCCTACTGACGTTTCCTCTAGCGCCACCATGAGGTTGACATTGACATTGACATTAACTATTGGATAGATTTTCATAATATTTGTTACAGATATTTATGTCATCCTCAGGATGAATTGTAAGGCTGTAATTGTACAGCCTCAACTGTTCATCTGTTCTGTTCATCTTAAACATGATGAACATTATACCCGCTAAACATCAGCTTGTTAGCATTGTAATTATGAGCATGTTAGCATGCTGACATTAGCATTTTGCTCACATCACTGCTGTGTAGTACAGCCTCATAGAGCTGGCATGGCTGTAGACTCTTAAGTTATTATATATATGTTATACAATATTTCAGTTTTCATTCATGTTACATTTCTTAATGTATATGGTAAAATTTCTCATTTATTTTCTAATGGGAACAGTGCGTACTTTTGATTTATTTTTGTAATTTTATTCATATTTTCTTACTTTTTCTTTATTTGTAAACTTTAGAAACTGAAAATAAAATTCAACTGAATACTCATATTCACGGAAGTATCTTGCCAGCTTTGCAAGAGAAGAAGATCTTTAATGATCCCTTAAGGGAAGCAGAAAAGAATAGTCATATAAGTTGGTATTTTATTAATAAAGCACATGAATAAAACAGTAATAAAGGATATAATGCAAAATAAAATAGATTAAAACTAGGGCATCAGCATTATAATCATAAAATATGCCTAAAATTGGCACCATGATGGTTTTTGACAGAATTATAGATTTGATGTCAGAATCATATACGACTAGTTGTCAGTCTGGAAACAGAGGTCTCTCTGGTGGAGATAAGACTTTTAATGGGAAACAGGAGTGACACTGAGGCCCTAATCCTTCTATCATCTCAGCTTTGCTTTTTATAGCCAGGCTTTTTAACACAGTCTGGGCATGCAGAGGCCACAGGAAGTCAATGACCCACATGAGAGGTCACAAGGACAATCAACACTTTGTATGACTGAGGAGAGACACGGTATTCATCTAATCCTGAGAGAAATACTGAAATAAGAAAAAAATATTTGACTGCTGCTGAACAGCGTGTAGCACTTTGAGGTTCTGTCCTAAGACAGAATTATAGCCTGTCAGAAGCTCTGAGACGAACAAACAGCCTCAGTCGACTGAAAGGCCTTCAGCAAAAGGAGAGGGATGTTTTCTCTGTCAGAGGACCTGATCATGATTTCTGCCCAGTCTTTACGACAGCAGGCCTGCACTCAATGGCTGCATGTCGATCGCTGTTTCAGAAGAAGACGGAGAGGAAGAGAAATGGTGACGAGGAGCTGTTCCGGCATGCATCAGAAGGAACTAGAAACCTCCTGAAAGCACGAGGTTGGATGCAGTTATCCTCACAATGCCAAAGAGAGATGTAACAAGACACACATGAATATGTTCCCCCCTCACCCTCTGTGCTTTAGCTCTTCCTTTTGTTCCTTCCTCCTCTGACTTCACCCCCCACCCCCACCCCCCCATCGCCTCTTCATCTTGCCTCCAACCCCCTCCCGTCCTCTTCTCGTGCACATCGCCCCCGAGAATCTTTGAAATTGAAATGTGTCTGGTGTCCTGCCCTGCACCAAGGACCCAGGACTGAAAGAAAGTGTGATTCTCCTCTCTGATTGTTTTCTCCACACAGCGTCGATTGACGATTCCCAGTCTGTTACAGTGTACACATGCTTTTGATGAACAATTTCTCATCCTCGTGCAAGTGTGTTACAGCACTCAGCTCCCATGGTTGTGTTTTGTCTGTTGTCCCTGCGTGTGTTTGCATCATACAAACACTATGTATGTGTTATAAGAGGAGTGCCATTAATCTCTTTGTCCCGCGAGAACTGTGTTGTTTGCTTGAGTAATGAGCTCCGTACGTCCGTGCTGTGTCTCTGTTGTCATTAATTGGTGCAGTGTGACTCTATTAGAGGATCCAGTGTAATTAACGTCTTCTCTAGAGTAGGAATCCAACCTTACAGCTTCATACGCCTGACTTGTTTTAGCTGTTTGAATTGCTGATTTGCTCATCAGGCCTCTGATCAGTGATTGATAGCAGCGAGGTGACTAAATGAAAGATTTTGCTGATTTAAATGTCTGAATGGGGACTTTTTCTCTCATAATTACATATCAAAATCCTAACACGACAGCAACTGCATGTGTCAAGTCCTTATGCATCTGTGTCTCTGGCTGCTGCAGAAGTGTTTCTGTGTAGGAATGTGATTGCTCTTTGTTTCCGCACTCTATGCTATGTGTGTGTATGCCTGCAGCGCTGTTATACGTGAACCCAGGTGTGTGAGACAAGCCATAAGGAGCTGATAAATAACAACGATACTCCCGTCTGTCCCTGCCTGCAGCTTTTTAATCAGTACCTTCCACAGCCACCTCTCCGTTTATTTGCTTGTCTACGCACAGTTGGGTTGCCAGAGAAACCAGATCAGATCAGAAGTGTTTAAAGCAGTGTAGTTGCTCAGCATCCATTTTGCTGTGCAGCTTCAAGAGCCTGATGGTACATGGATTCCACTGACCAACACTGAGTTAGTTTTTAGCCATGCTGATTTAGACTTAAATATCTCAATAACTATCAGGTGGATTCACGGACATCCATGTTTCACAGAGGGTGAATCATACTGCCTTTGTGCGAGCAGGTCAACGTTTTCACTTATCCAGTGACATATCTACATGTACTAGATAGATGTTTTTAGACATTCATGGTTCTCCCAGATGATTAATCGTACTGACTTTGGTGATCCCTTGACTTTTCAAATCTAGCACCATCAGATCAAAATTCTATTTTGTCCAATTCTCCGGTTTATGACCAAATACCCGCACAACTAATGACATTCCCATCAGCCTCAGCTGTACTTTGTGTTTAGTGCTAAGTAGCAAATGTTAGCACACGCATGCTAAGCTGAGTTGGTGAACATGGTAAACAAAACATCTTTATGCCAGCATGCTGGTGTTAGCATTTAGCTCCAAGCACTGCTGTGCCTAAGTATATCCTCTACTTATGCTAGACTGTTGACTATGAACATATTTGGACAGTGCAGTTCAAACATGTGTTGTTTGTAGAGTAAATACACTGCACGCTATATCAAGCTACATCAGGCAATTTATGTTTTGTTTTGTCCACCTAAAGCATGAACTGTGGCTGTGACAGAGAAACAAAACGTCACAGTATGTTATTTGAAAGTTATACCCTCATAGATCCCATCCTTAGGCTGCGTTCAGACTGACTTCAGCCCTCCATGAAAAAATGCAGCCCTCTCATTCATTTGAATGTAGCCAGTCCGTCAGAGTATGTGGCTCTGGCAAAATAACGCAGGGTCATCCAGCATTTTTTTTTTAATTGGCTCAACTTTTGCTGCAATGCGCTGTCAAGGCGCCGCGTTGGCCAATACATGCAAGCACACATTCCTGGTGGATTACTTTGTAACGTAAACTGAGTTTACCTGTGACCGTTGTGATTAAAGATAAACTAGTTGCAGCTGTGAAAACGTTCCAGAGTTGTAAAATGTGTTTTGGCGTCTGATAAGCCTTTAAATGCATTCATCTGGATCGTATTTCATTGTCTTCCTGGTACCTTAAACAACACGCCCCCACCAACGCAGCCTCCTGTGCTGTTTAAACACAGGGCTGTTTTTGGTCTGAATCTCTGCTAAATCTCACAAGCTTTTGCTTTAAAAGCTGATGTGGAAGGACATCCACTCAGTTTGAGGCCTGAAAGAAATGGTTTGGATGACAAGCGTTTTTGTATTTTGAATTTGAATTGAAGGCGGTACTGTGTTTCTATTTTCCTGCAAAGTAGCATCGGTCTACAGCCACTAATGACTCCCTGACCTCTGTTTGATTGTGGGCTGGCTGTGCGAGGCTACTATCCACCACAAAAAATATGTTTAAGTCTGAGGACTGTGTGGTTTCCTGCTGTTGTTATCTTATATGATTATTCGATAATGAAGTCTTTTAAACTATTCAAACAGTTTTTACATTTTGCTGTCAGAATACAAATGTGTAACTGTTAAAAAACTAATTTCTGAATCGGTGTTTTGTCTACAAGTCAGTACAGTTTTCTGAAGTGTTGATTGAACAAATAGATGAGTCACACTTTGAATCTTTTGGCATTATTTTGGATCTGTGTGTGTGTGTGTGTGTGGGGGGGGGGGGTGTACAGTATCTATGTGCACTGCGATGAAGCCCTGATATGGGATCTCCCTCCTGATCAAGGTGACTTGGATGGGTGGTGGGTTTTGGGTGAGGCGGGCAGGCTGCCCGGATAAAGATGTCAGGCATCGCTGGCAGGTTTGGGACTGCTGTGCTCCCTGTGATATGACTGGCAAATACACTCCCTTGCTGAGCCCTGCATCACACACAAACATAGACACATACACATGCACTGCTAGTTCAAATAGTCTTAGTCCCTCTGTTTGCATTCGTGTTTGTTTTTGTATTAGTGTTTGTGCATGGACGATCTGGGTGTCACTGCCAGTATCCTTTCACTCTCTCTCTCTGATGATCTGAGGCACAGTAGGCTTGGCACAGCCTCGATGTCACTGTCATGCCAGCAATCTGAAATCTGAACCTCCCTGCTGCCCATACCAACCCGAGGAGGGAGGGATAGATGGGTAGAAACTAAATAGAGAGCAGCAAAGAAATTGAGAAAGGGAGGAGAGGACAGAGAGACAAAAGAGAAGGAGGGATTAGTGCTTCACCTCCTAGATCAGATTCCTAAATAGGAGTGTGTGCTGATCAGCTCTCTCCTCCTGCCTCTCTGCTCTCAGTTATTTCTCTATCCAGGTGATGGTGGTTCACTACAGAGGATGAATGGCGAGGGATAATCCCCGAGCTCACAGATAATCAACTTACACCTTCTCACTGCCTGTCAGCTCGCTCCCCGTGTCCAGCTCTGCTCGGTGTTATCGATCAAGAAGCTTTACTCTTGTTTATTCTACTTTGGAGCTTCACTAGACATCATTTTAATTGTTTTCTTTCTCACACACACACACACACACACACACACACAAGATCTGCACATTGTTCTCAGTCTGTCAGCAGGTTTCATTGGGATTTCTCTCCGAGTGTCTTTTCTGCCTGTGAGGACCTCCATTAAGCGTTAGGTTGTGGTTTAGTGTAAATAATAGCACCCGATAAGCGGTTTGTGGGTTCTGTGTATGTGTGTGAGAGAGAGAGAGGGTGTGTGTGTGTGTGTGTGTGTGTGTGTGTGGTTGCTGTGTGTTTCAAATTCATCCTCACAGGGGTAATGAGGTGGCAAGATTTCATCAGTTTGTGTGTGTACGTATGTCGGGTTGTGTAACTGCATCTTCAGTCTTGCTCTACCCTTTGTCTCACCCTTAAATTCTCAATGAAAGCTGGTATTCAGATATGTCAAAGAAGTCTCAAAATGTACAAGCAAAAGCTGCTGCTGAATAAAGATCTAGTAAAATACTGCATTATAATGGTAAATTCAACATAATGTACATTTCCAGCACAATTCCATCAGTCCAAGTCCCGTCATTCTCACCACTCTTCTGCTCTCAGAGTTTCTCTGAGTGAGGACGACTATAGCCGAAATGTTTATGCTTGATATTCTTCCGCAATGTAAACTAATAAACACTTAGCAAATGAGAACTTCAAAAGACTACTTTTGTATGTGCATACAAACCAGATTACTTTTAGTTGGACATGGCTAATTTGGTCGGTCACATCAAAAGCCAACACCTAACCCGTTTGGTGTGGTAAACAGACTTGTTTCTCATTTGATTTGGTTTGTTTGGGCTTATATGAAAGCTGTCAATTGAATTCTTGTGTGGACTAAACAACCGGACCTAGATCGCCTGAAAAGGTTGGTTGATCTGTATATTTATGTAACTATCATCTCGTGACAATGGCAACACATGTATGCTTCAGAATGTCAGTGCAAGAATTTTCCCTGATCAATCACAAAGTAAAAAGCAGTTCAAAACAGGTGTGTATTGAGCTTGTGTCCCACTCCATGTATTCCTAGTTAAAATCAGAGCGAAACATAGCGGCCGCACAGTAACTATCCCCCCATAATATTACGGTACAAGATGCCTCTTTTTTCTCCCATTTCTATCTAACTCAGAGTGGCGGGGAGTGATGAGTATGTAATCTATTGTATAATAATGTAGTTTTTAAGACAACAGGTGAACATAGAGGAGGTTTGACAGCAAACAGAATCAACAGCAAATCAAAACTGTGGAAACCAGATGAAATATATCTGTAAAACGAAGGGAACTAGGAATGAAGGTCTGCCTCTTATATAAGCTGGTTTAAAGGTTCTGATTCTCTGTTGAGGTAAAAAAAAAATACTCTGGCCACTATCTGAGAATTTACGCTATCTACGACTCCATTTGAATGAACATACAAGCAAACACTGTCACCTGTGCACATACAACATGACACACTCACCCATGGCTACTTGTCACATCCACTT
This sequence comes from Siniperca chuatsi, assembly GCF_020085105.1. Classification (NCBI taxonomy): domain Eukaryota; kingdom Metazoa; phylum Chordata; class Actinopteri; order Centrarchiformes; family Sinipercidae; genus Siniperca; species Siniperca chuatsi. Next base: position 7,492,453 of record NC_058055.1, read on the forward strand.
CATGTAAAATCTATTGCTCTTCATGTACTTCATGTACTTCACACACACACACACACACACACACACACACACACACACATACATACACTATCCCCACCCAGTGACGGCAGTGATGCCAATTCTCTTTGTCATGTACAGTCAAAGCCAGTCACACACACTCCCTGTCAAACAGTGCCAAGGCGATGAACCACGTAACAAGCATATCAGTGTGTGTGTGTGTGTGTGTGTGTGTGTTTGAATGTGAGTTTCCATTGTGAACTCATTGTGCAGCAGTGGAGTGTCTATAAAGCAAAGATGGATAAACAACTCTCCTTTGTTTGGCCGCTAGCGTTGGCTGCACACAATCCATCCAGCAAAAACACACAGTCTGTCAGTACCACCCCCCCACACACACACACACGCACGCACGTTTATTGTCTATGTTCAGTTATCATCTCTGTAATGGTGGCCCTATTTTCCCCTCAACTCAGCATGGCCTACACTTGCTTCAGAAACACCCCCATTTACTGTGTGCCAATTACACATCTCACTGCCACACACACACACAGACAATACAGGTGGATTTGTTTGCACTAACAAGACAAGGGAAAAGACTTGCAAAGAAAAATAATTTAAAAAAAGTGGTTTGACTTTGTGTCGTTGGAGAACAAAAGTCTCACAGTCGCCTTTATTTTTTTAAACCAAATTTACTCAGGATAAATTGTTTTTTTTTTTTAAAGTGCCGCTACGCTCTTGTATATTCCCATTCCTTCACACGTGGAAGCCGCTGACAAAATAGCACCTTCACTGGTACAGAGCTGCGAAATTGGAGGAGCTGCTGCAGCATGCGGCATGGCAGATACTACGATACCCATAAGCCACATATGCGAGTCAGAGCTGTGGCAAATTCAAAACGCTTTGGCGTTGCAGTTGGGGACAAAACATTTCCATAGTTGCCAAATTCATCCAAAATTGTTCCAGAATCTGAAAGTGAACTGACTCACACTGCTGAATGTTTTATCGGGTTTCAACGAAGCATAATCTTTAGCTTTCACTCGCCATTAGACACGCACAGCAGAATTTTAAGGTTAGTGATTGGATGCCGCTCACCGAAATGCTCCTTGGGAGTTATAGTTAACTTCTCTCCTTCTGTTTTATTCACACAGACTTGTACTTTTGACTTTTAATGCAGTTGCTCACCTTTTACACTGATGACTTAAGTGAGAAACTTTCATGCCTATCCAAGTCTTGGAAGTCCTCCAATTGCTAGTCATCTAATACTGTCCATGCCAAAAATGAATGAGACTTCTGCAACACTATGTCCCTTTCTCTGTCAAAATGAAAAAGAACCATAAAGGTCAAGTTCATAACAATATGGACTCCAAGAAGACCCCCTAAAGATTTAGTGGATATGGATATATATATATTTTAAACTGTTCAGAAACCACAATGCTAATGATTCAAAATGAATCATTAACAGGGCCGTGATCTGCTCTGATTTTGTTTCAGTATGACCAGCACCAACTGGAGGACAGATGGTAGCATGACTCAAGTTTAGCATGACTCTTTTCACACGTCACACAACACAACTCATGCTGCTCTTCACACACCATCGTGGGCTTTAGTGTCTCTTTGTGTATGTGAGAAAACTGTATGTGCCTACATTTGCTCGCCTCATCATGATATATGTTCTCAAGTTTGTCTCTAAACCAGCCCACACAAACAAAGTGTGTATTTAGGGATTCTTTGGAAGCTTCAGCGCCATCAGTATGCAAATACACACCGAACAATAAAGCTTTTAAAGTAGCGAGATGTTACTGTCGAGCCATCAGCTTCATATCATTGCTTTCCAACAAACACACTGATTAACCCTCTCTCCCTCAGTGTCTGGCTGAATAAAACAGACGGAGAGGGTCTGTGCCCTGGTATTTATCTGTATTTAGAAAAACACACACACACACAGAGAATGGTATGTTAATCATGTGTGTTTTCGTCAGATCATCGGAGAACAGACTGACGCTGCTTATGGCGATACAGAGTCATATTAAGTCCAACTGGTAAAAACAGGAACGCGTATGCTTCAGAAATACAAATACCCGCAGGGTGTGTGCATGTGTGAGGATGCACTAGCATCTGTTGGTTTCTGCATGTGTGTATGTGTTTTCTTATCAGAATTATGCTTGCATGTGTTAGTACTGCGTTGTTTCCATGTATTTGTTTTTGTTACAGTCTTACTTTGACTTTGCAAATAGACCACAAACCTCTTGTCCACATTTTATATAGTTTTCCAAATTTGGACAAGAGTTTATAAAAGGCCACAAGCCTTAAAGACACCGTATGGAATCCAAAAGTAAAAAGAAAGGGTCGGTCTGCTACCAAAAATCAAATCCCAAGACTGGAAACTACCATACATCTCAAAGTAACTGACAAATTGTTTTAAAGTTATTCGAACAAGGATCACAAAAAAGAAAAATGCAGACGCTGTGGAAAGTTTGTTTTAGAGGTTTTGAGGGCCCAAAATTCATTCCAAAAATAATCTCTTCATATGCTTCAAAAACTAATTTATGGAAATAACTGTAAGTTGTATTTTCACTTTCTGCACCAACAATAAAATAATATGTGTTAATCAAATTCCAAAAATAACTGTCATTTAATAGCATAAATCTTTTACATAGGCTGCTGATAAAATATTTTCTCCCACGATAGCATACCACATGTTCCGAGATCTGTGTCAGTAAAATAAGATCCTACCTGACCCGATTAAACTCGGGTCCAGGGTCGGGTCTCAGGTCCTCAGAATTGAGTGGAGCTGTGAAAAAAAAAAATTAAGCCTGTCTGTCGCTTGTGTTTACTGACTGGTGAAGACCTAGTACAGACCTATTTTTTTTTTTATAATCAGTTGAAAAACACACACAAAGTGCAGATTGTTCATTTCTAGGTAAACCTCGTTTTAAAGTCATGAAACCTGTAATTTTGTGGTCAACTAAATTACATATTGAGGTTTTAAGCTGATTAGTCAACCACAAATTAAATGAACTCACATTTTCATATAAATGTTGCTGTTGCAGTTTTGAATAGCAGTTTAGCATATAGAAAAAGCTGTAACAGAAAAAATCTGAATCTGAATCTGTAGGTGCAGCAATAGCCACCATGACTGAAGAAGTATGTCCAAAACAATAAGTCAGATCACACTATAAATCACGCTCAAATAACACTTTGAGCCTGTTTCTAAAACACAAGGGATCCACCGCTGCATAACTTTACTGCTGCCCTCCATCCGTAAGCTGGCTATCATCTCTCTGATCTGCATTCCCAATGGATGCAATCTATCATTCCCTCTGTCCTCTGTATTTCTCAAGCTCACCCTCTCATAAACCCCATTCTCTTTCTTTCTCGCTCCTGTGCCCAGACTCTCCCTCGGTTTAGGAGGTGGTAAAAGCTGGGAGGTTGGATCAGAGGAGGTAGGTTAGCCCTGTGATAAGAGCAGGTTCAGAGGTGAAGAGCAGACTTAGGATCTGTCAGCGCTCACTGTGGCTGGTCGTTTGTATTCAGCCACACTGCGGGAGAGAGCTGGGAAATTGGATTCAAGCGTCCTCGGCGTGCTCCTCGAGATGTCTTACTTTCTGCTTGTTAGTGTTGGCGCCACACTGACACTGCAGTGGGTGAGTGTGTCAGATTGGTGGCGATTACGGTAAAGGAGAAGGTGTGTGCATCTGTGCTCGAGAGTGTTTGTGTGTTGTATTTACACAACAGCTCTTTTCCTTTGATAACTGCCCTTAAGTCATTGATGCAATCTTTGCGAGCCTCTGTGAAAACACACTTCTTTCTTCTGATGCAGAGCAGATAGTCACAGCTCACAGTGAGCTCAGAGAAGCAAAGGAGAAATAATCAAAACAACAGCACGCTACACGCCGCATCACATCCTCAATACTGGAGGCAAGGGGAGAGGATGAAAGCAGGTGTGTGTGTGTGTGTGGAGGCGGGGGGTGCAGACAAAAGGGCTGTGGAACATCTGGATGCCAGTGATAGCTCTGCTCACACGCGTTACGAGCCAAATTAATCAAACCTGGTGGGGAGACTGTTGAGTGTGTGTCTGTGTGTGTGACGTGTATTAAGAGTCGATCCACGTCCTGGACAACCAGTGCCGACATATAGTCATCCAGGGAGGATGGAGGGATGGAGACGGAGGGAGGAGAAAGTATAAATCAATAGGTTGATGTCGGCAGGGTGAGTGCGCTCGATACTGGAGTTGGTCCCACTGAGAAGAGGAGCAGACACATTATGTTGTCGCCTTATGAAACGCTTTTAGTCCCATCTAAGGCAAGCTGATAACACAACCACAAGTGCTTCTGTTATGCTCCTCATGAACTCAACTCAAGCCCAGACTGTCTTCAGCATGGCTACTGGAAGACTGATGGTCACAGATGTACCTTTGTTACATGGACATACATTGACTATGTAAAAATCTGTTGTCAGTGCCTCACGTTCTCTCTAGATATTTAACCAGCAAGAATGGTTTTGAAGGTTAACAGGTGAGGCAAGATGCTGGGACTTAAGAATAACAACAACAAAAGGTTTTGGTCCTAAATATTCACATTCTTGCTTTTTAGCCTTGCTAGTAGGGTGGCTCCAGGGATGACAATGCCAGTTGGTCCACTTTGGTCCAGACTGAAATATATTTACAATTACTGAATGTCCCCCACAGGATGAATCAGTTTGTTGATCTGTATACCTTTTCATCTAGTGCCATCATCAAGTCAAAACTTTAAGTTGCCTAATAGGCTACTTTGGTTTATGACCAAATACCTGCAAAACTAATGAACAGCCTCAGCTCTATCTCTGATTAGTGCTAATTAGCAAAGGTTAGCATGCTAGGCTAAACTAAGATGGTGAAAATGATAAACATTACCTGCTGAACATCAGCATGTTAGCATTGTCATTATGACCATGTTAGCATGCTGACGTTAGCATTTAGCTCAAAGCACCGCTGTGCCTAAGTACAGCCCCACGGAGCTGCTAGCATGGCCGAGATTAGTCTTGCTGAACACTAAATTAAACTCAAGAAATTTAAATTGCTGTTACTCGTTAATTTTGGACCCCTGGGTGCGTAAGGCCCAAGTTTGCAAATCACTGAGGTGGGGATTAATGGTTATTAATGTGATTAAGCCAGAGGTGTTTCTTCCCTCCTGCTCCTCCTCTGATTGGGATGGTATTGGGATGGCAGCAGCAACAGACCACCATCACTTATTTTTCGACTTGACTGGAGGGTCGATAAGAATTAGCATTCCCCTCTAAAGGAAACCTGTGGGGATTTACAAGCCACCATTCTAGTGGCCTGTCTCACTCTCAGACATTTGCAAAAAATATACTCTCTATTCTGGTATAAACACACAGTTAAACAAAACAGTTTGAATATTCATTCTTAGTTGCTACTTTCTGTTTGCTATGATACTGATTCAACCTACCGCTTACCCAATTTGCTTATTTGACATTTTATACCTCTTCTGTGGAAGTTCCTTTAGTGCACAGGAAGTGAAATGTTTGAGGTTTGTATGAAATAAACAGAACAAGAACTCAGCTGTTACCGAGGGTTTGAGGGTCTTTTTCATACGCTGCCTACATACTATACTGTAAAGGAACATGACATTTCGGGGGGGGGTCAGGGTCGAGGGGGTTCTGTCCCATGTTAATGTGAGTGTATTATATCAGCATTGATTTTCTCCCCTGCATTCCCGCTATCGACACATGAATATATCACGTTAACTGCTGAAGCGCGCCGGGTCAGGAGTTTATGCACTGGTCAGTGCGGCATCAGGAGGAAGATAAAGATAAAGAAACTGTACAGACTCCATTCTGATTAGAGGAAGAGGACTGTTTGGCTCACAGCTCTGTCACATCTCTCTCTCGCTTTGAAAAATCGAATTCTATTTCACATTAAAACTCCTTCAGTGTACAGAATCTTAAAATCTTGTCTTCTTTAAAGCAAATCTACTTACTGAGTTTGAGGTGAAGTTATTTCTTTGTTTCTTTGAAATCACTCCACAAGAAATGTCAATCTTTGAACTTTGGATCAGAAGCATATGATTTCTTTTCACTCATCGTAAGAAAAAAAGATTTTCAGACTCATCACCAGACAAAGTAGCACTGATTTGCACAGTTGATAAGTGTTTTTCATGTTGGCAGCTCTCCTCAGATGGATAGTGTGTTTATTGTCATTATTTATGTCTCTCTCTTTTAACTGTCCCTCCCTCACATTCTCTCGCTGTCTGCTGATGAGGGCAGGTAGCGCTGACGGCTGTGAAATTGAATTAAGCGAGCCTCCCCCACCCTATCCTCCTCCGCCTCAACCTCCTCTGACATGCAAAGGTTTTAATGATCATGAAGCTGGGAAGCATTCCAAATGGCAAACACTTAATTGAGAAAAATGAAAGGGACAGCGGCACGATTCATTCATCTAAACAGAGGAACGAGGGGTGCGGAGGGTCGTCCCGTTTTCAATTTCTCATCCCCCCCCCCCTTCAGCCACTTGCTCAAAAGGGAATGTGGGAAAATTTCATTAGGTGAGGTGCGGGATAAATCAACATGACGAATCTCTCCGCTCACCTTAATTGTGTTTCGCCCAGCAAATCAGACAGTGCCGCTGCTGGATGTTGTGGATGCTTTTGGTCGTTTTGGAAGGTGATGTAGCATGTTAATGATTGATTGGATTCCATGTGCATGATATTTGTTAAGAGTTAAGGAAATATACCAGTATGATGTGCGCCTTTGTGCAGAGCTTTATTAGAGCTCTATCAATGTCTTTCAAACAAAGCTTATTCATAGCAGAGTGAGGAGTTAACATGGCCGGGTCCAAAGGGCTGACCTGGTTATGAACCTCTCATTAGTGACATCATTAGCTGAAGCCTCCTACGGTTTGAATCATACCTCAGGGACGAGCCAGCAGATCTGCTTAAATCACCTCAGAACTCTGTTCCCCATTTCTACTCTGGCTAAGGCTGTGCAGGGTCTCCTGCACTGGGTAGGGGTTAATGTGGGTGACCCCCCCCCCTGCACCTCCTCCACCCTCACAGCCCACCATCTTGGCTCAACCAGCTGATCCGGCCTAATCTGTGATTATGTGTCAAGCAGGAGGCCATTTATTCCAGATTAATTTATTCATCTTCCTGGTGTGGTTTCCGCTGCGGGGGATTGATGGCACAATATATCTGAAAAGAGAGCAGGAGAGGAGAGAGAGATCATCCATTTCTATCCTCAGCTCTGTGCGAAGGGTGGATATCAGCTTGTTTTACAGCTAACGTCTCTCCCCTTCCCTTCATGGTAACCCTTCGCCAGGCCATGTGTGACAGACAATTAATCAGCCAATTAAAGGAAAACTCTAAGAATCTAAGTAAGGTTCAATGGCCTACATCTTCATCTCAGTTTTAATTGTGCCTTGCAGATGGGTCATAACTTACTTGATAGTTAGTGTTAATATTTCACTCTAATAGGAAATAGGGAAGTGTCAGAGAATCAAAGTCTTAATCTGAGTGAATCCTCAGCGTTTCCTCCTCTTCTGCACTCTTCTCTATATTAAAGACATACCCTGAGGTTTTGGAAAGTCAGCCCTTTGATCAACGTAATGTTGCACAGCGAGAACATTGGCAGCCTCTTCACGTCTTAGTGTTAAATTTCTAGTGCTATGCTGCTCTTGAGATTATGCTGGTTTCTTCAATTGCACCAAAATATTGCCATGCACTGCAGACAAAGGCTGTAGAAATCATCCTTAAACCAGAAAGCCCTTGTTCAAGTCCTTGTTTTGGTATGAAAACACACATATATGTATAAAGATGCTACCGTCTGTTTTTCTTATCCACCATGTTAAGTCTCAGAGTGAAAATATAATGAGTGCAGAGGGTGCTGAGGTGAATACTGAGTATTTGTGAGTATCCAATAAAGATGCTTATTCATTCATCATGGTGCTGATAAATGGCATCAGACCATATGTTTTGTTTTGAAGGGGATCTAGAGGGTGGCGGCAGTTTATTTTTATGGTTCTTCTCTCCTCACCGCTATCCACAACTCCCTCGGTCTCATTTTCTCTGCCTCTCTCTCTCATATCGCTGATATTCTGAGCTACTAGGTTTAAAGGTGAAGTGGATCTCCAAGACTGTGATGGCTCATTATGGAGCTCTTCCTCTTCCCGTAGACGTGTCTAAGCTACCTGATAGGCATGGTGGTGGGTTCTCAAAAATGCACACACACACACACACACACACACACACACACACACACACACACACACACACACACACACACACACACACACACACACACACACACACATACACACACACAGAGACAACCAAGCAGCTCACATGTTCTTCCACCTAGTGGGCTGTTGAAGTCTGCGTGTTTGCATGTGTGTCTTTAAACTCGATTAAAATCATGCAGTGATGTCTGTTCTAAGCAAGCTTAGAAATAGAGATTGCTTGCTCTTGATTTTGAGGGCCCTCAGTGAAGGTGTTAAGACCAATAGACAGACAGACAAGCAGCGGAGAGGAGAGGCAGAGAGGTGGGAGGCTGAGGAGACTTTTAAGGTTACCCTCTGGCTGCCTGTTTAATGGAGCTCCCAGGATAGCACTTGAAAGAGGGGATAGAGGAAGGCCTTGCCTTGGAGCTGTGCTTTTGTAGAGGGAGGAGAAATTGGTTATGAATCTGTTACACCTATTTTTAAGATTATATTTTGGGTATTTTATGCCTTTATTTGGTAGTTATAGTGAAGAGAGAGGAAATGTGGGAAAAGAGAGTAGGGGAATGACATGCAGCAAACGGTCCAGCCAGCCAGGAACTGAACAGGGAACTCGCTGCTCAGGGCATTTGCGCCCATGTGGTATGTGCCCTAACCTATTGGGTCTCCCCCTGTTACACCTATTTAATCCCATCTAAACCTTCACTCCTTTATTTGTGGTCCCAGCAGTGACAACCCGGTGGTTATTTTCAAGAACAACTTTTCCCCACTGAAACATTTTCCCTTTCCTCTCAGTCTAATTGCTTTGTGAAAATATTCACACGTTCTGCTTTTTCTCCTGAGCTCTTGCTCCATTTCGGCAATGCACCCTGCTGCAAGATCTCTCCATGGTCATAGACATATTGTCAAGACTCTTGTACTTTTTGTGGTGTGATTAAATGTATAACCTATCAGACTGCCCCACTCAAGTGTGCTGAGGTCAGAGAGGCAAGTCTGTGTCCAGGGTGTAATGGGAGTGCGTCTAAATGAATGGCAAAGTTAACTTTTCTGAGATGAATAAGTCAAAGATGAAGAGGTTTTTACAGGTGAGACAAGGACAAGAGGGTCTCAAAAATCTATTGCTTAAGCCAGATGCTAGAATACAAGAGAGACCTCGAGTGATGATGGGAGAGGCTTATTGAAAGTCAAGTCAAACATACCTCCTCCATCCCTTCCTCCTCTCTCTCTCTCTGTCCGTCTACTTGTATCTCTTCCTCATCACTCCCTCTCAGAGCTGCTGTCTCCTCTCTGCTCCGTCCTCCCAGATGTGCCACATTAATTCCACAGCTGCTGTCCCCATTAATGTTCACCGTCACAGCTTGCACACCCTCATTTTCAGCTTTTTCAGCCTCCTCACCACTGTGTGTGTCTGTATGTGGGTGTGTGTGTTTGAGATAGAAGTGCAGCAGCTGTTAGCCCTCCACTTCCTAGTAAAACTAAAGTAGCAGTGGTGTGAGGAAGGGAAAGCAGCAGATTTACTCATTCATGGCGATGTCATCAACGGCAGCGCTCATGCTTGTCTGTGACTTGTGCACACTGGGACACACACAAACACACACACAACACACACACAGCATCAGCACCAAGACTCCCTTTCCCATTTAAAACAGCCCTGCCTGAGAAGATTTCAATAATCCCCGCTCCACAGTGGGCTGTTTTTCCAACACATTGCCCAGGCCAGTCGAGCCCGATGGACGATATCTGTTCTTTCCCCCCCAAGCTCCCCCTAAGCCCACAATACCCTCCCCCTTCAAAACAAAGTGTTTATGTTTTGTGTGTTTGTAGTTAGTGGCTGCAAGGCCACCTCTGAACTGTTTCAAAATGCAAATGCTAAAAATCTGAAAAGAAAAGAAAGAAATGTTTAAAATCCAGCATCCACTAATAGTGATACATTTTTAAATTCTTACTGCATACACATTAATTATTAATTTGTTTACTTAACAGCTCTGCCTCTCTTGTAATTATGACCTGCTGCTTAATATATAAGTGGTTTTATCCTGGGCTCATTAAAGCCTGCGGTAAGTATTAAGGCATTAAACTGATTTGTGCGTGATTTTGTTCTTTTGCATAGTTGTATCTCATTACCTATTTTCTGTCTCTCTCTCTCTCTCTCTCTCTCTCTCTCTCTCTCTCTCTCTCTCTCTCTCTTACCCTCTATCTCCCCTGCATAATTTGAATGTGGAGGGGGGTAATTGAAGGTCAGACCTTTGTGTTGACTGTCTGGCTTAATGAAGGCTGAAACAGTCTTCTGGAGGAGTGCAATTCAGAAGAGATGAAAACACATTTTCAGCCGCTACACAAGTGATTGCTGTTGGAGGCAGTCATTGAGTATCTTGGATACAACATAAACAGCGGTGATCTGTGTATTACTGAATTTGCATCTGTTCTCCATCATTGCTTTCATTCACTTTCATAGCCGTATAAGGACAAAAGGCACTGTGGTGCCAATTTTAAAGGGGCACTCCACCAATTTTACACATCACAATCAGTTTCTGATTTAGGGAGATTAATACTCAGCCCGTAAAAACAGCTGTATATCTTCTGTTGCTCTTAAGGAGTTTTGTCTGAGAAAGAAATAATCTGAGAAAGTGGCCCTGATGTCATCAGGGGTTATTTCAACCTGGGCTTGAAGTTCCAAAGAGATCATTTTTAGCTTTGCTCATCTTAATTCAACTATTGGATAAATTAATATGAAATTTTGTGTGATGAAGCCTACTGAATTTGGTGATCCCCTGACTTGCTGCATCATGAGGATGTGGTTTAGAGTTAAATGTCTCGACAACTATTGGATGAATTGCCATGAAATCCGGTGCCAGAACTTGGATCCGTGTATGACGATTATTCAGAAATTTGGGGGCCATGCAAATTTGGGGGTTTCCCGGAAGAAACAACAAAACTGGAGGGCGCCGGGAGATGGCCTTGAAATATGGGAGAACCTGGGAAAAACGGGAGTGTTGGCAGGTATGTGTTCCCATCAGCCTCAGGTGTACTTTGTGTTCAGTGCTAATTAGCAAATTGTAGCATGCTAACACACTAAACAAAGATGTGTTAGCATTTAGCTCATAGCAGCACTGTGTCTGAGTACAGCCTCACAGAGCTGCTAGCAGGGCTGTAGACTCTTAGTCTTGTTTTGCCTGTGTTCCAAACTGGGGGCATTGAGTTTGAAGGACATTATCGAGTTGCACTATGGGAATTGTAGGATCCAGTGTTTTTGGATCTTGACCTGTAATAAGGAGTGTGTCTCCCAGCTTTTTGGATGGCCTGATTGAAGATACCTGCAAATAATATCGTGTGACAGCCAAAACATCCCAAATGTTGCTAGATAGAGTGGGAGGTGAAGTCTTGCATACTCCTCCTCTCCTTTTTCTCCAAATAGACATTTCATTTTTTAGAGGACTACATGGTCCCCTTATTGATAATGGCTGCCAGTTCATTCACATCGCTTCCTTGCTGTTGACAGAATCTTAACTCTAAAGGATTACTGTGCTGGCCAGGGGAATCCTCATACACAAATATAAACACCGACAGGGGTTCTTGTGCACACACACACACACACGCACACACACATATGAACAAACGGCAGTGAGCCAAAAGACTGAGGTTGAGAGTTGGACATGGGGAATACAGGACTGAGGGGACCCATTGTATCTGAAGCCGTGACCCAGCCCTGCCTGCCTCAGATAACAGAATTACTGCAAATTGAGCGTTAGGGTTTTCTCTCTCGCTCTGCCTTTTCCTCTCACAGAATCACTCTATCTTTCCCACTGCCTATGTCACCTGCTTTCTCTGGGATTTACGTCTTCTTGGGAAAATCATTCTCTCCTGTTCTGTTGGAGCCCGCTGCCCCTGAAAGAAAGAGACAGGGAGGCAGAGACAGAGAGGAAGTGGGAGTGAAAGAGAAGAGACGTACACAGAGACAAAAAAGATGGATGGCTGTTGGGCGGAGTGATAAAGAACAGGAAACAGACAAATAGAGAATGAAAGGAGAGAGGAAAGTGAGACTGATGTGTATGGAATGAAACAGTGAGGCAGCGAGGCAGAGGATGGAGGTAAAATGATGGCAAAGGGAAGAAATCGTGTTAGGAAAAAGACTTGAGGGAAGGCTCTGCACTCCCCCACACCTTCTTTAATTAGGAAATATAATATTGAGAGAGGATTGAGGTGGATCAAATGTGGGAGATAATGGTTTTATGTATGGCGAACTCAGAATTATGGATACAACCTCCAAAGACCTTTCCAGGTTGGCCACCTGGAGTGAGAAAAAGTGTGCGGAAAGGAAAAGCCTCAGGTTATGATTTGCACAATTGAATTGAACAGAATTGTATGGAATACTCTTGCATTATTAAAGACCCTATTAAAGACCGAAAAGTGTCTATTAACACTAAAGTGGATTTGGACCCTGAAGGGACAGTCACACACAATGATAGAAATTAATCAAACCAAATGCTGATTTCAGACATTTATTGTTGAATTGATGTATATGGGTTTGTATCTAGTTGCATGAATTAGTGAGTGTGAGTGAAATAAAACAATGTTGCAACTATTCATTAATTTCATTATTGATTATTCTATAGTTCTTTGATTAATTAATCAATCAGCTAATCTATTAAAGTGGTAAACCAGCGATTTAGCATTACACTTCCAAAAAGTTGGGGGACTCACAAGAGACAGATTGACTGGTCAAAGTTAAAGCAGCAGAGGCTGAGATATCCTGACATTTAGTTCCTAGTATGAGTCAAACTCCAAACATGCTGGATTCTTCATTTCCCATAATGCAACTCAATAGCATCTGTTATTGGACCCTACCTGCCTCTTAAATGCCCAGTTCTTTCAAACCCCCACACCTCCAGTTTGTAACGCAATTTTACTTTTAAATATTTTAAGTCTCGAGCTTTCACAGGCTGAATAGTACTCCTCATGGCGAGTAAACTGAATTGTTTGTGTAAAATCAGTGTAGTGCCCCTTCACATTTCACAAAAAAAGACAAATAACACAATTTCTTCAAATTTTAATTTCATCATCTTCAAATTGCTTCTTTTATCCGTCCAACAGTTCGAAACCCAAAGATATTCAATTCACAATGACTTGAAAAAGACAAAAGCAGCAAATAGTTAAATTTTTGGCATATTTAGTTGATAAATGACTTAAAATACTTCATTATTTAAACTGTTGATTCACTTTGTAGCAATCAGGTAAATGATTTATCGACTGGTTGTTTCAGCACTAAAATAAAGTCTTGGGCCCACTTCCCACGAGTCAGTCACACCCACATGACCCTCAGCCTCTTTGGGGTTAAAGGTCATGATTGTTGGCCAGTCAATACAATGTGTGCTATTGGTGATAGGACAGAGCACGGTCTAATGTTTGATCCTGGTGCTCCATCCGGGGAAATCTCTTTTAAGACATCTTTAAATGTGTCCTGTGGAGCTTCCGTGGTCTGTTCCAAAATATCCTCCTCTCTGATTGAATACTAAATGGATTTCTCACCCATAAACACTCACATTCAAAATAACCTTGAGTATTACTATGGTGTGCACACCATTTTTATGTATATATCACTCTTCTTCCTTGCAAGACACTGTTAAATACAGCAGTTAGTATTATGATAGCCTTGGAAAGAATTAGAATATTTCTTTTGGGCTTGAAGGAGGAGACGAGTGGAATGTGAGTTGTGAAATTGCACACAACATTGTGGATTTTTTTTAGGGTGGAAAACACAGAAAACACTCTGTTTTTCCCAGAATTCAGTGAGGGGAGTTGACCAGTGTGGCATATCGCCCAGATGGGCGCTCACTACCTTGGGTTAATTTTGAGGCTTTAGCTGCTATTTTCATTCTCCTCCACTCTCACAACTCCTTTGCTTGTTCCTCATTGTTTTTTAGTCTGCTCCATTTCCATCAGTTTCTGTCTTCTGCCAAGTGGGAAGCTGTTGTCATCGTAACCACAAGTCCCTGTTTTCCTGTTTTCCTCTGACTCTCTGTCCGCCTTTTTCTCTTTCCTGTGATGTGATAAATATTTATTTCCATGCCACTCTAGGAGAGGGTGGGAGGTATGGCGAGAAGGGCTTGAGTGGTTTTTAAGGAGCTAATGGAATTGGAATTGGTGACTGGTACCCGGGTACAAGGACAGAGCACACACACACACACTCAGAAAACACACAAATGCACACACACACACACTCTCTCAGAAAACACACAAATGCACCCACACACCCACACACACACACACACACACACACACTCATACATGAGATGAATAGAGGGGAATTGATTGTGGCCTCATGCTTTTTTACAAACTGGTCTCATTCACTGAGGGAGGCCTCTGGCTGCTCACCCTCCCAGGGGGGTCTTCAATATCTGTTATGGGTGGGTGTGGAGACCTGCACCGTGTGCCAGTCAATTTTAATCATATAAAGCTGTCTCGGCCCCTCACTGAAGGCATGCTGGCTTTATATTGCACTCCTCCTTGTGCTTTAAATAGCGCTTTGAATCATGTGCGGAAGTTTTATGAGAACAAAGGACAGTCAGAAATCCTTATTTAACGTGGACACTACTTGAAGATTCAAACCTATACCATATCCATAATATATATTCAGGAGGATGATACAGACTGAAGCGTTTCTCTCTCAGCGTTCCCATTTATTGCACAACATTGGGACATAATTTCATTCTGGAGTTTGGAGTAATGGACATTCTTGAGAGACATTTTCATGAAAACAAAGTCTGGCGGCACTTTCTTGAGTTAAATAACATGAATTCTTGTTTTCTTTGGCTTTCTATTTTAAACTGAATGCCACAAACTCCTCAGCCCTCCCATACTGCTCTCTCCAACCTTGTCTTTCCCACTGTTTCCTCAGTGGGCCACAATTACAAATCTTCCTCCCACCATATGGGCCAAATCCTATAATAGCTCGAGCTGAAAGAGGTGTGTTTGCTCTTCGTTCCTCATTCGCGCAAAAATTACACGCATTAGTAGCCGTGGGACAAAGCAGGGCTAAAGAGGGGGACCTCTCTTAGACTGCAATCTGAGATGGTGCAGGGCTGGAGAAACAACTGCTGTTTTGCATGGCAATAGGCTGATAGTGTGTATGGATGAAGTCATGGGGCTGGCTGGCCATCAAATAGAGGCTGAATGTGAAGGAGGCCGGGCCCGGATGCTCCATGGCTAATTGTGTTACCCAGAGAAAGCCTGGGCCGGCCTGTTCTCAGCCATTGAGCAGTGGAGGCGCGGGTTTAAAGCTTTTCAGGATAAGGTAGAATGGTCCCGGGTCTCTGAATGGACCCCTCCAGAAACTGAGAATGGCTGAAAGACAAAACCAGAGGAGGAATGTGATTATTGGATTTCCCAGAGAGTAAACTGTGTTGGCAAACATACAGTTGAAAGAGTTCACTGGTGCTTTTCAGAAACTGATACTGTCTTGGCTGAATGTGTGGTGGTGCAACATTCACACTAAACAACTGGCAAAAGAATTAAATTATTCAACACTCAGTGCTAACACTTCTTGGCCATGGTCACGTTTAACTTTTGATTACCTTGTATTGATCCTTGATAGGAATCTGTGTTTACTGCTGTGCTTTCATAGCTCACTTAGCCACATGGAGCCAGACTTACCATAGGGGACTTTGGTTAATGACCTTGTCATCTATTCTGCACAGATTGAATTACCTACTGAGGATGCACAGCACCTGGATTCGTTGTGCTTTTCCTTTCTTTCTCTTTGTAGTCATAATTTACAGTGACCATGAAAATACTGAAAAAAGGAAGATTTACATCCATCATATAAAAGTCTGTGTCTCCTGGACAGGTTGGTGGTGTTGCAGGATAAAACACCAATAACCTGCCCCGCTCCCTGTATCATCTCCTCCACCTTGACTTTGCTGACCTTCAGTGCTGAGATATTTAACCACAGATATCCTTGAGTCTTGCTATTTTTATGTCTTTCCTAACCTTTTATAAAATGTTCTACTCGGCCAGTACCTTAGTATATAATCTCCATCCATCTCTGTCAGCTGGCGAATGCAACCCAGAAAAAAATAATCGGATTTGGGTGGCATTAATAGCGAATAGCTGCTGTCATTGGACAACCTGCTAGTAACCAGGTTTAGAGGGGAACACCACATTTGTCAAGTGTCATGGCTGAGGCACAAACATCAGATATGGACATGAACTGTACACTTGCTCTGTAGTCTCAGAGGAATTCACACAAGCTGTTTAGATGAGGGGGAGCTGTCTCATTTCATTTGCTGTCAAGCTGGACATACGAGTTAATAGGCTTCCTTAAGCCGAAATGAAAATTTTAAATGTAAAGGGGGTTCAGGAAGGAAACCTCTCAGAGGGTGTAAGTGTTGCTATAAGTTCATTAGCGTTCACTGAAGATCAAAATTGACTCTGCTTGGGTCTGTATAGCACAGACGCAATACTGGGTTAACATTACCCAGTACCCATGGGTAGAAAACCATTAGGTTACCAATCAAAACCAAGACAATGGGTCATTTTGACAAGTCTGCAACTAACAACTATCGGTCTATAATACATAAAGCCTAAGGCGATGTCATCAAATGTCTTATTTTTGTCAACCAACAGTTTGAAATCCAAAGATATTCATTTTAAGACAAGGAAATGCTGGGACCAAAGAAAGTGCAATTTAGACCCAGTTTTAGATACAACAAGGTTTTACTTTAAAGCTGTAACAAATTTAGAGTTAGTTGTACAAAACGATGTGCATATGACATTCAAAATGGCAAAGGATAAACATACTGGGATACAGTGACATGTAAGTTTATAAACAACTACCACACCATATTTTAGGTTGGGTAAATAACCCAACAGTAACATAAAAAAACACTAAAACTGGGTCAAAAAAACCTATTGTCTTGGGTTATTGGTGCCCAATGGTTTTGGTACTGGGTAAAGTTAACCCAGTCTTGCATCAGTGCATTTGACCCAGTGACCTTTAGTGTGTAAGGAATTAGAGCAAGTGTTTCCTTATGTACAAATTGTCTATTTCCTCCTGCCTGCCAAGTGAATTGTGTTGCCTGTGTTCCTTCAGCTGGCGATATTCATTTCAGATGTCTGTATTGTTTGTTCTGGAAATGAGAAATATGTAACAGGCACGGGGCGATGTCTCATTCATCACTGGCTCACACTGTCCGAGTATCTCTCCACCGAAGACAGATAGATATGGCAGAGTATTGTCTGTGGCTGACACTGTTGTCAGAAACGGTCATTGTGGATGTGAATGCATCTCATTCCCGGGACAGATAAAGCAGCGCCCTCTCTCTTTCCTCTGTAATTGTATTCTGCCTCTATGCACTGGAGATGTAAGTATCAGATGATATGAGTAATGAAAGTCCTGAAATGAGATGCTTTCCTTTTTCAAGTGTCACGCAAAAAACTTGTTTGTAGCTGGTTGAGAGGATGGATAGGGTATTTGTGTGTATGTGTGTGTGTGTGTGTGTCTAAGGAGGGGGAAACAGTGATTGGTAATCATTTGGAAGGGAGAAATGAGGCGCCTCATCAATCACGCGGTGTTCGTTAAAGGTTATGTCGCCACATCAGAAGGAACGTATTCGGCCTTAGCGAGGGGAATAAAAAAGTAATTATCCTTTATCATCAGCCAGAGGAGACTTGACATAATTAGGTTTTTTTTGTTTGAAGCTGATTTGGACTTCCTGTCCTTGGGGATTAAATATATCAGCCAATCATTCGACTGTTCACCCACCATCAGACCGTACAGTCACTCGTCTCCTAACAGAACCTGAGACAGAAATATGTCCATGGCTTCGTCTTCGAGCCTGTCTGTTGATCAGCCATGACGATCTGTGTTGCCCCTCCACTCCTGCAGTTTGTGTTGTGTCTTCAGGACCTGACATACAGTGCTTTCATGCCTACAGTAATATGATGTGGGGGTTTTGGGTGGCAGGCGAAAAGAATTTCCCCTCAGGCATCAATAAAGTATCACATTGAACATTAATAAAGCTATGTTATTATTGGCAAGGCCACATTGCTGACCTCATTTTCACAATAGCTCATCTTTGTAATTGTCTATTATCTCTTTTGAAATAGACATTTAATAGGTCCTGATGTCTGCTGCTCTTAAACCCTGAGCCCTAAATCCTGAAAATATTACATCCTAAAAACTTATTTTACAGTGGAAATGCTGCTGTTTTTATAAAGAGTTATAGATAGTTTGCAGCTTCAGTACTTACTCAAGACTGAGTTTCATTTTTCACATTTTTTCAGATGGTAGAGATCTCATTTACACAGTTTCTATCGTTCCCTATGAATTTGAAAATACTTATAAAGTATTACAATGTATTAAATTCAGTAATTCAATGCTTTTAAAAAAACAACTGAATCAATTTTCATTATCCTGTGGTTGTACTATTGATATGTTGATCCAGAAAATGTATGTTACTATGCTATGCTTATTGCTATTAATATTTATTTTTAAACCTGCCATTTTTTGGCCACTTTTTGGCACCAGAAACAAGCTGTGAATATAACAGTGATATATTATCACCTTTTATGTTGATATATGTTGAACCTGTTATCTTATCATGTTTCTGGTGTCCTGATGAATGTAAGTCCAATATTCACTCTCCTTTTAGTTCTGGTTTTGCTTTCCACAGACTCCTGAGGGAAATATCTGGCTCTTTAGCTGCTAAATGCTCCACTATGTTCACCAGCTAGTCTGTCAGCTGTTTGGTGCTGGACAGGTGACATACAGTGTGTTTATCAAAGCTTTTTTTCCTTAAAAGAGCTTCCTTTTGAGGCAGAAAGCGATGCTGTGAGAGTGAATCAAAACAGTAACATTTTGGGCCTGAAAACCAAAATAATGAGCAGAAAGTTGCTATAAGCTCCATAGAGCTGAGAGGAACTGCAGAGTCGGGTGATGATTCAATTCAGTTCAGTCCAAAGGGCTTTATTGGCATGAAAGTTTCAAGAACAATGTTGCCAAAGCATCAAAATATAATTAGGGCAGCACACATTAACAGTAATGTGAGGATTAACACAACATTAAGATTGATATACTACAGTATCCTTTGCATGTATTTGTGTGTGTGTGTGTGTGAATGAATGGTTTATGTTTAGGGAAAGATAAAGGGGTACAGTAGCCATGTTCCCTCCCTCTCTCTCTCTCTCAAAACCTAACATGGCAGCGGCAGATGGCCGCCCACCATTGAGTCTGGTTCTGTCCGAGGTTTCTGCCTGTTAAAAGGAAGTTTTTCCTTGCCACTGTCGCCAAGTGCTTGCTCATGGTGGGATTTGTTGGGTCTCTGTAATTAATATTATAAAGAGTACGGGCTAGACCTGCTCTATAGGAAAAGCGCAATGAGATAACTTCTGTTATGAATTGACGCTATAAAAAATTGAATTGAATGTTGTAATGGATCTCCAGTGAGGCATGTTAAAACATATTGGGCAGCAAGCTCTGTCTCCTTCTCCTAGGAGTATTTTTAATTTTGAGAGATCATTTAGCTCTTTGAAATCTAAAATTACAGAGATGAACTTGTTAAAGTAAATGTTCCTTATTTTATTGAATATTTTACATTTGAGGAAGTACATTTGTGATTCTATGTAGGTTCATCACTACAAGCGACCCTTTCAAGTAGTCATGCGAACATTGTTAACATAAAAATATTGGTTATAGCCACTTTAACGATTTAACAGCTATTTAAAGGGGTACTTGAGCAATTTTGTAGTACACTTCCATAGAGCTGGGGGACCCAAAAGAAATAGATTAAAATAAGAATGGTCAAAATGGATACAGCAGAGACTGAGATATCATAGCTTTTAGTCCCTAGTATGGGTCAAGATCCAAAAACGCTGGAGCCTGCATTTCCCAAAATGCAACTCAGTAGTGTCTTTCTTTAGATGCCCCTGCTTCCTAAATGCCCACTTCTTTCAAACTCCACACCCCCAATTTGTAACGCAGACTTTCTCAAGTCTCAAGCCTGGACAGAGATAAACCTGATGACATCATCACCATCCTGAGGAGTAAACTGAGCTTCATGTGTAACATTGGTGAAATGCCCCTTTAGAGGGGACTATTTCTGATCGACACATATATTACATGTTTATACAGTATCCATATAACCTTTCATCTATGAAAGTATTACATATTGCTAGCGTCCTAGCAAACAGTGAGTGGTAAATGGTTAAATGATCTGAAGATAAGCCCTAGGTATGTTATAAAAACTCTTATATTAGGCCTTTTGTTGTAATTAAACTCTTTATTGAGTGTTAAATCTGCCATTGATGCCACCTTGATGAATCCCCAAGGTGAAAACACTTAAGGCTGATAGATTCATATGTCACACCATCTGTCCACAGTTATTTTCATGTCATTTCAAACTTTACTGTATGTTACAGACGACCACTGCCTGAAGTGCAAATAGCAATCCTCAGACATCCTGGCCACAGAGCGAGCTGTAATGGTTTTGAATTAGAGGAGGACAAGGTGGCTTCTCTTCCCACCATCATGAAGCTTCTAATTACCTGCCATTTTCCTTTGTCTCGTCGACTTCATGGGTTGTAAAGGCAGAGAGAAGGAGAGGGAGAGAGGAAGAATTATGGAAAAAGGGGCAGAATGAAAGAAGGGGGTTGAGAGACTGAAGAGAAAGAGAGAGTGAAAGCCAAGTGAAAATCCATATACATGATTTATACCAGTGCGACTGTGCGCGGTAGGCAGGAGTTATCTTTTATTTATGAGAGCATCAGCGGCAAAGCGCCCAGATGTTAAGCTGTGTGGGGATCTCATCTAGCCAGAGTCGCTCTCTGGCAATAAAGCTAGAAGGTAGGCTGTTTGGAGCTGGGGAGGGCAGCGTAAGGATATGTGTGGAACAGAGATGAGGAAGGCTTTAGGCTAGATAGCTGTAGCTGTAAGCGGCAGCCTTAAAACTTTGGTTAGATTTGGTACAGTTTTGTTGTAAATTTGTTAAACTAGAAACCCAAGAAAAGAAAAGAATACTCAAGTGCTGATGGAGTCATTCACTGGACTGGCTTGTTTTCCACTCTTCCATTATTTGTCTGTGGAAGACAAGACACTTGTTGTTTACTCCTCTGTCAACAGCTCATCAAAGAGTCGCTGAGGATTCATTATGGAAATGAAGTCCTCATTGTCACCCTCTGCAAATCAGATGCAAGATCTCCACGGCGAGCACCATCATCATCATCAATCTAACCTCACATTAACACAGCCTGGATATGAAAAACACGCCTCGCATTCCTAATAGCACTAATAAAGACGGTTGCTAATGTTATGCTGCAGCCACCCGAGGGTGGAGGTTGGGCAGGGCAGCAGCTCACTCTTTACATGTTTGCTCTAAAGCAAGCTTTTTCATTACATGGCAATGCTGGTGACAAATGCTTTATAGCCCCGGGGCCAAATGCAGAGATTTGTGAACTGTACAAGAAAGGTAAAGGTTACGTGATGACCCGGGTCACCAAAACCCTCCAGCAACCCAGCAGGTCCAGCAGTTGTGTTAGTTTAACTGTGGCTTCTTTACAGCTCCAACAGCTTTGGTTGGCAGAATAACCACATCATATAACCAGAGTATGTTCATTTTTCTAAGGACGTACAGGTACTCTAAACCCTAATGCTGCTTTTAGGGCTTCTGTACATGGGTCAAGAATGTGGCTCTGGATTCTGCTTGCTCCTAATAAAAGAGGCTGGAATGATATTTTCCAAACCAGTCTGGCTCTGCAAGGATATTAAGTTCTCATCCACTGGCTATAATGTAAAATAATTATGGAAACTGTGTAAATGGCCTTGAGGAGCTACTGAAGACAAAATAAAAGCCAGTATGACTGAAAATGTTTAGTATCATCTTAGGAAAACAAGTTTGGTGTCTTTGCAGGGAGACTATGGGTTGACCGTTAACTTGCCCCTCCACCTCTGCTGCATTATCTCAATTGAAGCAGTTACTTACAGTAAATGGACAGTATTAACGTGACACTTCTTGGCTCCTGAAGCAGGTGCTTACATTATAAAACGCATTCAATTTCAGTGCTGAGCTGCAGCTTCTTAATAGCTCGTTCCCTATTAGCAATTACTGAAAATCAAAAGGTTTTGCCAAAGTGTTCTATACTGCCAGTTTGGGATTTTACAGTATCTTAATCTACCTCAAAGAGATCAAAAGGGGAATGAAGGGATCCCAAAACATTTCCAGTTTTCCACTTAAGTAACCAGGGGCATCCCAACCGTTACATGTTTGATAGCAGAAATCCATATAGCTTTCACATCAGCTTTGCGCTGCTGCTGATGAAAGGTGTAATATCAGTCGCTGACAAATAGGGAGTCTACTGTCTGCAAGAGGAGCGTTTCAGTGTGTGCATGTGTGACTGTGTGTGTGTATGTGTGCATGTGTGACACAGCAAGCTGAATGCAGGCAGACAGACAAAGAGCCACTCCCTACTGGTTGTTGAAGGCTGTTGTGTAGATGCACGTCATCAACAAACAAGGGCTGTGTCTCCTAAAATAACATAATATTCCACAGCACAGGGGATGAAGAGTAATATATGATATTTTATTGTTTATCATCTATCATGGGACTTTTTTTAATATCAGGAACTATGATGCACAATTTTCTAGTCTTAATTAACATGGACAAATCTCTCCCAGAACGACTGATAATGAAGGTTTCTGTTTGACTTCTCATTACCGTACCGCCCAATTTGAAAAAACATCAACTAGAGCACTAGTGATTTTTCATACCCAAACATATATTATTACATACATAAATATGCAAAGATCTACCAGTTATTATTTTTTCCATGTCATCCAGTCTTTGTTTCAAGCGCAGAACCACGTCTCAACAAAACTAGATGTTTTGTCCAGTTAATATTTACATCGAAGCATCACTGGAAGTCTTCTCCCTGTCTTGTATAAGATAATTGGACCATGTATTTGTACTATTGTTAAAGCACTGATTTAAACTATTATGAACAAGACATCATTTGGAAATAAATATAGTAGCTTTAAATTTAATTGTACTTATCAAATACATTTTTAACAATGTGTAGGACAATTTCTTGGCCGGGAGCAGTGACTTCCTGGAGTCTCCACTGGTTGCCTGGTAACTTCACAGTGACGACAAGAGATTTTTTTATCGAGAAAAGTGATTTATAAATATTAAATTGAATGATAATGGCGTTCAATTTCAATAGTCAAATGAAATTTTATTAAATTATTAAACATTTCATTTGACCTAAATCAGCAGTTCAATATGTGCAGCACAAATTCAAATATATGTAATGCAAATACAATCTCACATTAATCTCTTTCTCCGCCCTCAACTTCAGATTCCTACCTGCCCTCTGTTGCTTCACTTCCTCACTTCCAATAACAAAGTGGGAAAGACGAACCATGAGAAGCAAATATGCAGCTGAGGACATTAAATCTGATAAGAACGGAAGAAATGTTTAGATCAAGATGCAGCTAGCCGAACCTGTAGCCAGGCTGCTGTTATTGAATCACTAGACAGCACATCAGCCTGTATGGCATCTACTCCTTATAGAACCTCCATTATCATAATGTCCCTGGGCTTAGCACCTCGTCCCAAAGGCCAATGGGGTCTCCATTTCACCGTTCTTATAATGGAAAGTGCCTCAGAGCCTCGCCAGTCCTCCAGGTTTAGCCTGCTTAGTGTTGGGCTATTAGGAATATTGTGAGGAAGTGTGGTACATGTGCATATGTGTTTTTAGTGTGTGTGTGTGTGTGTGTGTGTGTGTGTGTGTTTGTGTACATAAAGGCTGGGTCAGATGTAATATGGGAATAATTCACTGGCAGTTAATGGGATTTCAGTAGGAGCTTGTGTTGTTGACAGTTTACTGTAGCCGCCTACTTCGGTGTGAATTATTAAACGGCTGTGAATTCCAATTAGTGGTTGTGACAATGGAGCAGGCCAGACAAAGAGCCGGATTCACAGACAGCACCCACACAAATGACAGACAACAGAGAAACAGTTACGTGTTACTGAACACTTTCTCATAAACACACAAAACTGGCCACACAAACACACAAACTCATTTTTGGAAATGTATTCGGTTTGGCCAAATTTGATTATTATTCACACAAGTTTAAAGAATTACAGAAGTGAAATAGGGCTTAACAAGATTTAAAGAAAAGCAGCTCCTGACAACATGACTACCTACACACACAAATACACACACACACACACACACACACACACACACACACACACACACACACATACATAACCAGCAAGATTGAGGAAATAGCACTCTCCAAGTCACAGGGAGCCTTAATTTAATTTCCCAGTGTTTGCTTCGAGATGAGACAAGGTCATTTACATTTCCTCTCCGAGTATTTTTTTTTAAGCTGCTACTCAGCCCACCAGTAGAGCAGAGACACACACAGGACAAGGGAAAAGCACAAGAAAGCTTAGGCTTTAATAAAAAAAAAAGCATTGTTTTGGTCTGGGTGTTTGTTGCGACTGCTCGAGGTTGTCTGTGTCTACGTGTTTGTCTGTCTCATTATGCAGAAACACAAGGTTTCAGTGGCTGCCTGCTCGGTGTCAGTGCGTGTTTGTTGCAGTTTTACTATCTGTTCTCAGCTTTCCACATGAACATGGGCATCGCGGACAGCACTATTAAAAGCCAAGGTGTGCTCTGAACCAAGCTGTCTGTCAGCATGATTGGTTGGCTGTTTGTAATCAATGGAGCCTGGCCCACAGGCCAGCCACCTAAATCCATACAGACGGCTGGGAAAGATGAGATGGCAGTGGGAACATAGGCTGCAAGAAAATTGTCACACACACACATGCAAACACACACAAACCCCCACTCCTTGTTTAAATGGCTCCCCACTGTTTAAGACCCCATCGATCAGTTAGTGAGCGTGTGGCATTTTGACTTAAACCGTGCATGGATAATGGGCTTGGCAGGCACCATACAGATAGTGGGACAGCAGCCCAAAGAACAGGCAAATGGGGGGCTCATTAATCCAGGGGCATGCCGTGACATTGCCAACAGGCTGCAGCTGGATTGAGGAGCATCTGGAGCACCCCCCATCACCGGCCCACCCCTCTTTGGAGCAATGGTCTGGCCAGGTCTGGTGCAGTTAACTGCCAAGGCAGATGGTGAATTGGGTGGGTACAGGCTGGGCATGAGATGTGCATGGGCAGTGATGTGGGTGATGGAAGCACACAGACATGCTTTGGCTTGCACTGGGCACACTGGTCATATTTACTTAGTGAGGGAGTGTAATGTAGGATTCATGGTTGTGCATTTTGGGTGCATTTATAGGGCTGGACATGGGGGGCTTTGGGAATTGGTAGCGTGTAGAGACTGCATAAACCTGGGATCAGACTACACAATATTAGAATATCAGCCTGAAAATGGCCTGATCCAACAGACGAAAGTTTGCATTGGGCATAACAATTCGTCCTTTAAACCTCTGTAGTGTGTCATAGACGACTGATTCTATGTGTAGGATGCCTCATGAGGCCCAAAGATGTCATGTGAATTTTTTTTTGCCTACTCTCATCTGGTTTGACAACATCTACAATGTACAGTGTGATGCTTCAGATGCCGTGGTTGTCGACATTCCTGATCAAGTCAGACCTTAATCACCTCATCTGACATGGCGACCATACTGAAAGACATAAATGTCATGCAGTCTGATCATGTCGTAAGATACATACACCCTCAGAGCGTACAAAGATCGGGATACTAAACAACAAATAACACTTCCTTCCTCTTACAAATAAGAAGTTGAATTCATAAGCAATAAAACGTGCCCTTCAGTTCAATTCACTCATCAGTTTTGCTGCTCCAACCTCTGGTATGACCAGTAGACAGTGGCTAACACTAGCTAATGTTAGCAAACGTAAAGCTATAGATATTGCTGCATAACTGAAATGACTAATTGCTGACTATAACTTTTTTCTACTTGTTTTACTATTTTCTATTGTGTCACACATAACAATAGTTGAATCACTAAAGCAAAACAAGAAGTAAACACGCCGTACCTCACCAGGAGACATGTTTCTTTTTTCTTGCTTGTGGTTCCTCCTCGCTTTCCGTCAAGTTGACTAATGATGAATTAAAGCAACTGATTCAAGAGAATCTTGGGAAATGAAGAAAAATTTAGTGTGGCATTACCCTGTACTTACCACAGTGTAAGGTATGACTGAGCTCAGTTGAACAATCTCAGTGAACAATCCAGCCAGGAAATGATTGGCCGGTCATTCGCAGTGAGCGGTTTTACAGATGGTTTTATGGTGATATTTAGTTCACACATTCATCACGCTCTGCTGTCCAGATCTCTGAGTGCAGGTCTGCATATTCAGTTTGTCTTTGGTGTTCAATCAATGAAGCCGCTGACGGAATCTTTCACCTCTGATGCATCAGTCCTGCATCACCTCCGTCTGGTTCTGCTCCTGCAAAATTACACCGTCATTACAGACTAAACACACACTCAGTGGTTTCCCAACTCAGACATCAATAAACTAATCACACACCCAGTACAAGCCAAACGGCATGTCAATGTGCCACAATCACAAATGTCAACGCTAATGAATGGAAATGTATTCAGTGTAAACCTACACACACCAGTTGAACCGTTGGAGGGCAGAGAGGTGCAACAGTGAGCAGAAAGATGTACTGTCCCTCAACCAGATGGCTCCGATTCAGTTTGACAATCATCCTCACTGCTGAGGTGTCTTTGGTGCTCCATGGTGTTTTCTTGCAGCTAAGGCTGACCTTTGACCTCCCTGTTGATGTAGCAAGGGAAAAAAAAGAGAACTTCTCTTTTGGGATAACAGTATTATTTTGACTCAGTAGTAGATTTGTGTTGTCTTTTCTAATTATACAGATTCTTTTCTGCACATACACAGTCTCAGCACATCACCTCTCATTAGCCAAGTTGGGCACCAAATCAAGCTGTTTAATTAGCCCAAAACAGAGAGAGAAGAAAATTGCTAATGACAGGGAACACAATCCACATTAAACCAGAGCATGCGCACGTTTGTTTGTGTGTGATTTTGTGTACAAATCTGTGTGTGTTTAGCTAAAGCCCATTCTTCTGAATACAAAGTGTTGATGAGCATAATCTGGACTACATATGGCTGCATTCTTGTAAACAGCCGACAGCTTCATTCTAATTAACCCACAAAATTAGAGGAACAGGAGGCCGCAGTTTGTGTGGGGGCGTGGTGGACCAGCGCTAAGAAAGAGAAACCTTATCATGGTCTCATTACTGGGACCTGAACTGTGGAAGGAGACATCTGATAGGCTGACTGTTCTCCCCGCAGTGAGAATCCTCTGAGCCTGTGCTATATTGTATCAGCTCAGTGGGGGATTGTGGAGGAGAGACAGTGATGGTCTCATAGCTGCTTTTTAGTGCATGCTAATGGCTAATTAGGCATTTCATGACTAAAGCTGCATGGTTATTCTCATTACATGCTACTCAGTACTCCCAGAGTGTCATAGCATTGTGCTGAGGACGGGGAGAAGGCCTGCCTCCGTTTTCAGTGTCTCACTGTGAATTCTTTGAATTTTGTGTATTTTTTGTAACCTAAACACTGACTGTATTTGCTGGTTATTCATAGCTGTTGAATTTAATGCTCTGATAATAGCAACTCTTCCATCCCACTCTCCATAGATGTTTATTGGACTGTTCAAAGTCTTCCTCCCTGACATGATAGAGGTCCTATAGATGCTTCTGTCAGCTTAAGTCCTCACCCAGGCGCTTGGTCATTAAAATACTGTTTGTCAAACACCCTCCAAATTAGACACAGCACCATTACATTTAAAGGGAGTGTGTGTGTCCCTTGGTGTTTGTGTGTGTCTGTAAGAGTGAGATTGGGGGGGTGGGGGTTTTTCTGCTGTTGCTTAGTGATAAAGCTGTTAATAGAGTAGCCACTGAAGATGTTAACCAGTCTTTGTGCAGCGTGATGAACGCTCCAGTTATCATGATGATCTGACACAAGGGAACCCAGCACAGTGTTTATGTGAGTTTGGGATCATTGTGTGTATGTATGTGTGTGTGTGGGTAGAGGGTCACAGGGGTTTGTAATAATAGAAATCTGCATCTTTCTTATTTTGCCGTGTCACCATCTTCAAATGGAGGGGTTTTTCCAGACATGCATGAGATGCTTTTGGGATAAGGGAATGTTTGTTCACAGAGAAGAGATACGTGCTGATTTAAGGCCTTAATAACAAGGACTACAACTTGTTATTAAAGCATGACTAGTCAGTTTTGCACCTGGCTTCGTCTTCTGTCTATTAATTCTCCCACAGACAGCGTGACAACCAAGTGGCTCTGGTCCTCCCTTTGGTTGAGTGCAGCTTCAGCTCCAAAATAAAGCAGAATGCTTAAAAGCCTTCTGATAAATAAATCTTTCGATTGTTCCGTTTTTTTCACCTATCGTGCTACAAGTGCCGAGAGGCTCGAGACACTGTTTGAGTGGAGATAAAGCTGTGTTTGCTTGTGTTCACATTTTTTTGAAATCCTAGATAAATGCATTTAAAAGATCATTTATATCATATCTGCAACATATTACTTCATGATCATATTTTGAAACTTATACCAGAGAGTCTATACATGAGCGTCTCTATATAACTTTAAATTAAGTGGGGACACTTTGCCTTGTGCAGTCTGTGTGCACTCATACAAACACATACTGTACCAGTTTCTGGGGGAGATAACAGCTCTATTTACGCTACCTTGCTTGCCTCACCATTCTCTAGTGATAACACTTAATAGTTGCTCACTTGTGTGTGAGCACCTCAGTGTCAGTCGAGTGGCCAGCACCATTTGCCCTCAAAAATACAAACCAACTGTAGTACAATTTTGGCTGACTGAAACCAAACTTGGACTTTAGATCAGTAGGAATCAGGTATGACATTTTGAGTGTTGGAAGTGGAGGGCTAAGCATGATATTCTGCAGCCAGGCTGATGTGTTTGATCCTAAGTGTTGCACCCGGCGACCTCCCCACCAGGCCCCCACCCACCTGGTTTCCCTCTCAAACCTCACATCCCAGGGCGATGATGATGAGTTCCTCTCCTGCACCTGACAAATTGCTCAGCGGGCCGGCCTGAGAAAGGTGGAGAGGTGGTGTGGAGAGGGGTGCAAAAATTGCATCCCTCTATGCTTGCAAGTGCATTGCAGCTTGTGTTTGATGGTGGTGGTGGAGGTATATACTGCCAGATTTTTATTCTTGTCGCGTGGAAACACGATCAAGAACAGAGGAAATTAAAATACAGACAAATAAAATTGTTTATGGTGGGTTAAAAATTTAACTCTGTAACTCCTAGGATCCATAAAAACATTGTATCCCCTTTCATTGTACACTGAAAACTTTTTCCTGCAATGAGGACACCTTGCACCTTGTTGTCACAATTACACAGCCAGCCTCTCACAGTGAGTCCACTTCACCTATCAGCGTGTTGTGATTGCTGTGATTGAAGGACGATCAACATGTCTGTGTGTGTTTGTAGGGGAGGTAGTGTTCAAATTGAGCTTTGAAACCATGCGGGGCAAATCAGAGGGGCGCAACCGATCATAGCACTGTGGTGTTTGCAGTCATACTGGACGTAAACCCACGTGTGCGTGTGTGTGTGTGTGTGTGTGTATTGACATACAATTCTATAAATGATTCATGATGCCATTAAGTTCTGTGAAACACTTGCGAAGAATAAGCAAGATGTCAGCAAAATTACAGATCAGGATACTGAATCTGTAAAAGGTGTTTAAATTTTCATAATAACACAGCAGCAAACTTCAACTATGTGGTCTATAAATAATAATAATCATAATATACAATCATTTAATGAGCATTTCCTAAGTTGCCACCATTTCTAGATACTTTCCCTCATGTCTCTCAGGCTATCAGTTTTGCCATGATGGATGCTCAGAGGGCGAAACAATAAGTATGTGTGATTAAACCCCAGTCACGCCTGAACAACCAGAGGTCACTCTTTGACCCTGACCACTGACACCCTGCATGTGTGTGTGTTTGTGTGACAGACAGAGGACTAAGAAGAAAATAAAGGAGAGTAAGGCTCACTGTTGTTACCAAGACTCTGTTCCCAAGAAGGGCCAAATGTCGCACAGCCACACACAGGACAGTGTGTGTGTGTGTGAGGAGCACAACCACCACTGCTCTGACTGCTTTCATGAAGGCTGCTGTAACCAAGGAAAGGCTTTCACTGCATTAGCGCTCCTCTCCCTTGTGTCTCGGTGGTCTTCTTGATTACCTCTCTGGTCATCCTTGTTACCTAAGCCTTCATTTACAGATCTGAAAGCATGTGATCGATTGAGGGGGAGCCATTTATCAGCATAGAGAGGCTGAAGGTAGATTTCTAATTGTCTCCTTAGATTAAAGAAAAGATGTGTGATTAAAGAGCAGGATCAGTCCTCTTGCTTTGAGCAAGAAACCTCAGAAGTCCAATGAGATGACATAGGGTGAGGTTGAGGTAAACTGCTTAAGTCCCTTCTTACTCCATTAGCGTGGAGCACTTTAAGAGATTCATTAAGATGTGTATATGTGTGTATTTGTTTGTGTATGTGCACCTGTGTGTCACACCCATGGTTGGCAGAGGGAGGAAGGGAGAAGCTCATTAAAGATGGAAGAGATGGAAGTGCAAAGAGTTTTAAAAGAATACACTGAGTCTAGGAGGGACCAACTGGTTTATCACATGATGAGAACAGAAACCAAAATCATCTACATGATCCTGATTTGTTTCATATCAGTGCTGAAATGATTGATTACGGAAGGTAAGTAGCATTGTCTCAAAGTGAAAGAAAGTGGAACTTGAAGTAGCTCTAAATATAGTAAATAATTTATAGACAGGTTTCCCATTTCAACAATCAAGGACACAGGCGCAGTATAGGGGTATAGAAAACTCATTGCCACAATGTCATGATAGCTTATGTGTACATTTTCAGTATTTGAAAAGAATTTGTACGTGGCACTCATCCCCGCATTTCGAAAACGTTTTTACTACACGCCACACTTTGGTTGACAACTGTCGGCTCGAGCTAGCTAACATGACACATGGAATTCCAGTGAGACAGCAACTAGCAGCCCAGTGATAACGCTAACAGAGACTACACGAAGTTAGCTCTACATGTAGTGAGAAATGACATGTGTATGTCTCAAACCATCAACAGGCAGCAAAGGGTAAAAGCATAGAAGACCCCCTTACACAAGTAATGTTAGCATATAAAAAGGAACGTTAGCACAAACTGTATGAAATTTCTGCTGTTTCCCTGATGTACAAGTTAAGCGTACAGAAGTTCATTTATTGTATTAGTTACGTTAGCATGTATGATAATCACTGTTTACACAAACACACAGTAAGTGTTAGCTTAAAATGGGTGTTTCTTCTGAGCAAAAACCAAGTGGCAACCTCTGGGCCTGAAAAGTGAAGCCAATACGGAAGTGCCCTAAACCTGCATTCGTTCTAATGACCAGCAGGGGGTGACTCTGGTTGCAAAAAGAAGATTGTATAGAAGTTTATGAGGAAAAGACCCTACTTCTCACTTTATTTATTACCGCAGTAAACATTTTCCTAATGAGTTTATGGTCTCAATCGCTAGTTTCAAGTCTTCTTCAATACAACATGATGATCATTTTGTAAATTATGGTCCCATTTAGAGTAAAATAGACGATAAAGCAGGGTATGCTTTAGGGTGCAACTACCTTGTGATTGACAAGTTGCTACCACCATCATGACAGCCGCCTCAGCTGTCATGACGTGTAACCCCCTTTTTATAGCATCAAATAACTAATTAAAAACAAACTTATCAGAAAAATTAACACTTGAACATACATGAATACATAACATAACATGTCTGGTTGCAAAAAGCCAAGATAGATGGCCAAAATGCATCTTCAAAACAGCAGTCCACAAACCAATGATGTCACTTTGACCAGATCGCTAGATGCTAATAGCTAATTCTGCACTCTGAGCTAACACTGAGGTTTGCCTCTTGGTACTGAACATTTGCCACCCATTACTTTTGGAATTTGTGCAGTTTATGGCACAAAAACAACTTCAGTCAATCCGTTTTCTACCCCCTGCATGTGCATGCATCTCACAATAACATCACTCAGCAACCTGTCTATAATGCTAAGTGGCTAAATCTGGTGGTTTAGGGAAGACTTAAGATTCACACAAAATATATTCCTTATTTCCATGCTGAGTAAATGTGGTGAACTGCGTGTTCTCCAATTCCTTCATTCAACCTTTAAAACAATAACAGAAAGAGGAGAGGAGGAAAGGAAGACTAATAAAAAGATAAAGAAAGGAAAAGCAGAGCCAGAAGGAAACAAGCCCATCTTATCTAAAGGGTTCATCTGTGGCAGGCCGCTGTGGTGCTCCATCTCTTGTAATGAACTTGATCCCAGAGATCTGCTGATCAAATGATCACCAGTCAGTGGCACTCCAATTTGAGAGACCAGCAGTGGAGCACACAGACTACAACTGACACGTCCCCTCTACAAAGGCAGCCCACAAAATATCGTTTGTAGAGAATTAAGACAAAAGCCTCCCTTTTGTTCTTGTTCCCTTGAGGGTGCCGTGGATTTTCACACTTCTGAACAATGGCTTGTAGATGCAACGGAGAAATGTGATAAAATGGACTGCAGTGGAAATCAACTGCATAAACACACACACACATATCTGAAAAGCATGGTCAGTTTACTCTGTTGGAAATCCACAACAAACGATGACACTCTACTCCTAATAAGATGCATTCAGCCAAGGATGAGATTAGTAGGGGAGTACTGAGAGACACACACACACACACACACACACACACACACACACACACACACACACACACACACACATACACAAAGCTGTTAAGATCCCTGGGCACTTTTAGAGACTTCTGCTGGAATGTGAGAGGGAGCATCCAATCTTCTTTAAAACCCCGTCGTCTACGTCTGCAGTGTGTGTGTGTGTGTGTTTAGATAGTTGTTAAGATACATTCTTTTCTTGGGTGTATTTGGCAGCTTTACTTTACATGGCGTGCACACACAAACACCTGCGCTAGACTATAGCCTGTCAATGTTGTGACAGACATATTCTTCATATACAGTAGGAGTCCTGTCTGGTCTGGATCGCCTGCTGTGCCCCGTCTCTGCCTCAACCTCATTCCTGTTCCCATTCCTATCAAACACACACGCACACACCTATGTCTGCTGCAGGTCCCCCACTTGGTAGGCAGTTGAGGTGAAGGCTAAAGGTAATGCTTTCCATTTTTCCTTAATGCCAGTGGGTCAGGGAGCGATGGCAGGGCAGAGCTTCATTACAGCAGCCCAGCAGGGCCCCATGTCTCCTGGTGGGATTCATTATGTTGCTGCCCCCCACCCCCAACAAACACACACACACACACACAACCCCCCACACAACCCGACTACATGCTGCACTCTTCGTGATAGATTCTATATATTTTCAGATAATGATCCTCGAGGTTTGTACCATGGCAGGACTCGTTGATGCTGCAAGGCTGCAACATCCACTCTTCTTGCTTTTTGAAGAAAACACTGCCTCAGCTGCATATTTGCACACTGTTGTTTCCATGAAGACAAAACGAACTTTTCCTCAGGAAAACATGGCTAAGCACATGATATTTTAGAGGATTTGCAAACTGCCATGCCTGAAAATTTCACTTAGCAAGTTACACTGCTGAGTCCAGAGCCAATATAGATAATTCATTTATTACTTTCAGACATTCTGTGTGCAGACAACACAAGCAACACACACACACACACACCAACTGATTAATGGGAGCTCATATATATATGCCCAGGTGCAGGGCTCCTGATCTTTTGTCTACAGCAGCGTTGTGCACAGCACATTCATACTGATCCACTGTCTCTCTTCCACTGCTTCATAAACAACACACTGCCAAGGCGACACTTTTTAAAACTGTCTTTAGATAATTATTTGTGTTTATTTTGCATCTCTTTGTAGTCATTTTGTGTCCATTTTTGGCCGTTTTGCGTCTCTTTGTGGTCGTTCTGCATCTCTTTGTTGTCGCTTTGTGTCTCTTTGTAGTTATTTGATTGACTTTCCAACAAGAAGTGTTAACAGGCCAGTGCGCCCTGGTTCAAATTCAGCTCATGGCTCTTTGCTGCTTTGCTGTCATCCCCCCTCTCTCTCTCTCTCTCTCTCTCTCTCTCTCTCTCTCTCTCTCTCTCTCATATTTCCTGTCTTTCTTCACCTGTTCCTATCAAATAAAGGCAAAAAGCCCCAAAACATAATCTTTAAATAAAAGAAGTCCAGGGGCCTGTACCTGGTAGGCCCCTTCAGTAATCCATCCATGATACTAATAGGCCAACTACCTATCACCTTCGGACTCTGGTAGCTTTCATCTGCTTTGCATAATACATGCAAGACATGAAATCAAGGTTTGTATCACATTCGCTGTGGCATATTCTGCTCTACCTTTCTCCCGACTGACTATGGCACACTGATGTGAACCGTGATGCCAAAGCACATCTGGATATACAATGCACCTACCAGTGCCACCGGGTTGTTCTGACTTTCATGTCTGACATTCTCCAGTGGACCTGAGGCAGCCACTGAACCCAGGAGACGTCTAGCTTAAAGGTTTAGCCTCAGGGCCAAAGGCTGTCAACACAATCATGGGGTTAATGTCAGACACACATACACACACAGACATCACCTTTAGCAGCCGTCCACATGCAGCTCAGGGACAGACCTTCAGGTTTCATCAGATAAACCATTGTTTCTTCATTGACTGTTTCCTCACACAACACACCATCGTCACGGCGAGCACAACTTTTACAGTTGATTGATGTCTTCAATCTAAACGCCACTTTCTTTCTTGTATTATTGTTATTTATTTTCCCATTCATGCATGTGAGGTAGTTTGTCTCCTGTGCTAATCCAATCTGCGAGGGGGGATGGATGGATTGAGCGACAGATTAGGTTTGGTTAGATTGTACACTGACACAACCCCATGTGCGCTGTGGGTTGCCTCATAAGGGATAAGGAAGTCAAGGACAAGCAATTTGTCTGAGGTGTAAATTAATTTGCAACATTAAAAAAAAAGATGGCAATATGGAAATGGAAGTAATTAAGATGATAGATTGGATGCAGCATGTGAGATTCATGTGTCATTGCTACAGCGCTCCCAGAATGGAGATTCACAGTCATAAGCATGAGTTCAGATGGCTCAGCATGCACTGGGAGCTGAGAGACACACTTGAAGTGGTCTTTGTTTGGAGGCTGCGAAAATGGTGTCCAGCTAACAGCATGCTATGCTGTGCATCTTTTTGTATTTCTTATTACTCATTGCTTCTTTGTTTTACCTTTTTTTCCCCTTCTCTTATCCTCAATCGACAATTTGCATTTAGATGATCCCCTTGTTGAAAAATTCAGCAGCAATATCTTTGCCCCTTTTACTCAGGACATTTATTCTAGGGGTAAATTAGAAAATATGATTATTTGTGAACTGGATGAACCAACCCTTTCAAAGAAATAGTTATACATTTAGGGAAATACACTTACTGTATTTGCTTTCCCGAGAGTTAGATGAGAAGATAGATACCACTCTCACACCTGTGTGAAGCTAGAGCCAGCAGTTGGTTAGCTTAGCTTAGCAGAAAGACTGGAAACAGGAGGAAACAGCAAGCCTGGCTCTGTCCAAAGGTAAAAAAAATGCCTACCAACACATCTAAAGCTCATTAATTAACACTTTATACCTTGTTTGTTTAATCCAGACAAAAAGTGTAAAGTGTAAACATGACAAGTTATGGTTTTCTGGTTTTCACAGAGGAAATCACTGCATCTGCCCAT
Organism: Siniperca chuatsi; assembly: GCF_020085105.1. NCBI lineage: Eukaryota > Metazoa > Chordata > Actinopteri > Centrarchiformes > Sinipercidae > Siniperca > Siniperca chuatsi. The sequence goes on from NC_058055.1 coordinate 7,528,506, forward strand.
GATCACAATGTAAATCACATAACCCCTTGTAAAACCACGTTGTTTTTACATTTTGTTTTTTGCATTATTTAGTGAGCTGTAGAGGTGTTGGTAGGTGGATTTGCTTCCAGACTTTTTGCTAAGCTAACCATTCAGCTTCTTATTTAAAGGACAGATATGACAGTGGAATCAATCTTCTCATCAAACTCTCGGCACGAAAGTGAATAAGCATATTTTCCAATTATTCCTTTAAATGAATCTGTAATCTCTTTAGGCCATCATCTCATTTCTTTATCTGTTGAGCGTATTCACAATAAGTTCTCATACTGTAACTGCTTGTTGTCTTATCTTCAATACTCTGTTCTATCTGTTTTCTTCTTATCTGTATCATTGTCTTTGCTGCTGCAGTGCCGCACAGGGAATCATTAAAGCTTTATTTAATCATCTGATATAATCTCCAAGATGCAAAAGGCTTGTACAAGTCAAAATCATCTATGAGACTAAACAAAACATTTACATGCTCAAATGCACTCTGGACCGGGGGCTTTAACCACCTATGCAGTCCTCTGTATGAGCTTAGAGCAGTCTGAATGACTCAGTGATAAACAAACCTATTACTGAGTTCTGATTGACCAGTCCACAGGCAGACCTGCTCACTCTAAAGATAGCAGAAGCTATTTTATTGCCCTGCTAATCTCTCCCAACTCCCTGCATTTTATTTCCTCATCTGCTTTCTCTTTCTCTCCTTTTCTTTGCTCCCTCACTCTTTTATCTCTATTTGTACAGCTCTCAAGGTCAACAGGTTTTTGCCTCCACTGACAGTAGTGGACCATTTCCACTGAAAACAGTTTGATGTTCTCTTTAACGAGTCGCTTTCACATGGACTCCGACAAGTTATTCCCCTGTGGTTTCAAACCATGACATTCTGAGCACGCACTCTTGGTTTGTCTTCGTAGTAACTAAAAAGCAGGGCTGGAAAGAGTACTAGAATACTGTACTCAAGTACAAGTTAACTACTTAAATAAAAGTAAAAAGTAGGTCAGTTAAAATGTACTCTGAGTAAACGTTACTGCGCTACATGTGATGATGATGTTATATGATAGACCCATTAAATTAAAGAAAACATTTAGGCTACAAAAAAGTGCATTAACATGTCAACGTTCAGCCCACGCAACGTTGACGTCCTCCCCTGTACAACGAGTTACAACCATCACAGTGAGTTTGTTGTTGTGCTCACCTGCCTGAAGGACATTCTTTGAGCCTTTAGCACTGCAAAGTCCTCCACAATCTGCTCTAGGTTCAACTTATTTGCTTGATGATTCTCAAAGCACACTATAACCAGTCCACTCTGCCTCTCTGTCCCGCTGCACTCCTCACAGTTTTCAGACATTTTGAGCTGAATGAGCGCCCTGCAGTTACAGTGTGACAGGGATAATTGTCAAAAACAGCAGAAAGACCTCACACACCTCACTGAAGGTAAAAGTTCCTGAGTGAATGCAGTTGGAAATGTCCTTTCCAATTGGACCAGCACCCTTTCATGTCCTCCTCTTATCTGTTTTCTTGATTCTTCTTTTGCACAAAGATCTTTGAAGAAAATAAAGTATTTAGGAACATATTAGCAATTACAGGTCTATCTACCAAAGTACTTCATTGAATCTCTGAAAACTTCTCTTCCTCTCTCCCCATTGCCCCCTTTTCCTGTCTTCCTTAATCTTTTTTCAGAAACATTTATTAAGGAGTCGTGTTTTAGTTGCCGCTGTGTATCACCTTAAGCCAAACGTTTCGAGAAATGTAGGTAGTTGGAGGAGCGTCATTAGCATAATTTCCCAGAGGCATACTGAGCTTAATTATCAACATGGCAGTGTGCAGACTAGAGCACAGCTCATCACATTAGGATGGAGTCCCTGCTGTTTATGCCCACGCTCCGCCAGGTCCCAGCTGACTACCTGGAGATTCATCGCTGGCACAGTTAAACTCCCAATAACTCCGAAACTTTCATCTTCCTCGCTACGATTTCCTCACCTTGAACACACCGAGGGGTCTCAATAGTGGAGCCAACTCAATGCACATATAGATATGTAACACTTGAGACTCTGGTGGACCATCTGTTGTAGTCTGTATACAGTGCTGTATGTTATTTCAACTTCTTTTCTTTTAAGGATGATTGTTTTTTTCATATAGAGCAATCCGTTGTGTGTGGTCTCCTCAGGGATACTCACACATTCCTCTGCTATTTGTTTATTTTTATCCGTGGTATCTGCTTAATGCACTGTCACATCCGTGTTTTGAACGTCCCTCTGCTTCCTTCTTCATGCTGCCAGACTGGAGGTTGAGGAAAAGGTGTGTGAGAAACAGAAATTATCCATCCCCATCTCCATTTGCCTGTAAATAGTGGGGTAATGGAAATACTCCTTGTGTGCGTCCAGTGAAAAGGCAGACCACTGTTATGCACCGCCCTTTGTTATGCTTTCATTATTGGACACACACACACACACACACACACACACACACACACACACACACACACACAGTCAAATTTCCAGCAAATACACACAGTGAGTAAATTATGCAGTTTAGACCCTAATCTTTTGGATTTATTTGTTAAACTGCCCTTGAGCCAGGCACTCAGTCCCAGTTGTTGTAGAAGCAAGTCTTTACCAGGACATGTATATATGTGTATACACCCATAATTGTATGTGCCCATGTATATACACTATAACAGTGAGTGTATGTGGGTCACACTCTGTTTACTGCCCCAGGCTGTTGCTGTAAATCAGCACCTCATTTACATCAGCTCGCCTGATCACATCTGGGTTATTATTACCTACATGGGACTAGACAGAGATCAAGCTCACCTGTTCTATTCATGGAAAATGCTTGCTTATAGAAAAAGAAAAGGGGAGACAAGATGACAAAGAATATGGCGGAGGAAGACACCGTAGAAGAACAGCAGTTCTGATGTATAGCTTTGGGCCTGCATCTGTAATTAAGCAACATTTCTTTTAGCTTTTTCCAGCATGTTTCCTGTCACTGTGTTTCATCAATGACAAACATGGCCGGCAACACAAACAAATGAGCGTTGTGTTGGCATATCGAGATTTATTAGACGCATTTTATTGTTGTTGTTTTGCATTCGCCTACAACTTTACCTGGAAGAGTTGTAGGCGCTATTCTTGGCACAGAAGAAATTCTTTTTTTCCCCTCACTGGCTTGTGTGTTGATGTCTTTGCTATGCAAGATAATGTGACATCAAACAGGTTTGTGGTAATGTAAGGCCACAGTCTAATGTGTGTGCTCTTTCGTGTGTCTTTGAAGTGAATAGTAGCAGCAGATAATGTCCCTGTGTGGACAGCAGCCAGATAAGAAGTTTTTTTTCAGGAGAGACAGTAAGCAGTGGGTGCCGTACACAGACGATATAAGTAACACCTAAAGGTCCACTGTGGTTCTGTGCTTCTCCTTTTAATGTTTTTGTATTTACACGTCTGACTGCTCTCGTCCTGGTGGAGCTGGTGGTCTCCTCCTGACTGTCTGTCTGGCTCGTAGGTCAGAGAAGATAAGCAGGGCATTAGTCTATTCTAATATATTCTAGTTCCCTCTTGCTGGCTGTAAGGCTTTAATATATATTGTATAACCTGTCCTGCCTTATTTTTCAGTGTCAGTGTCTTTCTCTCGCTGACTTCTCATTATGAAACGCTTTAAAAGTGCCTGTCCTCTAAAGAAGACCACATAAAGACAGCATGTTAGTGAATTAAGCTACTGTTCAACTGTAAATCTTCCCCTCATCCTTTCAAAGCTTTAACAACACCATATTGTTTAGACAGTGAATCACTCTGCTTCAGCACAAGGCTACTGCTAAGTCTTGACAGGCGTCTTTCTGTCTGAGCCGGGGTGACAATAATCAGTGCACTTAATATATTTTATGTAACTGTTTGCCAGAGGGAACAGACAAACAGATGACACCACGGCAACAGGATTTAGAGCGCTGCCACCCATTTTCTATTGAGTTTAATTCAACCCTTCCCATCGCTAACAGAGTTATGACAGTCAGCACAGGGTGGCAATAGAGTTTGATCCAAAGCAGAGGTCTTGGCATCGTAATGAAAGAGGCCTTGAAGCTCACAGAATTGACTGTTTTTATTATACATTGGATTCAAGGTGTTTGAATGTCTGGGACTACAGTATATTGGATTTCTGACATTTCTGACAAGAGTAGATTCCAAACTTACCAGATTTCTACAACTGAACTCAGGCATTCACACTGAAATATGAAACAAGTAATCTTATGATTTGTGTGTTTCCAGGTTTGTGTAATAAACTAAGGGAGTGATTTCTGTGTCAGAGGCCTGTGATGAAATTGATTCAGTGTCACGCTTGGACGCCAGGTTATCACACACCGTCCCGCCCCACAAACCCATTCAATCTCTTTCTCTCATTCGAACTGCTGTGAACCTGTTCCACCGTCTCTGAGAGCAGCTTTCCATTTCTCGCTGCATCACTGAGAAAGAGATTCAAGGTTTTTAATTTAGTTCATTTAGTTGTTAAAAGCGGCACAGTCTTTGTATGGTAGTACAATGCTTTCTCCTCTGTTTGATTTAATTTTACTTCTCTCCTTTGCTGTGGATGCACACACAAAAAACCTTTACACAAAAAGAGAGAGCACATAAAGGTATTTGCTGTTCATTAGAGTACACAAAAGCCTCCTCAGCATTGCAGCTACCTGTCAGAAGAGGCAGAAGCTAATGAACAATGAAATCTATTGCTCTTAGCTCTTCTGGCTGTTTTGCATTTCCAAATCGATATTTCACTCCTTCAGTCTGAAGTCTGTGCGCAGTTCAAAGCTGCTGAAGTGTGCATTCAAACAAGTTGTCAGTAAAGAGAAATACAGCAAGTAATCCAAAGACATTTTTCAAGATTAACAGACTGTAAGTATGTTAAATGACATGATATATAATATTGGGAAGAAAAAAGCAATTTAAGAAGCAAATGTCATAATAAGTCTCTTTCCTATGAATAAACACACACTGTGACCCCTTCTTTGGCACTGTGTTGTAAAGTTTGCTATGAAACTGGGACACATTAGTGCCCAGCTAACTCGAAGTCTCTCTATTATTCACTGCCTCGTCATCTCTGAGCTATTATGATAGTCTCATGTACTCATCTGATTGGGACTGACACTCTCTACACACCCCTCCACTTCTTTTCCTCTCTGTGGAAAAAGGTCTGGCCAAGTTAGACTTTTCTCCCTGTCTTGAGTTCTTACAAATGCAGACCACTGATTGGAAGTTGGAAGGTTAGTAAACTGTCTGCTACTTGGGTCTATTAGGAGGTAAATGATGATGATGATGAGCACTCATAGCTTTTTACTGCCTGGTGGCTACTGTGGACAGCTCTTTAAAACCCCTGTAAGGGACTGTACGAAAATTATTGGGGTGGGGAGGGGGTTGAATCTTATATTTCATTTTGTAAAAAGCAAGACTCTCCCCAGAGAGTTTCTTTCTTTTCCCCTCCCCTTGACCTAGAAAAAAAAATGCAATACCCTCCCACCCAATATCTCAAAATAATATATTACCAGAATTACAGAATATTCTAGCCACTCTATTTTTGCATAAAGAGCTTCTATAAAAACAGTTATTACAGCCACAGAATGAGTGATCAGAGCATTAGATCAGATGATGCTATAGTCTGACATGTAAGAGATCAGATATCTGTTTTTACAATAAATCTCACAAGGAAGAAGGAATCTGGCATGAGAAAAAGTTAAAAGAGTCTCCCCTGCTCTCCCAAAAAATGTAGACTACCTTCCCTCCAGCAAAAATAAGGCGTAATCTTCCCCATTCACTGAACCCCTCTCCCCTACTAATAATTTTCATACAGTCCCTAGGTGCATTTAAATGAGAAATTTGAGTCTATCCAAGCTGACCCGTAATGTAATTTTAACAGGTCTTGGATTTTTTTCAGTTGTTTTTTGTTATTCATAACAATAATATTAAGGTATTGTTGTGGATATGATGCTTTTATGTGATCCCAGCAGCTCACTCAAATCATCACATGCTAGCACATGATGTCAACAGTACAGAGGCACTGAAATTTGCCATGTTAAGTGGGAGTCCACATGCACATTGCTCTCCTGGCTGTACAAGTAATGAACACTTTTAGGCTTCAGTCTCCCTGCATGGCATCTTGGTGTCATGTCAGGCTCTTTCATCACACTGCCCATTCCTCCTTGGATTAGACTACCAGGCCATGTAAGACCTTGTTGAAATTAAGCTTGTCCACCCTGCAGTGGAAATTAGACTGCTGTTTCTAGTTTTTCCTATCTTAATTGAAGGTTTGTCACAAAACATAGACCTCATTGTTCTGCATTATGCATCCTGTACAGTATTAGGCATTAGGTCATTAAAAGAGTAGTTCAGTTTAGCATTGCTCTCCTATTGTACACTGTGAGACTCACAAAGGACAGTAAAAAAAGGATCAACATCAGCAGAGATGAGAAGCGGGCTACAGAGGTCTGGTAAACTCACTTCTTTCTACTCCAGTCTTCTATCATTTATCAGTTACCATTTATTAGTCAGACTTCACACAACTCCCTGGAGCCACAAAAGGCTTTATGCAACTTTTTTTCAACATATGCAGTAGTACTCCCTAAGACCTTTCCCTTCAAGCGTGCAAATGCACTTTGGTTTGGTTTCATCCCTCTCAGATTTGAAGGATAAAATTGATCAATTTCGTGTTAGCCCCTGATATGAGGTTGATTTTTAGTTTTTCGACAGACCACCTCTCATTAAAGGCTTGCAGAGATCCAGTCGGCCCTCCCTGCAGCATATCTGATCCAGACACTCCCTGCATACCCTCCTGGTCTGATTGATAAAATCCAGCCTTCACCCTGCTTACCTGAAACTTGTTAGCGACTGCTGCTTGTATTTAATTCCTGTATTGATTATTTGGGGGTTATGCTGTGTTAATCATTTATCCATTCTAATTTGTGTCCAAGTTTGCTTTAAATGCCATCATGTCAGAGTAGGAGGGAAGTGGCCTTGGGTTGTATGCGGCACGCCCGTGTCTTTGTTTCTTCCACAAAAGCCAATGATAGTTTGATAAAGAAGGTCATTAAAGTGTCATTAGGCAGTGAGCTTCGAGGCGCTGGGACCTGCAGATAAAACATGGGGCAACTTTAAGAGCTGGGAGGACTTGGTTCAGGGATGGGATACGCAAGGCTGAGAGGCAGACCCTCAATAAACTCTATAGAGAGACACTACGGCAAGCTAGACTAACCACTCTCAAGCGATACCTATCTTTCACCCATTCAGACCTCTTTCTTCGTGTTTCTTCCCCATCGTTCGGATTTTCTCTTCCAGTCAATCAGTCAAACAGTCAATCCCAAAGCCCCCAGTGTGCAACCAAAACATCGGTGAAAGTTTCCCACCTCCTCCATCCCTGTTCTACTAACACAGTCCTTCAGTGCCCACACAAACCATCGATTTGATAAAGCTATTGCATTTTAGCTCTCATATGAACACTGTTTCCCACTGACCATGAAGCCGCTGCCCTTGAAAGTAGGAAAACAGACATCTCCTGAAATCAATACAGCGTAATAAAAGATATGTTTGTTGTGTTTTCTAGAGAGCTACTCACTATCACAAGTTCAGCTTTTCCAGTAAGCCTGGCACTCAGAATGACTAAGAGCAGCAATGATAGCCTGTAGCACAGTTGATGACTGCTTGGCAGCATGGACTGGAAGACTTGACTCAATTTGTAAAAGTGAGCCGCTCTCGGGCTAAGGACAGTGTCTGAGAAAGCTGATTGCTGGGGTGGGGGGTCTTCTTTGCGAAGCCCGGGAGTTATAAAAATGAGGAGTGCAAATGGATTTAAGGAGACATGAATCATTTTGCATTAGAAGTTTCTGTCAATTGCAGGTAATCATGGTTTTGGTTGTTCAATATGTTAAAAGCTCTGTTCTGCCACAGTTTAACTATCTAGGTCATGGTTTATTTTTATATATGTAACAAAAAGCAACAAATCACACTGCAAATTGAGGTACTTCAGCACTGATAAAGTATCTAAATTACACACTTAACTCTCAGTCAGACTGTTCTGTTTTCTGCCAAACCTCTACTGCCCCCAAGTGTCTCTCAGTTGGCATACCAGTACAGTATACAGATCCAGCCATTAGGATGTTAAAGGGTTGGTTCACTCAAATTACAGAAAACAAATAAACAAACAATGTTCTCTTCTATTTAGTGATGTCTAGCCATGCAGATAGTTTTAGTTGTTTTCTGCCATGGTTTTGAGATATCTGTCTCAGTTTTTATGGGGACTATTTCTTCGGTAAAAAAATACTTCCAGTTAACTGTTCGAAGTGAGGTCTGTGTATTATCCAGAGTAACAGGACACTATTTCTTTTCAGTGCTGTGAGACCCACATATGAAATTCTGTTCACTTCCATTCTACTAAGGTGTAGGCAAAAATCTCAAACCCTTAACAAATTGAACCATGGCAGCATACCACTAGACAAAAGTGGTTTTATTGGGGTGAACCAACCCTTTAAAAGAGTTTGATATATCTTACTATAAATAAAACAGCAAGATTCTATCTATGAAAGAATAAACATGTAATTTTAGCTGTATAAACATCTTTTTCATCTTGTGTTTTTGTGTTAATTCTTTCCTCCAACACCCTATATGAATATACTGTTCGCTGTCTGACCCACTCTTCTCTGACTTCTCTGCAGTGTTCATCATGGCTGCTGGACTGCTGGTCTACCCCTTCGGCCTAAACTCCTCACTGGTCAGGTCCTTCTGTGGGAACTCTGACATCTACTACGCTGGCGAGTGCCAGATCGGCTGGGGCTACATGCTGGCTATTGTCGGAGTCATGCTCACCGTCTTCTTACCCTTTTTTGCCAAATATGCGCCGAAGGAGCAGCTGTCCCCCACTCCTTTGCCCACACTGTTATAGTGCATTGATACGATGTCTTGTTTTTTCCCTCCTGACCACTCTCTCTAACCTGGGCTTGATGTCATGGAGACACACCTGCATCCCATTTTTAAAGGCGATGCTGTTTGGGAAGCCCCACTCAGTGATAACTGAAGCTGACACTCAACAACAAACACTGTCTTCCTGCATCTGTTATGTAATTAATTCAAATTCAGTTAATTTAAATGGAATGTTTTATGTTACAAAAATACTCTGTAGTTATGATTCATTTGAGGGTAAAAATTCTGAGTTTTCTGAAGTTTGACTTATCTGTTTTCTTTATGTCAGTTCTGGAGATGATGCAGTCAGAAAATGCAAAGACCTAATTTCACATGATTTAAGAAAATGACCACAAACATAACAAGTACTTTCTAAAAATGTAAGTGTTTTTTCCCCTTCCTTTCTTACATGGGTAACAGTCAACATGTATAACATTCCAAAACAGACTGGAAGTTGGCTGCATAAAGAGAATGGAAGCATGAGATTGTGTGGCAATATGACTCGTCCAATCAAATAATGTTTCAGTTAGAGGTTTTGAAGAACATTCAACTCAATGAGAGCCCCTTTGAACGGTCGAAGATTGAGAATATGCGTCTCAACTCTTAAGGAGTTGCATCTATTGTTTTGTGCTGAAGCATTTGAACTGTACATATGGTCTGGATTTAACAGAGCTGATGTTTGAGGTTTTAAAATACCACATTGAAAGGAGAACGCTTTGAACGATTTTTGCTCTCCAGACTTTTTCTGCCTTCCAGTCTTGTGACCAGGCAGTGAACTAGAGGGAGTCAAGAAGACATTTTAGCTTTCAAAGACAGTGCATTTAGTAACTGTCACAAAGAAAAGGACAGCATCAGACCTGCCGAGAGGACAAATGGAAATCTCTCCTCATAACAAGGAAATAAATCATACTAAGTTGTGGTTTCAGTGCAGTTGTATGTTGGGATATTGCATCCTTTTGTTAACGTTTTCCCCAGAATTGTTTGTGTAATGTAACTTGCTTGTTAAACATAAGCAATTTTTTTTTTCTGTCTAAAACACACAATACAAAACACTCTAATTCAGGAAAAAAAGATTGCAAAAGGCAGGGAGATGTAGGAATTTTGTCAAAAATGCATGATAAGATGGGCTTTGTTAATGGTAGAACAATTGATCTAGATTTTAAATGTGATTTGACCAACTTGTGCCTTTTAACATAACCAAGACAAGTGTTTAATACAATTATCAGGTTATCATCTTTTCTGCTGAAAAACTGTGGATCCTGTTGTGATGTGTTTTTTTTCTCTATTATATTTTTTCCTCTCAGAGGTAAAGGGTTTCTCCTGTACTTGATACAGTATGATCTCATTAACTTGAGAAAATGTTCTGGAGGATAAAAAAAGATGATGTCTTCTAATCCTTGGAGGTAATGGCAGAGAGAAGGAAAAAAAGAAAAAGCAGTATACTTGTGTTCAATTTTGCCCTGAGACATTTTTGCCAATTATCTAGAAATGGTAACTTGAATTGCTATATTAAAAGGTTGTGACATGCAGCTAACAGATTAATTCCTGGCATCCTTGCCTTATGTAATATAGAAATTGAGTGGTAGAGGAGGGAGCTGTACAAATTGAACTTCGTCTTTGGTTATCTGTGCTGAGCTGACACATTATTCACATTATGTGTAAAATGTGGCTTAGAATAATTAGCTCCTCAAATAAGCTAATGCTACTGCTGATGTGTTTTTGTCAACCCACTCCTTTTAAGTGCTGGCACCATTCCTGTCATGTTCCAAGGACAAAATGTCTACTTCTCCACTTACTGTCCCTGTACACTGCCAATTTCATCAAGCTAGACTCCCTTTCCTAGTGGGTGTTTATGTGCGTATTAGTGTTAAATAATGGGTTGCATTTTGCTAATGGGTTAATCTTTAGATATTTCCCAAATTTGGGTTCCCATAATGACATGTCGTGACATTAAGAAAATTACTGTGATTATGTTGCCATATTTGGAAGGTCAGGAGTTGGTATTGTATTGGACCTCATACTGTGCTTGACTGTGGGAATGACTAGCGTGACTGCACTGGACTTGTTCCCAAATTTGTTGACCCATTGTGTGTAAAGTCTCAGCACTGGTGAAACTGTTTTGGTAGAGTAGAATTATTGTTTTTTCCATTGTGATGTTTGACTGTAAATAAACTAACTGTACTTGATATCACGTTATTCTTAACTGCCCCGTTTTTCAAAGATATATTTTGAGATATTACCTCATCGTGTTTGCTTTACCTGAATTAACCTCTAAACAATGTTTGCTGTTCTGTGAATTTTCTTTGTAATAAAAATATTTCAGAACTTACAAAAAGAGAGGCTTTACTTTCCGTTAAAGTTTTGGTTAAATGAAACAGCTTTTTATGTATTTGTTTCACAAATAAATACAAAAACATCTACACCATGCAAGTGAATTCAACTGTTGAATACTAGTGCAGTTTGTTTGCATGCAACAAATTAAGGGCAACAGCGCCCTTTACAGGTCAAAAACTTTAACAATACCTTAAACACGCTTTTTCAAACTACAGTGACTTCTACCCATAACAAGAGTTATCGATTACTATATAGCACTAAGCTTGGCTCTCATGTACCCTCATCAAATACTGGTATACTTTCTTCCTATCAGTCTTGTACTGCTGAAGACACCTACTCATGCTCAGACTTCACTGAGTGATTTGACCAGCGCCCTCATTTCTGCATCACAGGCTTTGACAGCGTCCTGAGCGTTCCTCAGCTCTGAGGGCAGGCCAGGTCTGACGGACACACACATCAGGACGTCTCTACTGCGGTCATAGTTTCCCACACAGCGATGAACTTGACCACGGATGAGTCGGGGCAGTTCCTTCTCCTGTTGGACAAGAGGCAGAAATGAAGATTAAGTCAAGTCAGATTCCAGCGCTATTTTATTTTAAATATTTCCAAAATGCCAATGTTGGGCCACCACCTCATATAAAGGGCACATGATGTTAAACTTTAAAGGGGATGATGAAGAAGCAGGTTGATAGTCAGGAGTAAGTGCAAAAAAGGGGGCATTTGTTAGCAAAAACATTAACATGAAACAAAAATGAAACCCCCAGGAAATTCGACAAAAATAACTTAAGATGAAGCAAAAAGAACAACAACAAAAACACACACTAATGAAAGCTGCAGCCTCACAGCAAGCTGCCACCTCCTCCCCCCGTACTCCTGTAAATGGCATTTTACCTTCTCATGCTCAACTAACTGGAACCTGCAGTACCGCCTGCTCGGGTAAGTATAGGGCTAAACAGAGTTCAAGCATCAAAAACCATACAAAATAATTAACAAAAGATTTCTCAGTTACTGCTGACATCACAATTTACCTATGGGTACACATACATACAGCCCCTCACTGCTAAGAAAACATAATGATATAAACTATCCCTGAGAGTGAAAATAGGTTTGATGGTTATCTACCCAACAGAAAAAAACATTACACACACAGTAAGGTGGACCCCTTTCAACAGGTCATAACCATATGAAACAAAAATAAAACAAACAAACAAGCTTGTGCTATTTATATAACCAGATTGATAATTTATTAGATTAACCGAAACATTGGACTGAAATCAATAATTTAACACACAACCCCGGGGGAGTTTAACTTGCCCTGAGGAGACAAATTGACATTGTCCTCTGATAAACTCAAGACATATTCATTCAATTTACTTGCTTTTTCCCCCCAACTTACATTTTCATAGAAGACACACTGCACAACCTCCTTCCCATCTCTCATGAGGAAGTTCTTGGCTCCGTGACTACCCAGCGTGACTGCAGAGTCTAGAGTAGCTGAGGGAAGAGCATAGCCTGTCAGTTTAATGGTGTTTAAAAATACTTACAGTACACATCAGAGACAACAGCACCTCTTAATCAACTGACCAAATATCTCAAATAAGTATGGAACTTTGTCTTTAAAGTGGCTCCAGTATCTCATGCCATCAATAACTGCAGTCAGGATCCTCAGTGAGTTCTCAATGGCTGGCTTCATTGGAAATGTTTCCTGCTGAGCACAAATACAAATGCTGCAATTATCACTAACAACATCATGAAACATTAATGGCAAATTTTGAAATCTTTGGATATTATTACATATTTTCCATATATTTTTCTACCTGAGTTTGCTGCGCAGTCTGAGGTTGATTTGTGCCCCTGTTTCCCTCAACAGTGGATCTCTGCGGCCCAAAGCTGTTGGTAAACTTCCAGGAGTTGTTTTGTGGCTGCGCTGCACGAGCAGAGGGCCTGCTGGGTGGTGAGACAGGCGCAGGCAGAGGTCTAGACTGCTGGGAATACTGATGTGTGGGATTAGGCGGTCTGTAAGATGACTGCTGGCCCATCTGAGGGAACCCAGTGTGGGGTGTTGGTTTGCTTTGTGCACTCTCACTGATGCGGGGGGCTTGATATTTACTCTGTCTGGAGTTAACACTGGAGCTGGAATCCTGTTGTCTCACTGGGTTGCTTGGCTGTCCCATCTTAGAGCTGAAAATAAAAATAAATAAACCTATTTTCACATATTGGGATCTAAAACTGAAACCCAGCACGCACCAAACACCAGTCACATGTCACGCTGACTTTTAAAACTTTTGAAATTACAACATTTGAATTTCTTTGGTCTGTTTTTTTATACGTTGTCTGTGCTTGCCAGATACTCTCTCTGATCATGAGCAAATTAACTTACTGTAAAATCATGGCTCAAACAGACACCTTGTTTGCTGCCTGTTGCAGCTAGGAAAAAGGTGGTGGTATCCATATTTTTGCAAACCTTTTCACCTGTTTCTAAGGTGTCTGGATGGTTAACTACCCTTTTATTATTTGAGAATATATAAATATGAAAAACAGTCCAATTTAAACAGCTGCTGGGTGATTTGGGGATTTCTGATTTTTGCCTTTATTTGATAGAAACAGCTGAAGAGAGACAGGAAATGTGGGAGAGAGAGAGCGGATGACATACAGCAAAGGGCCACAGGTTGGATTCGAACGTGGGCTGGTGCAGTAAGGACTCAGCCTTGTACATGGGGTACGCACTCAACATTTTTCATTGTTAATAAACTATGACAAACAGGTCAAACCACTGACCATCATACTAATGGTCAGAGAGTCAATGAAACATACCTTGTGCCTCCAACTTTGTATGGATGTGGTATCGGTGCATAGGTTCTCACTGCAGGGGCAGGTCCAGGAGCAGGTCTGTTGCTGCAGTACTGCTGGGGTGGAGTAGATTGTGAGTAGATGCCCTGTCTCTTCCACTGGTGGCTTTGTGGAGCACCAGAGGACGGACCTGAGGCCTGGTAACATCCATAGGTACCTGAGGAAAGGTACATTCTCAGCAGCTTATAGCATCTTATAGCAGCCTCCACTATCTGCAGCTGTGAATGGTTATCTTAATTCATGGGGAGATGTTTTACAATATTGTCCTTTGTTTTATATAAAATGGTCTCAATTGTGTGAATCAGCAGATATGGTGATTTTGAGCAGGCAGACATTAAACAACATTCAACAGGAACAATTGCATTTACAAAATATATTTAGATGCCCTGTATAATTCACACTGATGATAGTCAATTAGAAAAATTAAGATCACTTGCTACTTAAAGTGCATTTATATTGTTCTTTGGGTGTACTGCCACCTAGTGACTGAAAACACAGTAGACGCTTAAAGAGCCTAACTGAATGCTTCACCTGATGTGTTATGAGATGTAGCTGAGCTGGTGCTTGCCATATATTCACTGTGGGAAAAGAATTCAATCTCAGAGGGAGCAGATGTCAAAGGAACTCTGTTTCTTTTCTTCTGGTTAAAGAGCGGCACAGACAGACAGCCTGGTGGAGACAGCAGAGGAAAACTATCTGAACATATCAGACAAATTATCAGACAAATATCAGACATTGGGCCAGAGAAAAAATACTCCTCACCTTGACGATTCTATAAATTTGCCACCTTATACTGTTTGTACTGTGTACTTTTTCTTTGGATATGGTACACCACAAAAAGCAATGTCACTAATTTAGGGTATTTGAAATATTATAAAACTAATCAAATTGCACCTCAATCTTTAAATTGTATATAAAAACACACTCTAGAACAAGCACAGCCACATTTCTAATTGTTTTAATTATCTAACATTTACACTAATCACTGAACCTGGCAGAAATCAAAGCAACCTATTAAAATATGAGGAGACGAATTAATCTCGAACGAACAAACCTGCTGTTGGCCTGGCTGCCTGGTTTTCCTGTCTCCTCATTGTGGTTGCTTAGAAAGCACAGCTCATCCAACTAGCGGGTGGTGTTAGCTAAGGTTACACGAAGAGACACACCAAATAAAAATATGGAAGAGACATTAAAACTGATGTCCTGGTTAGTGTTGGTCACTCACTTGGTTCTAAAAAGGTGGTAGGTTAACTCAGTTGGAAAGACTTGACAAGTTAAACCAGCTTATATTGCTTTGGTTCTTTGTTAGTTTAGCAACAAGTGTACTGTTAGCTAGATTATTTAGCTATAAAACTAGCGTTACATTTTTAGACAGCTCATCTAGCTAGGTACCATTACAGCTCTAATGTACAGCTACCAGTTGTAACTTTTTTTGCTTTCACAAGCCCAAATTGTTTTCTATGAACATTGTACATTAGTTAAGAAATTACAAACTCTTTTTGTTGGCGAAAGTTAACTAACAAACGTTACAACAACATGCGACGAACTGTCCTTTCCAGTTCAGCACCGTGGCTTCTTCTTCTTCTTCTTCTTCGTAAAGTTTTATGGCGGTTGGCAACCAACATTATGGCGCAATATCAGAATCAGAAATACTTTATTGATCCCCGAGGGGAAACTCTTTCGGTACAGCTGCTCACTGTCACGTCAGTGCACACAGGAATAGAAGTACTAAGCAAATCAAAATATAATTTGCTATAATACAGGTCAGATAAATTAAATACAAAGTGGATAAAAGCTAAAATATGTGTAAGTACCAAAGTGGATTAGAGGTTGATAAGTATGTACGGTATAATACAATGTAATAATATAATATAATGGAATGTGTATGTGTATAATGGACTCTAACTATACATTCACTAATGATTAAATAAAAGAAAATAAACTGAGAAAAAACAATATTTTTTTTTAATTAAACACACCATAGTTCTATTCTCTTCGTCAAATTTGTTCTCCTAAGATAATGAAACAATAATAGATACCACTTCTCTCTAGAACTTCTTTGTAAATCAGACCTCATCTTTATTTCTTTAAGGTTCAGTGTCAGTTCCCCTCTCTCAGCATCATATTTTGGACAGTAAATCATAGCATGTTCTACAGTTTCTTCTTGATCACAGAATGTACATCTTCCTGTATTATGTTTTCCTATTTTACATAATGTACTGTTTAATCCTATGTGACCAAACCATAGCCTGGATATTACTGTTTCCTCTTTCCTGGTCCTCCCCGTTTTCCTCATCACACCTACTTTTCATTAAATGTTGTCTAACCACCTTCCTGTTCTCTCTTCTTCCCACTGCTTCTGCCACCTTTCTTTCAGCTTATCCTTAACTATGGTTTTCATTTCTGTTTTACTAAGGGCTACTGTAATGTCAATGTGATTTGTTTTTGTGGCTTCTTTTGCACACTTGTCAGCTAATTCATTTCCCTTTGATTCCTATATGTGCTGGGATCCATACACATGCCATATTTAGCCCCATCATTTGAATTCTATATAGTGTTTGTTGTATCTCTATTAAGACATCTGGCCTGCTGTCTGAATGGCTGTGCTTCAAGCTGATTAATGATGAGCTGGAATCAGAGCATATTACTGCTTTCAAAGGTCTCACATCTTTAACCCGTTGCAGTGCTAACAAAATTGCCAGCATCTCCCCAGTACACACCGATACTCCATCACTGATTCGTTTCCCAATTTTAATGTTGAAATCTGGAACTATGAATGAAATACCAATTTTGTTAGCTGCGTTCTTTGAAGCATCTGTATAAATTTTAACATAGCTGTGGTAGATACTTTCTATATATGTCTGTATAGTCAGGTCAGGGAGTATCCAAGGATGTATTACTGGGAGTGGTACTGTTGGACTAATGTTTATTTCAGTTATTCCTAGTTCTTTTGCTTTCTGCTCAATTGTCAAACCAAAACTTTTTTTTTCTCTCCTCTCCTTTTCCCAACAGGGTTTTAGTGCATCTAGTGTTGGATGATCTTTATTATGTCCTTTTAAATTAACTCAGTAGTTTAAAGATAGCTGTATTCTCCTTAATTCCAGTGGCATTTCTCCCATTTCAACTTGTAATGCTGATGTTGGGATTGTTCTGATGGCACCTGAACATAGTCTTAAAGCCTGATATTGAATGTGGTCTAACTTTCTGAGAGATGTACTTGCTGCAGATCCAAAGACTACACACCCACAATCTAATACTGAGCTTATTAATCCTATGTAGATGGTTTTCAGTGCTGATCTCTCTGCCCCCATTCACTTCCCACCAGACATCTCATTACATTTAATACTGTTTTACACTTGTCCGTTACCTTCTGAATATGTGCAGCCCATGTGATTCTTTCATCAAACCACAACCCTAGAAATTTAAATTGTTTCATTCTCTCCAATTCTTGATTATATTATTTTAATTTTAAATAGCCTCCTGTATTTTCTTCACACTAAATTCCAAATTCCTCCCTCTTTTCCATATCGCCCCGTCATCCACAAAAAGAGAGAATCCCATCCCATTCTCCAAATTCAGAAAAACATAATTTATCATAATAGAAAATAACACAGGACTGAATATACTCCCTTGAGGAGTTCCATTTTCAACAAAAAATTTCCTGAATAACCCTATTTTACCTGAATCGATCTTCCATATAAAAAGTCTTTAATCCACCGATACATTAAGCCTTTAACCCCTAATTTACTCAGTTTAATTAATAATCCTTCCTTCTACATCATATCATAAGCCTTTTCTATATCAAAAAAGATGGCGACTATGCTTTCCCTATTAATCTGCACTTTCCTTATTTCATGTTCTAAACATAAAGCAGGGTCCATGGTATTTCTACCTCTTCTGAGTCCACTCTGATATTTTGATACAAAGCCTTTGCTTTCCATATAATACGCCAATCTTACATTTATCATTCTCTCCATTATTTTGCATACATTGGAGGTTAAGGCAACAGGCCTATAATCCCCTGGGTTTGTGCAATCTTTTCCGGGCTTGCGTATCGGAACTACAACAGCTTCTTTCCAGACTTGTGGCAATTTTCCCTTCTCCCAAACCTTATTATATAGTTCCAGTAGAATGTCCTTCACTAAGATGATTTATGTAACATATCTGATCTTTCCCCGGTGTTGACATCTTGGTTTTCCTGAGTGCACGGTTCAGTTCTGCCTTTGTGAATGGTATATTTGTTAAATCATTGGTATCTTCATTTTGCTGTAGTAGTTCCTTATTCTCAGCTATTGTATTTTCCCTTCCTCTTTGCCCCTCTTCACTATTATTATTAGAACTGTGAATTTTAACAAAAGTTTGTGCCAACATCTCTGCTTTCTGCTCATCTGTCACCACTGTAGTTCCACTGTCCACTAAGACTGGGCATCCATACTCTCTTTTAATCCCATTCATTCTTTTTATCATTCCCCTTATTGCAGCAATTTCTGTTTCTCTTCCTACTGAGTTTTCCACCCAAAGGTTTTCCTTACCTTAGCTTGCAACCTTTTATATTCAGTAAGATTCTGAAAATTGTGAGTTCTTTTTACCATTTTAACCGCTTTATTTCGTGATTTTATTACATTTTCACATTCCTTTGTCCACCATGGTACGATTTTCTTTTTATGCTTACCTCCTTGCCTTTGAATCGTTTGCTTTGCTGCCCCTAGAATGGCTTCACACACGGAAATATTTAGTTCATCAACATCTTGATTAACATCAAGTTTTTGCATTTCTTTATCACTAATCTTCTTAAATTTTTCCTAATCAGCACTGCTGAAAACCATCGATCTACTCCTCCAATACCATACTCTTCTGCACTCAGCCCTTCTTCTGTTAATATGGGATAGTGGTCACTTCCTACTGTTGTTTCTCTTACAATTTCCCACGTGCAAATACCCGCCACTGTTTCTGACACTAAAGTAAGATCTATGGCTGATTCTGTACCATTTCTAACATCAATTCTGGTACCATTTCCATCATTGAGGCATATTAGATTTCTGATTAGCTCTTCAATCACCTCTCCATTTCCATCATTATATCTGCCCCACATTGTACTATGAGCATTAAAATCTCCACAACAAATAACTTTTCCTTCTAGATTTACAGCTAATTCCTCCAGTACTTCTAATGACAGCTTTTTGTAAGGATTGTAAAAATGTACTATTTTAATAGTACCATCTTTTGTCCAAACTTCCATTACTATAATTTCCCAATATTTTCCTTTCTTCAGTACTCTATATTGCATTTCTTGTTTCACAAATATTATACAGCCTCCTCCATTTCCCTCCACTCAATCTCTGCATATACTATTATATTCTTTTACCATAAACTCTAATGCTGGCTTAAGCCTTGTTTCTTGAATACATATTATTTCCGTTTTCTTTCTGAGACCTTTAACAAACCCTTTAAATTCCTGACCATTTTCTCTTAAACTCCTTGCGTTCCACTGAAGTATAATCATTAGGTTCTTTCTCCCAAGACCCCCGGTTTCCCTTCTTCCTCAAGTCTTTTGTTGATCTGTTCCCAGGACAGATCTTTCATAGCCAAGAATTTTTCAGCTCCCTGCACAATTATTTAGATTTTCTCTGTTTTGTGTTTAACTTGATCTGCACAGTTGATTACATAAGCAATGAACAAAACCAGCTGTCAGTTCTGTAGTTTGCCCTCTTTGACCTCCCTCTGGTCTTGAATTTTGACTGGTTTTGTCTATTTTTGTCTATTGTCTTCACTGCTTCAGCATACCTTATGTTGTTAGTTGTTTTTACTTGCTAAATTTCCACTGCTCTTTTCCTGAATTCACAACCCCCAAATGCCGCACTGTGTTGGCCACCACAATTACAACATTTAGCCTGTGCATTATCTCCACATTCCCTAAATCTGTTATCACCTCTGCATGTGGCACACCTTTGCAAACCATCGCTATATGCCCATACCTCTGGCATTTGTAACACTGAAGTGGAGGAGGAACATAAGCCCTGACTGGGAAGCTCATACAGCCTATCTTTATTTTATCCAGAAGTACCAGGTCCTGGAGCTCTAGAAGCACTGACAAACTTTCTACTCTCTCACCATTGATTGTCTTTAACAATCTCTTTAGTCTCCTCACCTCGCCTCCATGAATACTTCCTTTGAGTTTCTCCAGATCTTCATCAATCGGAATGCCTGTTATCATTCCCTGGGCAACTTTAATCTCACCCAGAACTCTTCTTTCACACACGGTTCTTTTGCAAATACTTTCAACCTGCAACGCTTTATTTCTCTGTTCTTCATCTCTCTATTTTATCAACAGGTTCCTGTCTCGAAAAATCTTGGCCATTTCTACTTCTCCTAACTTCTTTTTCAGCTCCCTAGATAACGCTATTGGGCTTATATTCACCTGTTCATCTTCCCTCCTGAATTTAAGTATTATTTTATATTCTTCTTTCTGCACCTTCCTGCGAACAACCCGGTTACCTTCATCGGAACCATTCTCCTCCAAGCTTCTTTCACTGCTCTGGCTGGCAGACGCCCTTACCTCCTCTTCTTGACTCATCTTTGCTTTACCTCTCCCTCTTCCTCTACAAAGTCCAGTCATCAAACTCCATATCGTGTGTTGCCATCCACATGATTAGAACTTATTCAGAGGTGGATTCAGAGACAGACAACAAGAGAGACTGAGAAATAAAAGACATAGAACGTGTGTATATTTGTGTGATGACATTCCCCTAACCTCTGCCCTCTTAAAGTGGAAATGGGAGAATGAGAAAGAGAGATAGAGAGCAAACCAGGGCTTCTATGAGACTTTTCAATCCTAGTTCCGGATACAAGTGTCAGTCTCTCTCACTCATCCCTGATAGGATCATCCTAGCCACAGGAAAACACAGAATTCCCATCTGCACCTAAATCCTTATCAAAGAACTGCAGTGTACTCAAATCTGTAAGAAGACAGGCACGTCATAAGCTTCATTGTTACAGCCAAGGTAAGGCTGCAATGCTCTGCTCATATGTGGACCTCACTTGACTCCTTGTGGTGTTTCAGAGGAAGAACTTAAGTAAATAGAGATGGGGGCATCTTGTTGGAGAGACTATAAGGAAAGACAAGGGCAAAAGCTACAGATCTACCAGCTCTGCCCACGGAGCCTGGGGCTTATTTCAGCCTCAGTGGGTCTGTGTAATATCCTTGCTGAGAGTCTGAAGGCCACTCTTTGATCTTGACACTTGTGGCTTCTCTATCTTGTGTCTCTGTCTGTGAATCCATGGCAACAGCAGCATGAATGGTCTATTCAGGATGGCCTCCACTACATCCTTTGCCTCTGAGAAACTATCAGCATACAATTTGTGTAGTTGTCTGGAGTCTAAAACCAATTATTCAGTTCTGGTTGCTTTATATAAATATTTTATTTTTATGGGGTTTGTTTATGCAGTGTCTGCTAAAAGGAGATCATGCTATTACAAAGAAATTGTTCAGATGTGTATCATCTTGCAGTTTTAATGAGTTGGGCTAAGATAGGGGTGGTGCCACACCTCAAAAACTGGTGTTGGGACAGAAGCCTACATATGGTCCTCTATACTGTAAATGCTTGGATCTTTAGCAAATCAAACGCATTTATTAACTTCCCAAGTACACTGTGTTTGTTCACACATAGTCTGGTGTGACTTTGGCTTAATAACACTTTTTAACTAGTAACATTTTGACTAGGACATTGTCCACATGGGATTCAAATTTTCTGAGTCTGCCAATGAGAGAGGTGGATTTACAAACACCACAGATCACAAAACCTGGTTGTAATCCTGACTGGCTACCTGAATCATTTTGTAAAAGCGACCGTCTTACAGATGTATGATGAAAATGTAATATCATATTATGTAATATAATGATGGCATATAAATAATGAGCATTTATTAATGATGATACCATATGATGATCAAATAAGTTCCCATGAAAGCCAATACACTTCACAATATATAGGTTTTAGGCTACTCATTAATGTATTAAGATATTATTTGTGCTTACGTCCTACCAGGCAATGATTGACTTTAATGATAACTCTTAAAGATTTAATGGCTGACCAAAATACGATATTTGTTGACGCTTTGAGATTTGTCCTCTCACTTCCAGCCATGGTCCCTGATTATCGGTCATCCAAATCCCCAACTCTGTGCAGCTCTGAGAGCATGTAACACATCTTGAGTAACACACCCGTGGGTTTTTGCGTCATCTTCTAGAAGTTTCAGTTAGTGGGCTATATATTGTCACTCCGAACACCCTCACGGGTGAAACGTTAATCCCAACATTGATTACGGATTTTCCACATCCCAAGCTGGCAACCTGCTTGTTGTTCAGGGGGAGGCGCTAATACGCAGTAGTTTCTGGAAGGAACCTCATGCTTGCACCATGGAGAAAGTGAGTGTCCTGCAACTATCTTCATAATTATTTTAAAACCTACATATTTAAGAGATATCGATGTGTTTCTACGAGTTACTTTAATTTTAAGTCTCTTTACAATAAGAATTTGTAGGTTAGTGTAGTTAGCCACCTCCTAACACTGGGACTTTAGTTGTTGCTAATATCAGACAGCTAGCTAGCTTGTTAGCTTAGCTTCAATATGGTAGTAATGTGTTGTAGCTGTTTAGCCGATGTTGTCTGATTGGCTTGATGATTTTATGTTACCCAACACATTTTGACAACGCTAGTCTGCAATGTAACATAGCTAAACTGAATTCCAAAAAGTGCAAACGTGTCTAGGTTAACTGTTTGTTCATTTGTGTACGGATATGACTAATTTATGATTGCTCACGATTAGGTTAGCTAATGTTAATTGTTAAGCTAACATATGACTTAAAGTTGTCACAGCTGCTTTATCATTGAAAATATCAAGGTAAGGTTTGCCTGCCACGGCAGCCCATATCCGTGCCTCAATATAACAAAGCAGTTCGCTCACCCCTAGCAAATCACCGGTAAGATACCCGTAAGTCACTCCCGAGTCAGCAAATCACCGTTTAACAGCTAACATTAGCTCATAACTTGAACGCTGTCATTAATAAGGTGACTGACAAATGAAAGCCGTAATTTAGCCGTAAATCGCTTTGTAAAAATATTGGGTCAGAAGACCGAACACTTAAACTGCGGCAATCAGTCTGTAGCACATGCTACATTTTTGGATCGGTTTCCGCGTTGTCCTCAGTAGCCTGCACTCAGACCGGAGGATCATTCTAGTTAGATGCACACGGCGCTGCTGTCATGGCTACAGCCGCATTTTGTCGTCAACTGCCCGTCCTCTCGAATGTTCTGCAGTTGGGCAGTTCAGGTGTTTAGGGCGATTCGTTAATTTTCAGACAGTGGCTCAATTTAAAAAAAAAAAAAAAAAAAAAAAAAAAAAAAATTATAATGCCTGAGCTGACTAGTTATCATAACTTATCTGGCAACGCCACCAAACATTACAGACAATACATTTTGTGCACCTTACAGGTCAAAAGAGGGCACGACATGGTTATAATTGTAACGTTGCTGAATCTTTGAGGAATTCTATATCTTTACATGATTATTCACTAAATCATTCATAGAGAACAAACACTGATAGTCATGCAGGTTGTTTCTAAATTGTTAATTTCCTCACTGTGTCACTGTGGTTACCTCAGTGTTATAACATGTTTTTAACTAATACATATTGGTCACAAAAAGGACTTGATAGTAAATGATCAAAGTGGAGTAAGACTTTTTGCACACCCACAGTGTCTTCATCACAGACACTTCTGCAACCGCTTTCTCTCTTCAAATCTATAGTGTAATAGCCTTACAGGCTCCATTTTCATTTTTGACAGCAGATTTATTGGTTTGTTATTATGGATTATGTGTACATTCTTAGTGTGCTGGGATTTCCTGATGCACCAATGACTGTATCCAAAAGAAAGCATCATCAACAACCAGACCTCACTGGGATAAACATTCTTGTTCATTCCTTGCTTGAGTTGTTCTGAGAACAGCTAGGCTACATATTATCTTAATATATTCTCATAATACAGTACAGCCTTGGTTTTCCAAGTAGGGAGCTACTCACATGGCTTTGGATCATAAAAATTGTGGCTAATTTCACTGATTTATCAGAATCATTAATACTTTATTGATCCCAGAGGGGAAACTCTTTTGTTACAGCTGCTCACTGTCACATCAGTGCACACAGGAATAGAAGTTCTAAGCAAAGCAAAATATAATACGCTATAATACAGGCAATTTGTCAGAGTTGCAACTGGTCACTCAGGTAAACAATTGTGAAATATACAGGAGTTGTACTAGAAACATTCAAACTTTTTTTTTACTCTGTAAAAGTACTTTGCCCGGGATAATTCTTGCAGTTTAATTGTTATCACATAGTTAGTCAAATGAAGCCAGAAGGGATGAAGAGCCTCTTTTTTTTTTTTTTTTTTTTTTAAGAACAGATTGGTTCTGCTCGGTGTGTACTTGATTCAGTCATATACTGTGGATAACTTGTCAAACCATAACAGTCAACCAACAAGTGACAAGGGGTGTTGGAAAACAATCACATACTTGTTCATTCTGTCCTGTGCTCTATTGTAGCATCATCAGTATGCTTTGCCTTTGCCTGTCTGAACAGGGCTTCAGCTAGCAGGCCTGTTAACCAGGCTGACTTCTGTATGCAGTTGCTGGGAAAACTGTCTCTCATTTTAAAATACCCCAAGCTACCAAATTACTATTTTGGTCTGAACAAGAGACAGTGTTTATTTTCTGGAACTGACATCTTAAAAAGTGGGGACATCTTTGGCACATTCAAACCTTCTGTCTGTGAGTCTATAAGCTAACCAATGGGGTATCTTATTTTCAGGCTAATAGAGTAGATTGCACCTGTAGGACCATGAATGTGTATTAACAAAATAATCTCCGCATTACTGCTGCACCTGTCTGACATGAACAGCTGAGTGGTTGTCAGTTTCTTTCTTCAGTTCTGCCAGTAGCAGCTGCGAAAGATGGCTTCTCCATAGTCAGTTCTATATTGGGGATTGCGTGCATATGTTTTTGCGTAAGAGTGACAGTAAGTCGGAAAGCTGTACTATTGTGAATTTGTCTCTTAATGCTTAATTTGATTGTATCTTCCTGGCTCATAGGTTTCAGCATTGAAAGACCAGGGCAACAAGGCACTGAGTGCAGGAAATATTGATGAGGCTGTACGTTGCTACACCGAAGCTTTGGCCCTTGACCCTTCAAACCATGTCCTGTTCAGTAACCGCTCAGCTGCCTACGCCAAGAAAGGCAACTATGAGAATGCTCTCCAGGATGCCTGTCAAACCATCAAGATCAAGCCTGACTGGGGCAAGGTGAGATGTCATTTGTTCTGCCATTATTCTGTTGACAAGATATGTAGGAATTAAAACTGAGAAGGCAATTTACAGTCTTTCAATTTTGATCAACCAGGGCTACTCCCGCAAAGCTGCAGCATTGGAATTTCTTGGCCGATTGGAGGATGCTAAAGCAACTTACCATGAGGGACTCCGGCAAGAGCCAAATAATCAGCAGTTAAAGGAGGGTTTACAGAACATTGAGGCCCGGCTTGCAGGTAGGAACTGTTGAATTTGTGGTGTCTTTTAGTCTACGGAAAAAGTGGCATTAGGGTGTGAAAATTGTGTGACTCACTTTTCCCTCCTACCTGGGTAGAGGATTTAGAGATGGTTGCTGACAGGATCACTAAAGTAAAATCACATTGTGAGTGCTCAAGTTTCAGAAGGAGTGTAGGCAGTCCACTTGGGTTTTGAGTGTTGTGATTCATTCAAACAATGGACAAGCAGTAGGGCTTACAGAGGTGAGAAAGCTCTAGCGAATTTAATCCTAGACCAGTGCAAGATGGGTGGGCATCCTGAGTGCTACTTTGTGACCATATAAATTACACTAATAAACATGAATTTTTGCTTTGCCAGAGAAATCAATGATGAACCCCTTCGCCATGCCCAACTTGTATCAGAAGCTGGAGAGCGATGCTCGGACCCGTGAGCTATTGTCAGATCCCAGCTACAGAGAACTGCTGGAGCAGCTCAGGAACAAACCATCGGAGCTTGGCACGTATGTGCATTTTCAAAAATGTGTCAGTTTTAACAACATTCTCTCATTTAAGATTAACAAATTATGTCTTGCGGCAGGACTGAAAAACAACTACTTTGGGTAGTTTGTGAATTGCACGAAAGTCTAGAAAAGTATTGAGAAGTCTTGCTTAGTGCCAGTACAAGACTTTGTAGGCCCACTGTCATTCCATATATTTATTTGATATTGTGGAGCTTCATCTTCTGTGTTGTCGCTCAATAATCATTAGCATACATAATACTGAAAAGGGGCCAAATCTACAAGATTAGAATAAATCAGAATCAAAAATCAAGTTAATTCTGAAAATGTGCAGTAGCCCTGAATACAGTGGCATTAGAAATGCATTTGGTTGCCTGACTGTTTTGCAGGAAGCTGCAGGATCCCAGAGTGATGACCACACTCTCTGTGCTGCTGGGACTGAACCTCTCCGAGATGGAAGAAGAAGAGGAGCCCACTCCCCCTCCTCCCCCCAAACCAAAAGAGACTCAGCCACCTCCTCCCAAAGAGGAAGACCTTCCCGAAAACAAGAGAAAGGTAAATGAGTTTATCATACTTTCCACTGTTAATGAGTTTTCAGCCATTTGGCCTCTTCTGATAAATCCCCTTTTCTGAGTTTTTTTAATACTCTAATTTCCATTTTTTTAACAGGCCTTGAAGGAAAAAGAACTTGGGAATGCTGCATATAAGAATAAGGACTTTGAAACAGCGCTGAAACATTATGAAGAAGCAGTCAAACATGACCCCACCAACATGACCTACATATCTAATCAAGCAGGTACATATGTTCACATGTTGGAAAACAAATACCAGCCTCACACATTTTAGCCGATTGACCCATATAGTGCATAAAACAAACAGATAATTCAGAATTTTTCATATATAGAATTAATCAGTGTTGTCCACCAAGAAAAATCCTTGGATGGAAAAAATCTCCTTCCCAATCAGACTTTGTGATAGGTTGGAGTTCCTGCCACTGGGCTGACCACCACAACTAAATTCTGGAAAATGGAAAATTCTTTAAATGCAAATTATGTCACGTTATTGATGTGAGCTTATAGGTTGGTTAGGGAATCACTCCGAAATATGAAATGCACCAAAATACTGTCTTACTTTTTATATTGACACTTTAGCTCATTTAAACCGGAACTGAAAACTGGCATGATTATAACTTTTAATTTAAACTTTTAAATTTTAAATGTGTATTCCTTTTTATTATCCCTTCAGCTGTGTACTTCGAGAAGGGAGATTTAGAGAAGTGCCGAGAGCTGTGTGAGAAGGCCATTGATGTTGGCAGAGAGAACCGGGAAGACTACAGACAAATTGCAAAGTGAGTTCTGTAAGAAGTGGTTGTTTTTTTTTGTTTGTTTTTTTTTTCCCCCTCAGAACAAATGTTGAGGCCACATAATATATTTACTCTAATCTGGATGGAAAAGACCATGCAGCTAACCAGCACTTGACAAGAGAAATAGTATTATACAAGAACCATTGGGTGGCAGTGTTGCTCTATTACGTCCCGCTACAAACTGGCCAAAGATGATGTGGTGATGTACAAATTATCTGTCTATTCAACTTTAGAATTTTGTTCAAGAGCACAAAGGTGGTTGTGTGACTGTGATTCTTGTTGTTTGTTTCAGAAGAATTACTATTACTGAACTGTCCTTTCCTTAAGTAAAGAGCTCCCCCATTCATAGTTTTTGGCTTTTGATTTTTTTTTTTTTTTTTTTTGAAAAACAAGAACGAAGTCAGATCATTGCATTCTGATGCAATAATATGTTTATCTTCATCTGTCTCCTCCTCCTCTTTTTATAGGGCCTTGGCTAGGATTGGCAACTCATACTTCAAGCAGGAGAAATACAAAGAAGCAGTTCAGTATTTCAACAAGAGTTTGACGGAGCATCGTACTCCTGACGTCTTGAAGAAGTGTCAACAGGTGCAGTGCAAGCTGATTTTCCTAGTTTCCCACAGACAGTATTCATTTATCCAGACTTTTTAAGTTTTTTTTTTAAGTGGATTTTTTTTGTTGTTGTTGTTGTCAGACCTCCATGTGGATAGGGAATTAAAACACAAGTGGGCACTTCACTTATACCTTGATACTGTAATTGGTTCTGCAGGCAGAGAAGATATTGAAGGAGCAGGAGAAAATAGCCTACATCAACCCTGAATTAGCCCTGGAAGAGAAGAACAAGGGCAACGACGCCTTCCAGAAAGGTGTGTGTAATAGTTGTAGTGCGTGTTAGTTGATTGTTGTCATTCGATTCTTCTCTTAAGAACTTGTACAGAGATAAACTCCTCTTTTCCTTCCCACAGGAGACTACCCCTTAGCCATGAAACATTACAGTGAGGCCATCAAGAGAAACCCCAGTGATGCCAAACTCTTCAGTAACAGAGCTGCCTGCTACACAAAGCTGTTGGAGTTTCAACTTGCCCTGAAGGTAAAGTGCATCCTTAGCATACATCTCTGTGAGTCAGTTAATGAAATTCTAACCTGACAAAAAAGTGCCTCTTAATTTTATTGCACGTTAAAAATTACCTCATGATGATCTTTTTTATTTGTCAGGATTGTGAAGAGTGCATCAAACTTGAGCCCACCTTCAGTGAGTAGGAAACTTTGTATTTATTACCATTTAATTAACATTTTGCTTAAAGAACTTTTAATAAAGTAGTGTTTTATACTCTTAACTGTTAAAGTTTAGATTCAGGACAAATCATTCTGATTTTACACCTAATTTAAACACATCTGTCCACAGTAAAAGGATACACACGTAAAGGAGCTGCCTTGGAGGCCATGAAAGATTTTTCAAAAGCCATGGATGCATACCAGAAGGCTCTGGAGCTAGACTCTTCCTCAAAGGTATTTTAAAGGTTACTACACAGTTCAGAAAATTCTGGAAAAATATCTTAGATATATGACAAAACATTTTGGAAAAGAATGGAAATATGAGTGTATTTACATGATATTACATTTTCCAGTAAGGCTTAACTGTTCCTGGTTTAGTACTTAATCTAGTTACTGCTCTAAATAATAGGTCGTTATCTGAATGACTTTTTTTAACTTTTTTTACTTAATACCAAAGTAATGTAAAAAGTAGTGTGACTTAATTGCTCTTTCTTGAAGTAATAGGTTCAATAATCTGTCACCTTTCTGAAAAAAGGTAACATGGTAAGTATTTGTAGTATCGGTAGGGGTAAGATGACCATCAAAGTAAAATCTGAGCTAATACTGAGCACCCGAATCTATAAAACAAATCAGGAAGTTTGACAAAGTATGACATTTAGAAATATTATTTGTTGATGGTGTATTAAATCGTGTCCATATTTTCTGGGTAATGAAATGAAGAGGCTTTTTTGCCTTCTCCGCATTCAGGAAGCCACAGAAGGCCTGCAGCGCTGTATGGTTAGTCAGGCCATGAGGAATGACAGTCCTGAAGATGTGAAGAAAAGGGCCATGGCTGATCCCGAGGTGCAGCAGATTATGAGTGACCCAGCCATGCGCATGATCCTTGAGCAAATGCAGAAGGACCCTCAGGCGCTTAGCGAGTAAGTTTGCCAACTTTTGTGCCACTTTCTGTCTGCATGAAGAATTTAATGATTATTAATGATCATTTTTTTCTCTTTGATCCTCAGCCACTTAAAGAATCCAGTTATTGCTCAGAAGATTCAGAAACTCATTGATATCGGACTGATAGCCATTCGTTGATGAGAACCAAGAACCAGTTGTGTGAAGAAACAAAACAACCAATCCAAAACAACAGTGGAACAACTTTCAAATCCCTCCCCATATATTACATCCTCTTTTCTTGCCTTCAAATTCAAAATTATATTGTCCTTAGTCTCACTCTGAGACTTTCTGTGTATCTTATGTTTTTTAAAAAAAAATCAGTTTCACAACTTTTACAGTGTATTTAAGAAAGCAACTTGTATGTCATCTGGAAAACTTCAAGACTCCAGAAAACTTCATCTGAAAAAACTGCAGTCGTGTACTGATGCTTAAATACATCTTAAAGTAAACCGCACAATTCAGTGCACCAGCACGCTCAGTGTTTAAAGGGGAAATCCACCCTAAAGCAGTTCACATATTCCTGTTGATTCATGGTTTTAAGGAAATGAAACAAAATACAACAATTTCTACACTCAAAAATCAAGATTGTAATGTAAATCACAAATTGAAATTGTCAACATTGGTCATCGGTCTTAACTCTTGTGTTTTCTTAAAGGCTTAAGTAAACATGGTGCTTTAAAGTTTAAGTTTGTGTTCCTCAGTGTTCCCTCTCTTTTGGTCATCTCCCACATCTCAGGTGGAAAGCTGAATCTATCCCATCTGCTGGCCACTTGTAAGCATGTTGGGTATTATTTTTGTATTTATCTAAAATATTTGAAGGGAGTTTTTAAGCCTTACTGTCTTTGGCTTAACAGTTCATATTATTTGTGTAAAGCTAATATCAGGAAAGTGTTGAGCGTTTCCTTGATTGTAGTGAAGAGAGGATGGATCTAGACAAATTGTAACTGGGACTGGAAGTATACTACTCAATGCCTTTAAGAGTCTAGGGAAATTTTGCCATGATAAAGGATTTAAGAGTGATCCATAATGGTTTATTAAACAAGTTCATAAAGCAATTAAGGCAGCCATGTTGTTTCTGTGTTAGTCAAAATTAAAAACTTGGAGGGAAAGCTTTTGTGCCAATTGGAAGTATCAGCAAAGACTATCAGTAAAAATCCCAAGATTTCTGTGGGAAATAAACTGCTCTGTGAGTAAGACCATGATGAGTTGACCTAACACAAGAGTCCTCCCACAGTTTCATGTTTTGGTGATCAGGTTTAAACTTTGTTCAGGCAACAGTAGGTGTGCTGATAATTGAAGTCAAAGTAGATACTTTTGCCTGGCCTCAGATTTTAGCTGAAACTATTTGACAATTTACCTGGCTTGAATATTACATGATAATGGGAATAATGTGATAGTTACGGGTGGATTTGCCTTGCTAAGCTAGCAAACATTGGTTGAGTAATGGGGGTCGCAATTATCTCACTTCATGATGCATCTTTAATGTTTGTCGGCTTGTCTTAAAGACCTGAAGCCCCAGTGCTACCTGTCACTACTTCCAAATGTGTATTTCGCCCAGCAAGGCAATTCTTTTAGTAAATTGTGCCAACCTCCCACAGCGGCAGCACGATCAGCTTCTGTTTTCAGAGAGGAGATACATTTAAGTGTTAATATTGCTATTAACCATTATGCCACACGTGGCTTCAGATACCTCAAAGTCACTACATTGTCATAGTATCTCTGCTGTGTTTTCCATGAGGCACTCAAGAATTAGAAATGAACTGCGACACCTTTTTGTTTTCACATTTCCATTTTCTTAAATTCTCTAACTTAGAAATGGGGGTGTGGGCATTTTTACCATCAAAGTCCAGTTGTAATCATAAACTACATGCAACAAGTGTGGTAATCTCACATGATGTAAAAGAAACTGTCCCAAGAAGTGTAATGTACTAATGGAAATCAGTTGTACTGTGAAATATACAGTATCTGAATGTATTTTAAAGGTCAGTGGTGGCTTATTTTTGTCCTGGAAGATCAACAAAGTTGACATTGACTCAGTGCAGTAGTAGACCTACATTTTATAGTAGGGTCTTAGTCACCTTACAGTACACACACCAATAAAAAGTAAAATGGAGAGATTCTTCATACAAACATAAATATTTATGCTTGTCACTGTTCATACACTTAAATAAAGTGTACATTTTCATCTTCAACATACTGTTAATAGATGTTAGTATATATTGGCAGTTATCTCCCTCCATAATGTAGGCATGCCGAAGTTGAATGTATGCCTTGCATCACAAATGTCTATAACAAAAATGAAACAGTGCAAGACAAAGTGTGCACACAGTATGTATGTCAGCTGTAGTGCTTAACAGTACTTACAGGGTGCTGACGACTCTGGCCCCACAAATCTCCTATGTGCCATCCTAGGGCCTAGGCCATGCATGTATTGCCCATTTAGGCGTTCATGTCAACTTATTTAGTTTTATATAGTGAATAAATGTACACCTATTTATCTGGGGGGGGGAAGGTTCATCAACTGACATTGAAACAGGATCTAATCTAGCCAGTTCTCTTGTGGTCTAGAGCAACGTCGCTCCGCCCACACCGAGGGTTCACGTGACTGACCGTCGCCCAGGTTGTGTCGAAAGCATCTTGGTATTAGCAGTTAGCTAGCAGCTGACAAAAATATAAAGTGAAGAGTAAATATTTTTTACAATTGATGAATTATTAACGTGGCTCTAGTGGAGACAAAGAAGATAAGGAACTACCCAAACTGGCCTTCTCCAGCATGGTCTGATAGCTGATATCTGAAGAGGCCAGTTAACATAGTTAACTAAACATTAGCGTTCGCTAACGTTTAAACTTTGACGGGCAACAGCAGCAATTCGCTAGCTAGTAGCTAGTTTGCCAAATTACTACTACCCAGCTAGCTAGGTAACATGTCTTGTTATTGTAGCAGTTATGCTAACTAGCGTTGTAAGTATTTACGCATTGGCTAATAACACGTTATTTTGACCCGTCGTTTATGTAAAACCAGCGTTAACGTTATTACTAAGTAACGTCAGCTAACTTACGAATAATGTCTTCTGCTAAGCAGCTTATGCTAACGTTAGCCACTTAAACTTCACTGTAACTAGCATACACAGTTACTCAAAATCAGTACTGGTGCTCTTTCTCATAGCATAATAGTGAAATAAAGCTAACAGCTAGTAATCAGCTGTAATCTGAATAGCTACACGTCTGTGTTTTCTGATTGATTTCGGCCAATCACATGAGATAAATAATGCGAAACACCAGGATGTCAAACGGATGGGGATTAACGTTACGGCAGCAGTATTGTCTAGAAAACACAGCTGTCCGGTCATTTCGATAATCCTTGTATTCATAATGCAGCTACAATAGATGTTTGTAATTGCTGAGCGTGAAGTGTAACAACTTGTAAATACTAAAACATTTCGCTACCCAGTTATCTTAAACAGTCTGTATAGGCTATAGTCTACTTTTCTTTAAGTTATGCCTGGGGACGCATCCGATAGTAGTGATGACTCCGATGCCAAAACAAATGAAAAGGCCTGTACCGTCAAGCATCAAATCACCAATGGTAAGTCAAGTATACTGTTTGTAGTCAAGCACGTTATATACACAAGAGAAACCCCTTTACACCGTAATTCATTCCATCATTTAATTAATACAACATTTGTGAAACTTATCATTTTTTATTGTCGAAGTTTTGCCAGACATGTGTTGATTCAATTCAGAGTTTAAAATTACCGCGTGGTTATTTCAGAGGCTAGAGTTTATGGTAATGATACATTGGATTACATTATATTGTAAGGTGTTTCTAACATTTTCCCACTATGCTTGCTTCTCCATGTGTAAATACAAAATATTAGAAACCCTTCTCAGTATGATGCAGTGCAGTACAACACAGACCCAAAATGTACCATTGAATTTATTCAACACCAAAAGTTGTATTCTCAATAAAAAATATAAAGCTAGTTTGTGTGACAAGTTTTAAGAGCATCTTTGTGTCAAAACAGAGGAGCTTGTTAACAGTGGATAGGTGCCCTGCCTTCAGAAAGGACTCTAGACTCAGCTTGTGTCAGTTTGTGTTGTGCTGTATTTACTCTTAATTAATTTGGATTAATTGATCTGGATTCCGAACCAAAGGAAAAAAAAAGACCTATTGCTGCCTTATATTTTATATAGACACTGTATGTATCCTAGAATAGAATTTCTAGTGTAAATCTACAAAGAAAATCCACACTGAATCACATAAAGCTGAGAACTGCTGCTGTATCCACCTTCAGTGAGTTGCAAATTTCAGGTTAGTTGCAGATCTGGTCATACCATAATCAGTGGTGTCACTGCATGTTTTTCATCAGCGGTCTCAGGAAAAATGTATTCCAATACTGACTGTGTCATTGATTAGGGTGTAGATATTGATTGAAGTGCAAAAACCTTTTAATCTAAAAAGCAGTGCAGCAGGCAGCATTCTTATAAGTTGTAATACAGTAGCAGCTAAATAGTAAATCTTGATAAGTGAATACATAATTACATTAAATGTATGTATTTCACTGTTTATTATACTTGTAAAAAGCTCTAAAAGTATTATTACTTTGTCATAATAGTTTTTTTGTGTAGAATGCCGAAAGTCAAATACCGTTCATAATGCGTTGGGCTAAATTGACTCACTCAATTAAAATCTGGCATCTCTTTGAAGTTAGACAGCTGTTTCAGCATATTTTAAGAGATGTTAATGCATTTTTGAAATGTGTCCACTTGTCCTTTTAAAACAAAAATGTCTGTGATGGCAGGGTACAGAAATTGAGCATATATACTGTATGTTTAAACTGTGGTGTTTTCTTCTGTCACTAGCTAACCTCACAGGTCACACTGAGAGGGTTGGCATGGAGAACTTTGAGCTGCTCAAAGTTTTGGGCACTGGAGGTAAGTGTCTTCATGAAGCATGAAATATATGAAATACAGATACAGATGTTGTCAAACCTGAAGAAAAACTTAGGATGTATTTAGACAGGATGTATTTTCCTGTCATGAATACATATCTTGAGGGCAAAGTGTTTCTAATTAATTTTCGTAGCCTGTAATAGAAAGTGTCTCTGAGGATAAACATTTTTTTTTGCATTCATATACTGATTTGGGAGTTGCAAATCATCAAAACAGCATGAGTAGAATCTGAATGTTTAAAAGGTAGACCATATGCTGTAGATGTCTCTGTTATTAGATCTCATACATAATGAATAACTTTTGAGATATCTGAGAGTCTGTTTCTATCAACAAAACAACACCGGATTAATTCTGGTGTACAGGAGTGTTTCTGTATATATTCCAGTTTTGTTTCACTTATGTACTAATGTAAGTTGTATGACTGGATGAAATATGTTTGTCTTTGTCTAGCTTATGGAAAAGTGTTTTTGGTCAGGAAGAACACTGGTCACGATGCAGGCCAGCTATATGCTATGAAGGTGAGACTATTAATTTGAAATATTAGACTAGATGTGATCACAAAACAGTTTCTTAGATAAACATTGTAATCACTGGGCTATGTTTTAAATTCAAGGTGGGAAAATGTTTTATGTAAACGATTCGCTGATTTTATCTATTTCAAATTAATTTATAATACTTTCACAGCACATGATGATTTGATTACTACCCTAGGTGTTAAAGAAAGCAGCTATTGTTCAAAAGGCAAAGACAACAGAACATACTCGCACTGAGAGGCAGGTGCTGGAGCACATCCGCCAGTCTCCCTTCCTGGTCACGCTCCACTATGCCTTTCAGACGCAGAGCAAACTACATCTCATCCTGGGTGAGTGATGGGACACTACAACCAAATACGTGACTCTATGTAGCTCATTTCTCTTCAGTCTTGAAGGGCTGAATAGATGTTCTCTTTATGTTTCTGTCTATTACTGTACTGTTTGTTGGCATTTTGTGCATAATGTGTGTTTGTGTAATTTTTGTATTGTAGGTGTATTCAAGCTACCTGTGTATTTGTGTGTGTGTGTGAGTACAGACTATGTGAGCGGTGGGGAGATGTTCACTCATTTGTACCAGCGGGATCACTTTCCTGAGGAGGCGGTGCGGATTTATATTGGGGAAATAATCCTGGCTCTGGAGCACCTGCACAAGGTGGGTGTCGCTCCTTCTAGCTCTATAACTTAAAGCTACATTTATTGATTTTCAGATACTAGGAGGCAGAAGAAAGACAAAGCAATCTTACAGAGACACAACACCAACATATCACCTTATATATTGTTATGGCTGACGTGTTGGAAAGCAGTTGCCTCATTGCACAAATTTAGCAGACACAGAGCAAGTGGAGTCCTGTTTCTGGCCACCTGACAAATATAGGTCCCATATTTGGTGATCTTTTAGCTCTGGTTTCATCAACACCAACTTGTTGGTTAAATAAATGGGTGTTTAACTGCGAAATGTTTGACTTTCGTCACCAGTGCTAGGCAGGAAGTCCCCTCTGGGCTCTTACTCTACTGCCTGAAATACTCTAACTCACTAAAGTTACCTAGTGGTTACTTAATAACGTTTCACAGCTACTGTAGCTGTACATTTTGCTTTAATCCCAGGTAAGCAACTGTGGCAAGATCCTTATGTCTTTTTAAAGGATGTGCACAATCTACTGTACGGAAAGAAGGTAGAATGTGTGCATTTTCAAGGTTGATTACGATTACAATCCAGATGTTTTTATTAATTAGCAGTAGTCTGTAACTTGTGACCTTCGGCAGGCAAACTAGATTCACAGTGCAGCATTTAAATAAATGAAAATCTTGACATTGGAAAATATTTTTGAGATAGCAGGTTCTTGCAGCTTGTGGAAAAATCACCCTTCACATAAATTGTCGAAATGAGCTGAAAACCATAATGTTGAATTTTATGAGTTGTTCCTTTGAATAGCATCAAATAAAACCATCTAAGCAACAGGACCTTTGGTGTAGTATTAGTATTCTACTAGTACTAGTACTAGTATTCTCATTTCCTGAGGTATTGTTGCAATTAAGGGTTGTGCTTGCTGTCTGGGCAGTTAGAGAGTTTTAGGGATTAGAACTTTAGAAGATTAGAACTAGTGAATGGGGTTGAAAATGCTGAAAATAACCAGTAGATAATAGGTAATTTTTGTCTTCTTTGCTCATAAAAATGTTTACTTTGTTCTTTTGTGTAGTATACTGCATGCAATTTCTGTTCACAAATTACTGCACTTATCATGAATGTAACTGGTAAGTTTTAACTGTGTTTTTGTACAGCTCGGGATTGTGTACCGAGACATCAAATTGGAAAACATTCTTCTAGACAGTGAAGGCCATGTGGTATTGACAGATTTCGGGCTCAGCAAGGAGTTTCTGGAAGAAGAGGTATGTAAACGCGATACCAAAATCTAAGCATAAGGATGTATGTGCATGTGGACAATGATACATGGACTGTGTGTTATCTGTTATCACAATCATAACAATATTTTGTTCATAATAAGATTTGCTGTTATGGTTATGCTTTATCTTCCCTTTCTCCTCATTACAGAAGGAAAGGACCTACTCTTTCTGTGGCACCATTGAGTACATGGCCCCTGAAATCATCAGGGGGAAAGCCGGGCATGGCAAGGTAAATATGAAAGTAACGCAGCACGTACTGATGTTAAGTGTCCATATTATTTTGGTAATGTTAAAGATTTTAAGTGGTCACACATGTAAAGTAATTGTTCAGATTATCAATTTTTTTTTAACATTTTTACATTCAGATGTTTCAGGATGACAGAGAGATCCATTGTGACTTGAACATTTAGCTGTAGAAATTTAAATTGCTGTTAAATACTAAATGCTAAATGCTAACGTGTCATGACTTTGGGTAACTGTGGGGCTTATGCAGAGCATGTAAAAATGTGTCTATAAATAACATCTACTTTGAATACTGTATGGGTTGATGTACTATACATTAGATCAAAGATAAGATTGACATTTTTGGTTATGGAAGGCAATCAGTATCAAGACAGACAACCCACGTTCCTCTGACTGTGTCATATTTGTCATATTTTGTTCTCTTTCCTTTTATGTAATGTATTTTAACCTGTCTTCTCCTTCAGTCGGTAGATTGGTGGAGCCTTGGGATCCTGATGTTTGAGCTTCTGACGGGAGCATCTCCTTTTACCTTGGAGGGAGAGAGGAACTCCCAGAGTGAGGTGTCAAAGTGAGTGACTCCATTAAACAACAGGATTCAAATCTTAAACCAACCTTCCTTATTCTCGAGTCATAAAAATGATCTCAGCCATTGTGTTGGAGGTACCTTTTCTCATTCATATATGTAGCACAAATTGCAATTGCATAATTATATATGTGATTGTCCTTAACACAGGGGAAATCTTAAAACTGTTCTTATGAGATTACTATGTTAACGAAATGGGCATTATTTTATTTCCTTGACCATGTTTTCCACCCCTCCTCTGTCAGACGTATTTTGCGCTGTGATCCACCGTTCCCCTCCATGATTGGACCCATTGCTCAGGACCTGCTGAGGAAGTTGTTGGTGAAAGATCCCCACAAAAGGCTGGGTTCTGGACCTCGAGGGGCTGAAGACATCAAAGCACATTCCTTCTTCAAGGTCCTTCATACCTCAAATCAGTCCAGTCACTCATATATGTCTCTTCCCCTGTCACCTCATCTCATTCATCCATAACACTTCTCATCTGCTTTTTGTTTCCTAACAGGGACTAAACTGGGCTGACCTAGCACAGAAGAAGGTGCCAAGTCCATTCAAGCCAGAGCTGAAGAATGAACTTGACGTGGGGAACTTTGCTGAGGAGTTCACTGGGATGGATCCCGTCTACTCTCCAGCGAGCACGCCCCCAAGCACTGGCCGCCTGTTCCAGGTTAGTCCTCTCTGTCTCAACCATGACCCTTATAAAAGCTGGATTTCCAAAATCCAATACCTATAACCACCATCTGAAAATATTAACATTCTGACAAAGAAAGTGCTAGTCTAATAATAAATCAGATTATGGTATAAAATGTTTTTCTAAATGATGTGTAATCTTAGGTAGTCTGCTCTCTCTCTCGCTCTCTCTCTCTCTCTTTCTTTCTCTCTCTCTCTTGCTCTCAAAGCAACTACTCAAAGTGTACTAGCTCATCATATGCCTAACATTATTTTGCTCTTATTTTAGGGTTACTCCTTTATTGCTCCCTCCATCCTGTTCAATAAGAATGCGATCATGGGAGATTTTGTAGAATCCCAGGTTCGTGCTGATCGACCAGGTTCAGCCTCTGTCCAACGCAGTGCAATGTTAGAGGTACGGATCTTGGCTTATAAAGCTGTTTTTGTTTGGGCATTAGTTGTTGTTCATGTTGTTACTTGTTGTTGTTGTTGTTTTACTTTATGGTACACAGGCAGTTTTGCAAAACCAGCATGTCTTCATTGGAAGCCCCTCTGTAATCTACACAGACTAGCCGCTAAAAATAAGGCTCAGCAGTGTTTGTTAATTAGGACAGACAGGAAGGAAGAGAAACTAGTTCATTTAGCCTAGTTTATTAACCAAAGTTAGCTTACCCTTATGTTTTGTCATTTTTTATCAAGGGCTTGGCAATATTGCAGAAATATCACAATTATCAGGAGACTTTGTTCTGATAACATTATATAGTATCTGTTTAGGAATGGAAAATCTCAGGTCAGCTTGTCCAGTTTATGTTTATCACATTAGATTGCATGTAAAGCTACATTGTTTTCAGCTGGCATTCTCATATATTACAGAATACAGAAATCAGAGAAATCTGACCTAGTATTAGTAGTAGTAATTTTTTTGTATTGCTTATTTAACAACATGTGTATCACAACGTGTTATTTACAAGAAAATCCCCCAGTATGATTACAGTGATAGATGATAAAGAATAGATGTTGATATACCGGCCAGCACTGTTTCATCCAAGTGTAAATGCAAATTGCAGTGTTCCTCTATCGGAAACCCTTCTCAGGTGCATAAATATATTTGTACAATATAAAGTCACATCCTTTTTCCACTGCTGTAAGCCATGTCCTGTTGCGCAAGGGAAAAAAGCAAACACAGCACATCTCCCTGAACAGCTCAACGTGACTCATACATCCTTTTTTTCTTCAGGAATCCCAGTTTTTTCAGCACTATGAGCTGTGTCTTCATGGGCCACCTCTAGGTGAGGGTAGTTTCTCTGTGTGCAGGAAATGCCGACACAAGCAAAGTGACCACGAGTATGCTGTCAAGATCGTCAGCCGCAGGTGAGTGGAAATGTGATGCTGCTGCAACAACGTCTTAACTATGCCTAACTATGCTTTACGGTATCACTGTACCATCTGATGGTATGAGTCTCAGAATGTCCTTGTTAACACTGAATGTTTCTTTTGACTGTGTTAGAATGGAGGCATACACCCAGAGGGAGATTGCTGCTTTGCGACAATGCGAGGCTCACCCAAACATCGTCAAGCTGCATGAAGTCTACACTGATCAGGTACAGGGGAGGAAACCCACATAGGATGACATGTATAATTAGTGACATAACATTAACACAACAAATAGTGAATCTACTGGGATGGAAACTTTGTAATGCTGGATATTAAGCAACGTGCAACAACCAAATCATGGCATAAACTCTTCTCTTTGCACATCTCTGTCAGTACCACACATACTTAGTGATGGAGCTTCTGCGAGGTGGGGAGTTGCTGGAAAGAATCAAGAGGAAGAAACTCTTTGGCGAGGCAGAGGCCAGTCAGCTGTTACAGAGCCTGGTCTCAGCTGTCAGCTTCATGCACGAGGCCGGAGTCGTGCACAGAGACCTCAAACCAGAGGTGGGCTGTGCTTTGATGACGTGATTCACTCTCATTTAAGAAAACAAACAAACAAACAAGCGAAGTGATGACTCGACTCTGATGACACCAAGCAGTGTGTTGTGTGCACACACATGTATATATGATTCTGTTCATATGAAAACATCAATCCACCGTTATTACAACCATAATTTTACTGTATCAAATCATTGAACTTAAAAATATATTTCAATAATTAGAAATTGCCAGAGAAGTTAGAAAGGAAGCCATGGCATGTGGAATTATTGGCCCGAGTAATGTGGTGAGAAAGAGAATTAGTGGGAACGAGAACAGTGAAGCTTTAATTGTCTCAGTATTTTTCCACTGTGAACTGCATGTGTTCTGTGCTCCTCTCAGATGTCTCGCATTAACTGGCTGAACTGAGTCATAACCGACCAGTTTGATGTGTGGGGATGTTAGTGTGGTTATTTTGCAGCATCCTTTCCCCATGATTTAATCGAGGTAAACACAGTGGACAACAGTGTATAATGCCTCTGTGCTGTGGCGCGACGCTTTTCAAAATGAAGGCTGCAGATTTATCACACACATATCCTGCCGTCTTCAGATGGCTGTGGAATTTAATTAACTGAAGGAGAAGGCTTTCATATAGTATAAAGCAGCTGTGAATGACAGATAGTGGTAAGAATCACCCATTAAGTTTTAGTTCTGCACAGTGTTTTACTGAGACGCCTGTCGTAATCGCATAAACTTTTATTTTTGATGCCAATCTAAATGCATTTACTGTTTGGAGAGTGTTTGATTAAAACTGTTTATCTGCATTATTCCACGTTTCCTGCACAAAATGGAGCCCTGAGTGTAAAAAGAAGAAGAAAAATAAGAGAGGGTGATCATGGATTTTATTTGTTTACCTTACAGAACGTGCTGTTTTCAGGTGAGGGAGAGGACTCTGTGCTGAAAGTAATAGATTTTGGATTTGCCCGCCTGTGCCCTGCAGGCAGCGCCCCCCTGCAGACTCCCTGCTTCACGCTACAGTACGCTGCTCCTGAACTTTTTGAGAGTGCAGGATATGACAAAGCCTGTGACCTCTGGAGTCTTGGGGTCATTCTGGTAATTTAACCTA
This sequence comes from Siniperca chuatsi, assembly GCF_020085105.1. Lineage (NCBI taxonomy): Eukaryota > Metazoa > Chordata > Actinopteri > Centrarchiformes > Sinipercidae > Siniperca > Siniperca chuatsi. The sequence goes on from NC_058055.1 coordinate 7,570,226, forward strand.
AAAACGTTGATTCTTTAACATCAGGCTAACTGAAGTACTAATGACTCTCTGTGTGCATTTTCATCAGTACACCATGCTGTCAGGCAAGGTGCCATTTCAGAGTGAGCAGCGTGGGATGACCTCATCACATGCTGCTGACATCATGCAAAAGATAAAAGAGGGCGATTTCTCATTGGAAGGGGAGGCCTGGAAGGGCGTATCAGAGGATGCCAAAGAGCTTGTTAAAGGTGTGTGATATAGTAAGTTGTTAGTGACCTGTTGGAGAATGTGATGGTGGATGGTTTAGGGAATTCCCAGTGTTTTTAGGACTTGTCATTTAGCAGTCAGAGAAATGTTTTTTACACCCCCTCTTTGCAAGTCAGTTTTTTTCGTCTCCGTCCCTTACATCTTGTTCTCTTGTCTTTGTGTTTTTTTGTCTGTTTTAACCCCTCCCGCTATGATTTAAGGCCTACTGACAGTGGATCCAGAGAGTCGTCTGAAACTCTCTGATCTGAAAGAGAACAGCTGGCTGCAGGGCGGAGCATCCATGTCTACCACTCCTCTGTGCACTCCAGATGTTCTAGAGTCTAGTGGGCCTACTGTCCGCACTTATGTCAATGCCACCTACAAGGTAATAGCATTGTGTACCAAATTTCTTAATTTACTTTTTTCAAACTTAAAAGATGCATGTTAGATGCATGTACTTTTCTCTTACTTTAATTGGTCATTTTCCTCTCTCACCAGGCTTTCAACCGTGGTAAGAGAGAGGGCTTCTTTCTGAAAAGTGTCGACAATGCTCCCCTTGCAAAACGACGAAAGCTGAAGATGACAAGTACAGGTGTAGAGACCCGATGGAGTTCATCCTCTTCCTCCTCCTCCTCTTCTACTTCCTCCTCTGCCTCTGCAACAGTATCCAAAGCACAGCCAAAGCAAACTGTGACCCCAAAGCAGAGCTAACCTGAATGGCAAGGGAGAGAACAGCAGGAAAAGGAAGTGGTATGTGCTTATACTGGCAACACCATGTCCTCCAGTGGTGATAGGGTCACCCAGTTCCAAAAAAACATAGAGACAAACCAAAAGACTGGTTTAGGTTAGTGTAAAGTTTTCAGTACAAAACGAAATTCCACTTTTTAACCGCAAAGCAGTGTCATTCATCATGCCGTATTCTCCCCAAACCAAACATGTATTTTCCTTTCGTGGATGGAAGAGAAGATGGTAGAGGTCTAGTTTGGCATCTTTAAGATGTACAGAAATCTGTGGCCTTGAGAAAAAATAATACTTATTCAGTATTCGCTCACCATAATATGGTGATATCACACACTAAAAGTTAAAAATGAGACATTTGCCTATTTTCACTGTGGGTAAGAAATAGTGCCTGGCTATATAGGGATAAAGGGAAAAAGGAGCCATAAATGAGCAGAAGCCATATATACAGCAAAGCAGTGAATATATCAATTGAGCCGTTGTGAATACACACAAATTTGCACATAGCAAATGATTAGTCCTTCCAGGAATTAGCAGGATTTATCCACTGATTGTATCGGGTTATTTTTAACTTTGCCACACTTATAATTATACTTATATATTTGGCAAAAAAATGGCAAAAGTTTGGCCACGGAATGCTAGATGTAGGCACTCTGCTCTGTAAAGATAACAGTTTTGTGGAAACTTCGATTTTTTTGCTTTTCTCAGTTGTTCTCTCAGTTTAGGTTGAGCAAAAATCTTATCTGTTTGCACTATTTGGAGAGGATGTAAATGATCAAACGGTCCAAAAAAAAAGAAGCTAATTGCTGGAAGGACTGAGCGCAGAGGAAATGCTTGTGATATGTATAACCTTTGAGATTGCAGAGGATGAATAATGCTGTAGTGGAAATCTTCTCTATTGGATGCATGCTGTTTTATCTGTGTCAGTCCTAAGGGCACTGACTTTGCAAAGCAGTTGCACCTCCAATACACTACCAACTCTACAGATCCCACTGAACACAACGTGGACATGTCTTGATCAATGGCTCTGATAAAGTATTTTGAGTTTGTCAGAATTTGACTTGAAGTGGTCGCAGTACTAACCAAGTGTCTAACAGTAGCACCTGTAAAAACCGATGAAGACACAGAAGCAGTCACGAAAGAGTGCGATTTTCTTGTCATACTTGCTGTAAATTACTCGCATTATTGTGCCGGTCTGAAAATTTCTAGCATGCTAATTTGTTGTGATGATGACCTGTAAGAACTTTTTCTATATTTTGGTATCTCTGGCTCACTAAGGAAATGTCACCAAGAATGTTTTTATGCTACCAAGTGCATTGAGTTTGCACTTAGATTGGAGTAAAATCCATTTTGGCGATTTTGTGTGTGCATCGTCTTGGGCTTGTGAATTTTAAAAGTGTCTTACAGTTTTCTCTTGCCCTATTGGACCAGCGACATATGTGGCTATCACAAATACAATCTGATTTGATACATTGACATATTGTTGCCCTTCAATTAAGCTCAGCTTGTTGTCACCTGGGCTGTAAGGGTCACCCAAATATGTGTTTTTACAGATGTAGTTTTAAAACATTGTATGGCTTTGGAATGCAAATTATGTTACAGAATGGGACATAATAATGATCTGTTGTGTATATACTCATCCTTGATTTAGAGCAAAAAAAAATGATGTAATGATTTGAATTTCGACAACTGTTTTAATGGTATAGTAGTCTCCTGATGTAATTATGTTTTTATTGGACTTTTTCTTTTTTACATGTTGCACAGTCAGTTGATCAATTAAACACATTTCAGCTTTAAAGGTGCTTTCACTGATATTTATTGCATATAATTGATTTTAATGCTGTGGTAATGGGATTGATGATTAAATGGGCTCTTGTGTACCAGAACTGTGTGTGTGTGTGTGTGTGTGTGTGTGTGTGAGAGAGAGAGAGAGCTTGAGTGGCGCTGGGAGTTTGGTTGTACTGATATTTCTCTACCAGATGAAGCAATTTTTGCAAGTTACTGTATTATTTTCTTGTTGTTTTTTGCTGCCTTTGTCTGTTTGAAGGTAACTGGTTGTTTGTGTTTGAACATTGACATTTTTACTTAAGAAACTGTGCTTTGATTGGTGTTGATATTCTTTTGTTGTAGTAAATGATGTTTTTCTTTTGTTTTTTTTGCGCATTACTATTTTACTGAGATGCACTGTCACTGATGTTGTAACTGGGAATTTCTCTTTTGCACCAAGATTTTTTGGTTGGTGCAAAATAAACAGTACTTTTAAATATGCTTGTGTGTTTTGTCTTTTGCATGTTGTAATTGTTCTGTAAATGCTTGTGATCAGAGTGCTCAGTAGTTTGAGCATTGTCAGCACCTCCTGAGATCCATTAATACTGAGGGTGAATTATTGGTACTAAGTGCAAACACAATAAATTATACAGGAAGTTTGATAACCTTTCCATTTGCCGAAAGTCATTCCAAAAATATAATTATTTCGTAACAGAGAGAGAGGAAACGCTCTCATTAAAGAGCTTTAATGCTTTAATGTCAAAACAACATGAAGAGTTATCAGTCCGCTCCTCCTGAAATTATGACCACACTAAGTGGATTTCTGAGCATCTATTCTGTCTGATCCTCAGCTGGGTTTTAGAAAAGCTCCTCTGTGGAAATGGCTGTCTTTCATCTTTAAACACTGCTGCTTGTGGGCTGAAACTTAACACCGGAGTGTACAAAACATTTCTCTAGAATTTTGGAATTTCTCCTGTGGTCTTAATCAAATTGTTTTCAGTGTAGAATCAGGTTTCCCAGCATTCACAAACGTTTTTGGTGACACTTAATTGTACTTGGGTACTTCATATCCTAATTACTTGAGAAAGATGATGCTGACTTGCTGAGGTCTGGTTCCAAATATCCTGTTATAAAAACACTGTATTAATCACAAATTCAGTGTACATGTTTTAAATTTGATCATGGGCTTTTTTTGCCTATTTATTTCTGTTCAACTTGATCTTGATGTCCTTGAAATTCCTGGAAAAAAAACATTTGTTTGAACTGGAGAGTAAGTGGAGTGATTTCAACCTAACCAACCCTGTGTAATCATTTCTTTTCAGTCAAACAATCCCTCTGTCCTGCTGTTATTTCTGGTCCTACACAGCTTACAGTACAGCTGAGCTCAACTCTATTTCTTAGTTAGCTTCTCTGTTGCTAGCATGCTACAACAGCCCATTCTGTGTAATGAGTTTATAGTACCATTAGATGGCTACTGTGTGCTATCGTGTGTCCTTTGTGTCCTGTTTTATCTGTCCCTTCATCTCATCCCCTGTCAAGTGTTCCCTCATTTGGTTACCTCTGTGAAATATATGAATATGTCACTGTGGTCAATAAAAATCAATTGTAAAATACTTTAAAAATGTTGGATAAATGTTGGATAATATTGGATTACTTATATTTTTCTTTTACTCATCTAAATGATGTGAAGCCTGATGGTCAATGGCACTGGATTTATACTGTTAGCTGCTATTTCCCCATTAGACCACATGCATGTTTGAAACATTGTTCAGGACAAGATAGCAATTAACAGCACAGGACACGAGGAACAGGACACAGCCGGCACAGGGCAGGACAGAAAAGGACACAGTGGCCACCTAATGATACAAGACCTTCATTACACAGGACAAGACACTAAATTACACCTTCTCACTAAATAACACCTTTTCTCATGTACCACCAAGCCAGGAGCCTGTAAAGGCGTTGTACAGTAAAGGGTTTGTAGACCTAAAGAGAAGCACTGATCAAATAATCTGCTGAGCTTGGTGAAACACCTCTGGTGAATTTATGTTGGATATACTTCTTTTTTTCTAATTTGTCAAAATTAAATACATATTTTTCCTCTTACCTGTAGTGCTATTTATCCATCTAGATTGTTTTGGTGTGAGTTGCAGAGTTTCGGCCGTAGAGATGTCTGCATTTCTTTAATATAATGGAACTATGTGGCACTCGGCTTGTGGTGCTCAAAGCACCAAAAAAATACATTTGAGACCTTGTTGTGAGCAGTTTCATGTAGGAACTATTGGTAGAAAGAAAATAGTTCCTACATGAAACTGCTCACAACAAATCTGTGGATTATCTTGAGTAACTGGGTCATGATTTCTGGAAAGAGACATTGCTGTTGAGTTTTTCAAATGTATTTTTTTTGGCACTTTGAGCACCACAAGCTTGCCAAAACTCAGCAGCTCACACCATCTTAGTTGCTAACATTTACTAATTAGCTCTAAACATAAAGTACAGCTGAGGCTGATGGGAATGTCATTTGTTTTGTAGGTATTTGGTCATAAACACGTGCTGGATTAAAAGTCAGGGGATCACCAGTCATTAGGGTTCATCCTCTGAGCACCATGGATATCTGTACCAGATTTCATGGCAATCCATCCAATATTTGTTGAGATATTTCAGTGTGGACCAAAGTGGTAGACCCACAGATCAACATTGCCATAGAGGCACAAAAGGTGATATTATATTGGTGGTGATGATGCATGTGATAACATAAAAGCAAGGAGAAACCAATAAAACTGATTGGCATGCTTTGCAGCCTGCTCATTGATCGTTGGCAACAGATGAATTCCCTGCTGAGCCTCTGGGCTAATCAAACTCTTCGCTTCACATATTCTACAGACTGTGTGCTGCAGCAAAGGCTGCTGTTATTGGCTCCACAATGCTTACAAACAGCTGCACTTTCTGAAGGGCAAGACTTTTGTCTCTGCAGGAAGAAGCAAATGTTTACTCATAAAACTCACGCTTTTGTACCGAACAAGAATGAAAGCCAACAAACTGTTGGGGAAAAAACTGCTCTGTTGGCACGGCAAATTGAAACTATGTTTAGATTTTGTAAGGAATTAAATATTAATTAGAAGGTAGAATTAAAATATCATCTTAAGCATGTTAACAGTTCCTCAGACCTTTGAAAGTGCCATAAAAGCTGCTATTAGCGTCCCTGTAACACTCTGTAGTGTACTAAAAAATAAAAGTCCTTCAAGATCCATTTACAGTTGTGGACCACAGTATTTTGTAATGTGTTACGTTTCCTTGTAGTGTGAGACTTTTCAGCTTTAATGAAGCAATGAAATGTAATATTGCACTAAAAACAGCTGTCCAGTGTAGTCTTTATGTTAAAAACTGTGCACTGTGTTTTAACTGATGAGAGTGCTTAATGAAATATTTAACGGGCTATTAAAATATGTGATTTGTGATAATATATATATATATGTCACAAAATGTTGCCCATCAAGGACCCACAATGCTCTATTAGGTCTCTGATATGTTTCATGAACTCTGACGCTGTCCATGGTCCTGAGCGCTGCACCATAAATTCCACACCACCGGGGGTCAGTAGGATGCTTGGCACTAAAAGCACAAGAGCCACAGTGAGCAGTTGAGAAGCGACGGATAACATGAATATAATGTGTCATTGAATCATTAATCAAATCAATCCCTGGGGGGAAGATTTGCACGGAATAAATTTAATATATTGAGCATGACAAAGACGGATCTGGACGGAACACTTGCTCAAAATAATCAATTACAGTCCGTACAGCTTGGAAGTGACCCAAGAACACAGTGCACTTCCTTCAGCCAGCAGCGTACACACACACAAAAGAGGCAAACATTTACCAGCAGCACCATCATGCTGTAAGAATTCACTTATTGATGAGTTTCCAGAGCAGATCACACATACAGATGCGGCCGTAGACTCTTCTATTAAACAGTTCAAAGGTCGTTTGGAGTTGTATATGGGCTCCAAGGGAGCACAGGGGGCATCAAGACACTATATTGACTTGTGCCATGTGATGCCAACTGTACAGTATTATTAGACCAGAAAATAAGATTAGAATATAAGGTTTGTGTGACAAGTAAATTTAAAGGGACACTCCACCAGTTTTGGTCAGTTTACTCATCACTGGGAGTACTATCCTGTTTAAACAGTTGTATAGTGTCTTTTATGACTCCGGAGGAGCTTCCTAAAGCCTCAAGAAAATAACCCTGATGATGCCATAGTGATGTCATCAGGGTTATCTTGACTTGGGCTTCAGACTTCAAATATTTGATAGAAAACCTGTGTTATATACGGAGGACAATGAGTTTTAAAGATTTGCGTATTTAACGGGCAGGGAAGATATTACGGGAATGTAAGATATTATTGAGTTGCATTCTGGGAATTGTAGGAACCAGCCCCTTTGAAGCTTGACCTATACTAGTGATTAAAAGGTAGGATTTCTCAGCTTCTGATGCACCAATTTTGACCCCTTTAAGCACAAAGTCATCCTTTTACCGTACTTAAACATTTTCCGATGTGTTGCTGCTTTAGCAGGGTAAATTAATGCCTGAGTGAGAAAGCAAGAAGGAACATTAATCATGTCACAATACAGGCGTTGTTTACTATTACTGTTGTGAGTTGATCTCCAAAATGTCTGGGACTAAGTTTTGAACTGGATGACATTTTCGTCATCGCATTGAAGAGGTTTCATTAACCCAGGGGTCAACAACTTTTCATAGCTTACAACTTCCTTTAATTTGAAGTTAGAAATTAAAAATAATCACTTAAAGAGGTTTTGTGAGAGGTGTGTGAATGAATACTTTTCAGCTAATGAGTGAATCCTGTGTCTCTGTGTATTGTCGATGAATGTGTTAGCTTACTTACACTTTATGAAATTGCTCTATGAGTTGCTGAGTGCATCAATGGCCAACAACCTTGTGTTAGAGGATGAGAAAGAATGATCCTTTGTCGTGTACGTCTACTTCCTTTTTCTTACCTTTGTCCTCCTCTGACTCAGTGGCATTTACACAAGCAACTTTAATTTTGCAGTAGCTAACATCTGTGAATAGATCTCAGAAAACTGACTCATGCGAAGCGCACAGAGCTGCTTTCATTTAATCATGCAGGTCAACCCAAGAGATTTTGGAAGGATAAAGACATATTTTTCCAGCAGCATGTTTCTTTGCTAAATTGACTGAGAGGATAGCAATAGAGCTGACATATTTTGATTTTGAAAGAAAAAAAGAGAGCGAGAGAGATGCCTTATGAATATGTCGATGTAATGGGATTTCTGTTATGAATGTATAAGAGTGCAGATAGAAAGATCTTTACTTTGTGTTTCTCTTCACCCTACACCCTCTCACCTCTGTACTAAAGAGCCTTCACTAACCGACAGGTACTCAGAACAGAGAACTGTGTATTGATTTAGCAGCTAAAAAGGCATTTTCAATTCACATACCATTTAAACAGCCTCCCCTGCACTTTTTACTCCACCAATTCCATTAACCTCACCCTCCCCTCTGGCACCCATCACCCCTCTCACTGTCTGTTAACCCTGTCCGCTTTATTCTCATCCCATCATTTCTGGTTCAGCAGGGATATGATCATTACCTTTCCACACACATTCAACTTTAGGCATGATTGTGTAGTGATACAAATATCAGTGTAATCTTGAGTGTGTTGTAAAAATGTAAAATCCCCAGTGGTAAATCCACAGGACAGTTTCTCTGCCAGTGATCCACTTTAACAAGCCTTTCCAGACTGTTATAGATTAAGCTGGCAGCAGTGATGCCATGTACAAACAAAATAATCCAAGTCTGTTAAAAAAAAGGTAAACATTATTGCAGCATATAAAAAAAAAATCACACCAGAGCTTCAGCAGGGCTAACCTGAAAAGACGAGGCAGCTTTTAAACATGTTGAATATGTCAAACTACGAGCATGTGGTGTGAAAAGAGCTTTCACAAAGAGGAGGAAGGAGCAGAACAAAATATAGGGAGAAAAATCATGGAGGGTGCACTGGTATGATTTCCTAAGCTTTTGTGTAATATAAATTATGAGGCATATCTATCTCTCCGGCATTGTTAAGTGCACCTCCTCTGTATCTGATCTGCAGGGCTGTGAGCAGTTTATTAAAAATGGAAGTCATTCTAAATTAGCCTGTAATGCTCAACCCTTTCAGGAAATCTTAATGGATCCCAGCCTATCTCTGACAAGGTTAAATGCTTGAGGAGACAGCGAGAAACGTTAACAGACTAGATTATGGAGAGAGATGAATACTAACCAGCACACAGATTCAGATGGAACATTAAACCCTGTCATGGATAAATTCAGTGAGTATATTCACATGCACCAGTTATTCCAGATACAAACAGATAAGAATGTGGTGACTGTACACTGTAGCCTTCATGTTATCGATTCTTCATAATGTCACCGTTATAACTAAATCATCAGACACAAAACCTCATTGAGACTTACAGAAAAGCCACTCCTACAGTGGCCCTGAAAGCTCAACAAGCACAGCATTCAGAAAAATAACACTGCGGAAAACACCAGTTAATACAGTCACGTAGAGTTAGTAGTTGTGAACTATAAAATGTAAATGTTCTACCAAGATGAACTGTCACTTCCCCTCCACATGGAGTATGTGTCCTTCAGATGACACCACTCAGAGGACAAATTCAGCCTCATTAACTGTGAACAACTGAAAGCAGAGGAATTTGTGGTACAGTTTCACAACATGAGATTATCTGAATAATACATTATCTTTGTTTGGTGAGGAGCGCCTTTAAAGTCTTTGTGATAAGCTGTCCGTATGCATCTTTAATGTCATGCTCACACGTGCACATGTATAATGAATAAAAATAAACTGAATATGCTCACAGATGCCATGGAAATTGTGCTTAAGTTGACATCCTGGTATGTGAGCACATTCTCTGAGTATTTTTAGAGCTTCTTGTAACTGGAATAAGATCTTGGCTGGGCTTTTTGTGAATGTAATGTTTACATGTCCAAAGTCAAAGCTGCAAGTCTCACACATTAATGTGAGTGCTCAGTCTGAGGACATTTTCCTATTTGTCCTCAGACCTCTGCTTTGTTCAAATCTATACAAGTTTACTTTAAATTACATTAAGGATCTTAAAGTTTCCAGTGATACCAAATATATTCGAATTGATTTGATAATATGTATAAAATGATGCACAAGACACATAGAATACTTTTATGGTGCAGCCATAAAAAATGGTGTCTTAGGTTTAAATATTTCACTCATACTGTGTGGATTTGTTTTATAGATTTGAATAAACACACGGTGAAATTTAAATGGAAACTGAGACGTGTGTAGCAGACTGTTCCTTTATTCATCAGGGTATCAGACATGGGGGCTGTGAATGGCCAGTCTGCCTTTTAGGACACTGGGCTTTCAAAAGGACAACCTGTCATGCATTATCATGTCTATCTGTGATCTGGGTCAAGCCCTTGCAATGCATGAGTGCATTTACAGGCACACACAAGACCGACATGCAGCACACAGGACCACCATTTCAGAGGAAACACAATCAACTCTATTATGGAGTCTGCTCTGCTCTTATTAACAGTCACTAAATCGCTCGTAGCTGATGTGTATGTGTACAGCAGCTATCAGAGCGCCTACAGCTATCGCTCAAGCCTCACAGCAACAACGCTTTCATGGGCCACATACGTGCTGAAACTGCCACAAGCTGCTGAAGGACGCATGAAATGCATTCCTGTCCTTGTGCACAAACAGCGAAGCATAATAATTATCATTGAGCTGCTTCATGCTGTAGCCGGATCAATGTGCATGCTGATGAACATTTTGTATCTTTTATTGATAAAAGAATGAACCTTCCCTGAAGTTGTTGTCCACATGGCCTCTGGTTTATGAAAGAGGCTCAGTTAGGACTCAGGGAGGACACTAATGGAACGTTAAGTGACAACTGACCAATTTACGACGGACAGGCCTCAAACTGACCTAATACTCCCACATTCCAGGAAATGGACAACAAAGGACAAAGAAACTGACTTTGCAATGCAGAACTGAAATGTACATTATTGATATGTTATGTGTCATTAACCATATAAAATGAATGGGATGTTTTGAGTGCTGATTTAGATGCAGGGGCAATAAACGGTGAAGTAACAGGAACTGTTTCTGAATGAAGTGTGTATGATATTTTTTACAAAGCATGGCACACCATTTTGTTGTAGTGACACAAAACAAATTTTCAGTGACATTTTTGTTAAGTTGGGACAGCATGTTTGGTAACTTGGGAAACACAGTTTCATTGGTGTAGACTGTTTGATTAGTAATAATGACGCGGACATTGTTAATGTGTACATGTCTAACTAGAAAATTGATCATAGCTTGTAACAAAACAAAGTGTAAGTTGGAATACCAAAACTCATGTACCCTCAGAGTGCCCCTCTATTACTTACTTATTTTAAATGGATAATATCCCGTATTCACAAAAGGTGTTTGGTGTCTGTCAGCAACTGTGTAGGCCAACCTTTTAAGCATGGAAGCATTAGACATGCTAACTTTATTAACTCTTTAGAAAAGAAATTAGAAGAAAAAATAATTAAGGGTGGGACTAAAGTTGACATTGGACCCCTCTTTCAGAAGACTACAAAACAAGAGGAAACCTCCTGTTCACTCTCGTGTGCTCTTGTTCTCTGCCTCTCTTCAGTCGCTCTCCAGCTTTTGACCCGAATTTGCCCATGCAGGCCGCACTGAAGTGCTGGAGGCCGGCGGCAGCCAACAAGAAACCTTCTACAAGAAACTTGCTACCCTTCTGCCTGCCGAGAGACAGTAGACTCAAGCCGAAGTCGCCACGTGGGATCAAAAATGCCCCCAAATGCCAGAGAGCTCCAGAGAGCTCCACCTGAGAGGAAGAGCCATAGCAGGTGAAACTTTACTTTTGGGTATTGGGGTTGATGCAATAGATTACTAAGAGTAATTAGGAAACGTTAGGTAAGTAGGATCTCCCATCAATTTACTAATAATATGGAACTGCTTAAAGTATTTCACTCGTGCTTTCCAGCAACCTCTCAGCTGCTGAACGGTGCATCAAAATGATTTATTTGATTAAGTTTCCTCCACTGTCTCCTGTGTTTCCACAAATTTAGACATCTTGCCATCATTCACTGCTTTATCTGGTCCTCATCCAGTCATTCATTGTTTGGGCTGTATTCATAATTTCACTAATTCATTTATTAATTGTTCATCGCTGTAGTCATTGCATTCATTCATGGTTGCCCTTATTCACTAATTTGTATGGTTAGTAGTTGTTAGTTGTGTGTGTAGTTAGTAGTTTAATAAACCTTTCATTTATAAATAACCTGATCACGCGTTTGTGTGTCTGAAATTTTACGGTCACTGTACACGAGTCAAGAACTTAGTAGCAACCTCCAGAACTGTGACTTGATAATGTACACGAAGAAGGAAATCTGTGTTGTGGTAGCTTCATTACTAATTTACTTCCTCCTCATGCGTTGCCTCACAGTTATTCTCATGTATTGTTCCTGGGCTTACTTGCATAGATAGTACAGAAACACGCTCCTCATGTGCGGCGAACTTTCCCAAATTGAGGATGAAACTATATGTTTAGCATTCAGTATGTTAGGTAGCCTCTTTGCTTGACAAACTTGGTAAAGTACACTCTGCACGCTTTCATACTATGATCAAAATGGTTTGTTCATAACAGGAAAACAAAAACAAAGTCTGGTGATATCCTATGTCTTTATTGTCAACAAATTCCACGAAAAGCCTGATACATCATATTCCTCTGTGACATAGCGCTCCATCTTGTCGTCCAAAAACTATTACATAAAAACACATCAGTAAGCCACACTGTTGCACTGAGTGACATGTTCCTTCATTACGACCAACATGGGCACTGTAGTTTAGTTTGAGTCAATCCCACATACACCGTCCTGCTGCTGGAAATACTAAAATACTTTCAAGGCACCAAATATGTATTCATCTGCAGCTGAAAATAGTCCCCAACAAATGCACTATTTACTTCTGCTTGAGTGAAAACTACAGTGCCCAGCTGTTCTAGGAAATTACATATATATATATATATATATATATATATATATATATATATATATATATATATATATATATATATATATGTATATATATATATATTTGTGACCTAAGATTTACATTTTCAGTAAAACAAATGGGCTTCAGTGCCACAAACAGGATAGGGAAGTCAGAAGGTACTGAGATAAGCTTTATCTTTTAACATTGTGGGAATGATAGCCAACTTCTCTTCTCTTAAATTAAGTCATGCTTAATTTAATTTAAAAAGTCCAATTAGCAAAGCCAACACAGAGCTGAATTTCTGCAAAAGGTCATTTACTATAAACGTTCAGGTATAAAAGGGAGAACATCTGTCCCTGATGACCTTTTTGATCCTGTTGAGGTTCTGGCAGATGTTGCACCAGGCAGGACAGATGAGAAAGGTGTGACAGAAAATCAACAACAGCAACATCCAGAGCTGTTCTTACAGTTTGGCATGAAGCCATTTACTGCACCAGGGAGCTGTTCTGACCTCCTTGCAAACTCTAAAGCTTTTCTGTCTCCTGCCATAAAACCATTTCATGTAGGTTAGTGGGAAATAAAGGACTGTATTGCACTTGTGACTCCCTGCCCACATGCAGAGCAGATCACTGGATCGATAGCTGCCCTCAGTTTCTCTCCCCAGTGGCTCCTGCTGGGAGAGCGAGTGCTGTCAGTGGCACTGAAACTGTTCCCTCAAATAATACTGTTTTAAAGGTGCCTAACATTTCTATTTCCTACAAACCAAGACCCATTTTCACTGTTAAATTACAGATAAGCATCTTGCTATACACGTACCCTCTCTTTTCTTTCAGGTTATCTCATTAAATACGTATTTATCATCTGCTGTTCAATTATTGCCAACCACTTTGCTTAAGGCTGGGGCTGTTTCACGTTTCCCAAACATCACTTCTTAATTCATATACAAATAGCCTGGATAGTTCTCTGCTTCTTATTATTTAAGTACAAAGGGCAAAGAGTAGGTGTAAAGTGCTGAGGTTAAAACAGGAGATACAAAGTACAACAGAGCACATTAAGACTTAGAAATAGGAGCTAAACTATTTGTTGTGCAAAAAAGTAAAAAAAAGAGCATTATGTTTTTTATGTTATTTTGACAAAAGCAAAATCTTAACTCAAGTCCAATTACTAGCTTTTTCTGGAGCTTTAAACCACATCTCAGCAAATGAATGTGTTCATATTATAGTTGTTATGCTGATTTCTGTTATTCTGATATTTCATTTTTATGACAGAAAAGACACGCAGTAGATGGGCTATATACTTCAATATATATTTCAATATATTGGGCTTTTTTTTTTTTTTTTTACGTTTGGAGAGTTTTTCCCCAAAACAGTAACAGAGAAAAAAAATTTAAAACCCACATTCTGATTTTGTGTAGGCTACGTTTTGACCACAGATGGTCCTCTTTTCCAGTGTACATAATTGCTTCCCCACTCCTGCAGAGCACTTACACAATATGACCAAAAGCCAGAAATGTGTTATTTTCAACAAACCCCTGAGATACAGGAGACACTGTGTGCCATAAGGCTTTAAAACCTTACATAATGCCCCTTGTAACTTAGACTGTAATGACTGAAACATTAGAAGTTAGATGGATTAGGTGGATTTTGATGCGATCAATTGGAATTTAGTTTGAATGACTTGCTCAGTTGGACTGTTTGCAGTGTAACATTCCTAAAACATTTCACTGGAGCTCCGCGGGCGGCAGATCCATCCAAAGACGAGCGTGCCGGTTTCTTCCACAGTGCCTTGTTGTATATTGTGAACACTTATTTACTTTTCTATGTGTGGTTCCTTTTTTGGTATAATGGTATGTAGATATATATATACATACATATATAACATATATACATATAGCATATATATAATATAATCATGTGGCTGTCTTTGCCTTGAATAATAACCATATGGCAATTTAAAGATAAATATCTTTATAAAAATAAATGATTATATATTTGGTCTAAAGGCGCATTCACTATAACGCTTTTTTTAAATTTTACACTAGTTTAGCAGACTGAATCAACAGTAGTAGTTTTATGTTTTGAGAACATGGTAATTTATTTGTTTGAGATCAGTTTGGTGCTAGGGATTTGACAAATAGAACAGTGCAATCGTTTATTTCTATTTCTGATGTGTGTTTAAGACTTGCGAGCCTTCAAGGCACAAGATAATTCAAGATAGTTGTATGATTGCAGAGGTGGTTCAGTGAGCGTTAAAAACCTGTGCATTGATAATACAGCACTAACAAACTCTGTTTGTTGGAGATCAGTTTGGTGCCAGATATTTAACACACAGTACTGTGCAATCGTCAAAAAGTCTTGACAATCAGACTAAAAGAACTAATCATTCAGAAAACTATATTACTGCTGTGCAATATCCACCGCCTACTAAGCTGGTTACATCTGCTACACTCGACTTGACATGATTGCAATACTATTGCTTATATTATTACATTGTACTGTACACTTACTTAGCTTTATACTTCATACCCACTTGTACTTAGTTTGATTAGGTGTATTATAATGAATCATATTTCGATTTGATTGCAGGCTTATTTATTATTATGTCTATTTCTATTCTATTAGTACTTCTTCTCCTGTGTGAAGTGATAATGAGCAGCAGTGAGAAAGAGTTTCAATAAAGTATTTCTGATTCTGATTCTGATTTTGTCTGCTTTGTAAAAGCCATTTGAAATGAGAATTTTTTATAAGATGGTACGACTGCACTCATCTCTCTTTGCTAGGACACCTTGTGATACATACTGTATATGTTGTCCATGTGAGGAAGGTACAGTGCTGGTCATGTATGAGGAGAGATGATTTCCTCTTAACACGCACTCAACCGCCCCCCCGACAATATGCATCTATGGTGATTTTGTCTCTCTTCCCTGCCTCCAATATTACTGTCCCATATGTTGTGGGACAGAGTAAGTCAGCTCAGTGGTGTGGAAAATTAGATCATTAATTGGGAATCATCAACAAGGAATCTTTGATAAGTAATATAGCGAGTCCTTAGTGGTTGTGGGGGATGAGCCCTCTGCTGAGAATAACTCACTCTCCACAGCCCATCAAAGGATACAGCTGGCAATATTCTATATTTTGTCATTGTCAACAAATCACACGATAAGACCAAAACCGACAATGCCTTTGTCTGTCTCTCAATACTTTCAAATTACCCTACTCTATCTGTGGCTCTCAGCCTCAAGCCCACTCATTCCTACTGAAGGTGTAATTATTTATAAAAGCCTCACATATATATACTTTAATTTACAAAAAAAGGCTAAATAATTTCCAGCTGGACATTTTTAGTTTTTAGAAAATGTCACTCAAACAAGAGTAAATAGTGCATTTGTTGGGGACCATTTTCAGCTGCGTATTAATGCACTTTTGGCGCTCTAGTGAGTATCTACAGCAGCAAGATGGTATATGTGGGGTTGACTCAGAAAACTACAGTCCCCATGTTCATGGTAATGAATGAACCTGTCACCAGGTGCAACAGTGTGCCTCACTGATGTTTTTTTTAGTAGTTTTTAGACAACAGTTTTGAGGAATAAGATATATCAGGCTTTAGCTACACAAACAATACTTGTTAGTAGTCGACTTTGGCTTTGGCTTTGACCTTTTCATGGGATTTGTTGAAAATAAGAAAAATACAAAATATCAACAGCCTTATTACCACTGTTGACCCTCCAGCATGTTGTGATGCTGTGCCCATACACCTCCTTAACCCAGAGTTTGTCTCACTTTTCCTTTCACTTCCTCTCTCCCTCACTTGTCCTGCTGTGCCAGCCTGCTCTGTGCCAAGAATGCTTCACATCTGCCTCTGCAGGGTACAAATGATGGCTGCAATGTGGATATAAGAACGTGTGCTTCTGTAAATATTTGGTTGTGCCTTGGTGAGTCCCGGGTGGGGGAAATGCTGCTTTGTGTGGCCAAATAAGGAGGGCTGACTCTCAACAGTAACTCCCAACTGCATTCTGAAGAAGTCCAGCCTGACAGTAACTCCTCTTCCCCCGGCAACACCAGCAGGAACAGGATCCTAGGAGTATTTAGTGAAGTAGGAGAAACAAGGACAGACGTAAAAGATGAGACCAACATCATTTTAATTAATATAATTAACTTACCCACAAGGACAAACAAAATATACAGAGTGTTTAGGATTTATTAGTTAGCAAGTTATGTCATTTAAGTTGAATCTGACAGCTGCTTCGGGTTTTGTTGAGTGGTCTGACTCTGTTCATCTAGTCAAAATTACTGTTATCATGCTGTAATGGATCACTACCCTTTGCAGTGCAGCAAGATGGTTTGTTGATTGCATGAATAGGAAAAGGGGATATTAAAGTCTAAAATGAACATTTTAACTCTTTCCTTCCTTCCTTCCACGCCTGTTTATCACCAGTTTTTTTTTATCTAGCAATAAGGCTTATTTCTTTTTCCTCCTGTTTAAGTGCTGATTGCCCTGGTTTACCCATCTACTGCTTATTTGATGTCTCCACTGAATAAAACGCAGAATGGTTTAAAGGGAGAATGAATAGTGAAATGTCTATGTAAATGACAGAGAGGGAATGTGATTGTGTTCATAGTTTGAGGCTGCATAGAAAGGTGATATGGTTGAAAAGCACATTGTTATGGTTCTCACAAAACCCATTGACTTTCACATGAATGTTAAGTTTCCCGCGTTCATAAGCAGTCCTTTGAACATTACATCCTTTTCTCAGTTTTAGCTCACTGTTTAAAATTGAATGATGTGACAGGTAGGGACATTTCAACTTCAGTTCTTTAATCTTTATACTGTAGCAATTCTGAATATGTAAATGTGTTTAAGATGAAGAAGGCTTTGAGCCATTTATAGTAAAACTGGCAGTGAAACTGCCCACTGTTGCAAGCTTCACAGACTGTACGCTAAATTTATTATCTACAAATTATTCTGTGATTGTGTTTTATGAGGTACTTGTATTGGGTCTTGAGGGTTTTTGTGGAAATTTACTGCAATGATTTATAAAAAAAAATCAGTTCCTGGGTTTACCTAAAAGAATGTAAAAAATATCAAGAAACATCCAAAAACTTAACATGCTCAGTGTTTTTATCCATTCCCAATCTGGACACAAGATTGATCTATCTCCCTCTCTACAGTGTTTATGGGCTCCTGCAATATCTAATGTTCCCATTCAAGACCAATATCACACTCAAGAACCGACTGACTTCAGTCATGTAATTCATCATCAAATAAGCTAGTTTTTTTGAGAACGTTTTTGAACGTAAGCATCCACAAGGCCCTGAAATTAAATGCTATAATAATCAGCTTCTTACTATGAACAAGGATATCCTACATGAATATGTGAGCAATGCTTGCATGCTTTTGTTGCCAGCACTGTCAATCAAATCTGATCAGACCACACCCACACAGTCCTGAAGAAGCAGATTAGCTATTTTTTTTGTGTTAAACTCTTGATAAAGTGGTTCAGCCCCCTTAACCACCCGATCATTTTCGTACAGTTCTTAAGTATTGTTTTGAATTTTTTTTACTGCAAATTGCCTGCACTTACGCCCATCCTATTAGTCCTTCTTTGCCTAGTCTCTTTAAAAAGAAGATGACATTTTACAAGTTTCCAGCCAGACTCAAACCAAGTCACAGTTCCATGGTGTGTGTTGACTACTGGCTCACGAGGACGACCCAGTGATATCATTTAGTCTGACATAATTACTGAAGAGTCTTGCCAGATGAGCCAGCTCTATGCCAATTTTGTGTGTTTTTTACCGCTGATATGTGTGACCAATGACAGATGCAGCTTATTTGCTGAAGTGCACATGATCATTTTGATGCACAGTCCAGCTTGTTTGTGTGTCTGCTCTTTGGTTAGCTCTCTTTTCCCTGTGGCCACAGAACTGTGGCTCCACCCAATGTCACATCAACTACTCATTCGTAGTTCATCCTTGCTGGAGTCAGCTTCACGTTCCCAGTAAACACAGCAATCAATGTCTCTGTTTTCACCTAAAATCTAATAACTTCATGTCTCTTTCTCCACTATAGTCTTCTTGTCTCTGAAGCATCCCCATTCCCCGGTACAAACTGTATCTTCTCTCTAACTCAAAATTCCTTCTTTCTTTAATTAGTGTTTCTCTGTTGTAAATGATCATTCTAGTCACACAGAAAGATTTGTTACATTCGTTGTCAGGCCCCTGTGGCTTTGACTCCTACTAATGGTCTTATTAATGCTTCGCTGTAATGTTGGCTATCCAGGAATTTAAGCTTATTCTAGCATTACACTAAATGCAATTTGCCTTAACTTAAGCTAAATGTGTAAATGTAAATCAGGATCATCCTATTTGGAGAAGCCTTTAGGTTTATCAGTGTTTTCTGCATGGCAGTGGCAAATACAGTAGAAGAATGGAGGAGAGGATACAGTCCAGGAAGATGATACTGTATTTAATGTCTCTTCTTGACTATATTTTTAAGATTTCAATGACAGCCCTCAATGCAAAGATTTGGTCCATGCTTTTTTTTCTCAATTCTGACTTGTTCCTGTTTCAAATTGCTGTCAACAGCTGCATCAATACTGCACTTTCATGCTGGGAATGGAGAGGCGTGTTTCCGCACCAGCTGCTACAGTTCAGCAGGTTGTTTGTCCTGGGTATCTTAAGTCTTTCATGTGGTCATTAAGGTTTTGTACCTTGCCTCGCATAGTTTCCAAAAAGTCAATAAGAACCATTGTAGCTGTTGTGAGGCAGCAGTATGAATGTAATCAATGCCAGTTTTCTCACCAGTGTTCACAGCGTTAGACGGGCTTACAAGTTAAGAAAACACAGGAGTAAATGCACTTTTTGCCTGAAATGCCTCCCTGTGGGCGGTAAATCACCCCTAAAACAGGCTGAAAACCTGTTTACAAGAGGAGAAGTGTAACACATTGGTAAGAGTGAATTATTACCCAATCACAGTGTTGATTAAATGACAGTAAAGACAAACTAAACTACCCTTCACTCCTCTGCTTTACAGTCTGACCTGACATGAATATCACTGTTTGCCAGGAACAGGATGATAATGATTACTGAACAGCAACACTGCAAACAGTTTTCAGATACAAATAACACAGCCATGAACCTCTTTTTTGGTTTGCATTTCTTCCATTATAGAGCAAGCTACAACCCACCATTGATTGGAAAAAAACAACTTAATTGTGCAGTAAAACCAATGGTGATGGCTTTTACGTGTGTGTAAGCATTGTAGAAGTTGTAGTCAACTCTATTCTGTAATATAACATCCATATGCTCCTTCTTTCTCCCCCTCGTTCTCACTATCTGCTTCTCTCATTTTCCCACTGGGTGGAAGAGCTATAAATTAAAGTGGGGAATTACTTCTAACTGTTGGAATAAATTAAGGCGCTTTTGCGTCTGTAAACACCGTCTGACTGCGTAATTACACTCCCACTCCCACTGAGATGCCATGGAGAGGGAGGATAAGGAAGGAAATGCAGCATAGATGAGAGCAGTGGCAGTGGGAGAGAGAAAAGATGAACAAAATGTCACAAGGGGGGTCAGATATTATTTTCACTCCTTCACTCAGTCCTGAATGCTGGCTGGGCACTCCTACAGATTAGGGGGGAAAGGTGACTTTGAACATCATGATCTCAATCACCATATTGGTCATTACATCTTAATGATATAAAGCAAAATACTGCAAACTACCTCAAAATATTACTCTAAACTACTGCAAACTGTAGCTGTTTCCTCTGGAGTTACGTGCCATCTCTCTCTAAAGCCCCGTTAGGGATACTTTGTTAAAGATTTACATTTTTGCGCCATTGGATTTTGTTTATTATTTTCTTCTGCAGAAAATGTGTTGAACATCACGTAGCACTCAAGCTCTCGCTCAATCTGCAGTCTAATTACAATATGGCCATGTTAATGGCAAATCACATTTAGCAGTACAATAGCTCATTGGATGGACTGAAAGCCACTTTATCACAATAGGATCTTAACAGCTGGCTATAAACAAGAGCCAGATACTTCAAGCACAGCAGTGTCATCAGCCTGAGCATATAGCAAACCACAGAGATCACTATGAGAACCAGGTACATTTAATTAACACATCTGAAAATGTGCATGCTTCTGTACACCCACATCAACTGTTGACAGCGAGTCATGCACTCAAACAAGGTTGTTGTCATTAGCCAGTACAACACAACTGGCATAGTAGTAATCCTCTCAGTGCTTCAACATGCAGCCCAGGCAGCAAAATGAATGAAGCTCAGAGTCCATAAAGCTCAGCTCACCTTACTATTTGATTGTATAGCAGCTGTAAAAAATCAACAGTCAGCCTGCAGAGCCACTGAAATGTCTGGACCTGCCAACATGACTCCAGCAGTGATCGGACCTATCGATGACTTGCATGCACATAGTGACAGATAGCATCTCTGATGGTGTCGTATATTTCTAGTAGCACGTGTCCAAGCGTGTCTAAGACAGCTACAAACAAGCCTGCATACAAATCATCTGTCACAACAATTCTATGAAATCATGGCAGCTTAATGAAAAGGTTGGAATTTTGTGACTCCACAGTGCATATCATTCAGATTAGGATTATTAGGCTGCACATTCCCATGTATAGCGGATAGGCGTCAAGCAAAGCCTGTCATAGAGCTGAGAAGCAACACTTCTCAGACCGATTCCGTTTAGGTTACAGGCCTCCTTACCTTTCTGTCGAGTTTCATCTCTGACTTGTAGGTTACTTGCTCTAAACACCCAGTCCCTTCTGCTCCCTGTTCAAAGGGCTAAGGTTATCACCTATAACACTCTCAGATGTTACAGTAATTGTTTCCTAGAAAAATACTGACATCAATTTGATGCACAAAAAATTACATGAAATGCAGGCGAGCACAGGAGTGCATGGTGGCACAGAAAGCTTTGAGTAGCTGCATTTTTCATTTTTCAAGGTCCTACTGAATCATTAATGTTATTCGCTGATGCTCTGCATTGTAATTATAGGAGCCACTGATCTTTGCTTAAAGTTTTGCCTTTTATGTGAAAAATTCTGCTCTTCTACACAAATCACAACCCTGGCTTTTAATGGGACATGAACGAGCAGCATAAAACAATAGCAAATCCATAGAGACGGCACATTTTGTACAATGACATGTACACATATAGGTAGGGAAAGAGAGGCTAAAGCTGTGCCACACGTAATCACACCAGCTGATTCAATGAAAACTCTCAGCCTGACAAGTGTTGGTTTTTGATGCACAACTGAAATGTAAGCAGCTGGTCTGAGCTCTGCCCCACCGGTGGGATTCACAACACAGTCCTCACACAGCTCGTTCCTCCCACAGCGAACCGTGGTCCACATCACTCTGGGGACTGTAACAGATGTCCAACCAATTTGAAGACCACTTTGAAAACACTCTCTGTCAAGGCTCGGACTAACAATGCCATGATTGGACAGAATCATAACCTGCCCAACATGCTGTGCAGATCAGTGAGGAGCTGTAATTAAAAAAACCCCTAAAACATCCATCCATCAGTCTGACAAAGAGGGAGTGAGACTGAGACCAGCCAGAGCAAAATCTGTGGGGAACTGTTGTTTTTCAAAATGCAACTGCACAGATGATGGTGATGATGTTATTCATTCACAAGGATTGATTTCTAGACAAAACACTGCAGATATGTTAGACAGACAGACAGACAGATAGATAGATAGATAGATAGATAGATAGATAGATAGATAGATAGATAGATAGATAGATTTACAACATATTTCTGTGATCTGAATAGCTTGCTTTGCACAAGTTCACACCACAGTTAAAAAACAGGGAGCAGCTGACTGATAGAGAGACAGAGAGACAGAGAGGGAGAGAGAGATTTGGGAAATATGCACCGTGTCTCACTGTTATTCAAATGACATATAGAGGAAAGGCTTTCACAAATGTGCTCCATCCTCCTCCTCCCTCTCCTTTAATCCTCTCCATCCTTTACGCCTCAATCTCTCTCTCCTCTGCTCCTCTTCTCCAGCCTCAGCCGGCAGATTGGAGAGATTTTCTTTTTCTCTTTCAGAAAATAAAACACGCTTCGGCGTCTCGCGGGCAATTTATTCAGTGCAAATAGCGGACATAGCTGAGAGGCAGTGTATTTTGCAAAGGTGCACGGATGAACAAGCACGGACCGGTCCGGTGACTAATTGCCATAAGAAGGCTCACAAGTTCGCCGGCGAGTCAGGCACGTTTTATTTCTCCGTATTACCATGTAGCCAGTGCCGCAGCGGGGAGATAATCGGGCGGAGGGAGCAGTTACAGAGAGGAGACAGAGGGAGAGAGAGAGAGAGCTGGCAGCACATGATCACGCAGGCTATCCAGTCACTGATCAACTGGAGCATTCATAATTGCGCTGGCGACAACATATGGGAATACAACAAGGCGAGATTGTGGTCACACCTGCTTGTGGAGGACACCGGAGGACCCGTGCGGGAAAAGGGCGGCCAAATCTGAGGGACTTTGCATCAAACACAGCCGAGAGAAAGCGTGGCATCCGAAGCACCATCCGGTAGGTGAGCCTTGATTGATGTGCACGGACTGCCAATATGCTGTTCATCATCGGATCTGGCCAAAAAAAAAAAAAAAAAAAAATACTAATAATAATAATAACCACCTTGTCAGTGTTTTATTGCGCGTGATAGCCCAACAAGTCTTTGACTCATATCTGTCGTCTGTTTGTGGCGCGGTTCAAGAAATAATAAGGTCTGTCTGTGAAACAATACAATCGCCTCTTTGCAAATGCCAAGCCACTTGATTGAGGATACGTGTTTCAGTTAATAGCTGGCAGTCAGAACTATAAGCAGTGGACTGTGGTTCGAAGGCCCAGTCTGGATATAAATTCAAACAAAGGAGAAGACACAACATAAAAGCTACAGGGGTTAGACAGTGATTGGAGCAGGTCTTCAAGAAAAAAACTGCATATTGAAGCAACAAAATATAAGTTTACAAGTGTAATACACTAGCACTGGTAATGTGCATTTAATGGAGTAAAGGGCTGCATTTTAGTTACAATTAGGTGAAGAACAATCTATTTTCAGAACAGTGCTTTCCAGAATCAGTCTGAATGTGCTCAAATCATATACAGCACAGCCTGGTTTGGGGGTTTAATGAAGACTGTAAAGTTGGTGAGGTGAGTTCTGGATAACCTGAAAGCCCACACACCCCACCCCCACTGCCAGGTTGCCATTGACTTATCTGACTTGTGGACAGAATTTCTGCATATATTACTCCTGCAGCAGTGCCCCCTGCCATGTGTGCCCATTAAATTGACATTAAGGTAGTAAAACAGTTAGAAGTAAAAACACCACAAGCTGAAAATCAGCACAACATGCAATAAATGGAAACATGTAAAATAGAAATATTGTGGTTCAGAGGATCAGTCAGGAAAGTGCTCATGTGTCCATAGCTTGCTTCATGCACTGGCTGAGCTGATGGTGAATAAGAATGGAAATAATGCAACCAATAAGCAAAGTGTCAGATTGTAATACTTTTGCAGCACATTGTTATGTGTCCCCAATACAAAAATCTATCCTCTTTTATGTAAACGTTCTGTCAATGCCAACGTCATGATAACAGTAGCTCCTTTAATAGCTCTGAGGAAACCAAATTTCAAGCACTAGTGTCTGATTAAGTACATACAGTCCAACATATTCCAACCACATTTCCAATGCAACTCATTAAATAATCCTGTGTGCTGAATACCGGGATGAAGGTAGATTTGACGCGAGGAACCTCTGGCAAAAGCCCACAGAGGGGCACTTCACAGAGGTGAAACTAAACAGGGTGATGAGGACTCATATGAATAAGGAACTGCAGAGGCTTGGGACATGTCTCCTGCAATAAGTTGATCTAACCTGTGCACATGGCACACGGGCGATAGACAAACAGATGGCATCTCCAAAGGAATTCATCTTGTGAAAGTTGGAAGAGATATTCTTGGATGGGCTACCCTCTGACTCGCTGGCACCGAGGCCTGCGTCTGGCAGTAATGATGGCAGTCATGGTGAATGGCCTCGCTGATTACATCGCTCAGTCTTATGACTTACCCATACCTTACAAAAAAATCTCTCTTGTTGCACTGCAACTGCGATGCTGATGCTGCAGTGTTGTCGAATTGATTTGCATGGCTTAATCATACATCAATAAATATGCAAGCAATTGAGATTTGCAAATGGATGACTAGCTCAGGCATAATGCAGCCTCTTCCAGTGCTATTAGATGCTGTGTCATTAACATGGTTATTGACTATTGTGGCTTCGTAATTCATTCGTTTGTAGATAGAGCAGGCACATTATAGTGCAAGGTATTGTGTTGTAGTATAAGGGTCTTTGTGTGGATCTTTTCAGGTTTCTTTTTGTTGATTTGACGTTATCCGTAGTTACTGCAAACTCAGATTAGAGCACACTAATTTATTTGGAGAGCACAATACTTTTTATTGCCTGTCAGAGACTGTACAGCAGTCTTGTTGGATTTTTTTATGCTGCT
Organism: Siniperca chuatsi; assembly: GCF_020085105.1. Classification (NCBI taxonomy): domain Eukaryota; kingdom Metazoa; phylum Chordata; class Actinopteri; order Centrarchiformes; family Sinipercidae; genus Siniperca; species Siniperca chuatsi. The sequence continues at coordinate 7,595,587 of NC_058055.1, forward strand.
GTCCAGGTCTTTCACGGTGTAGCCATGGATGCTAGTTACAAACATTTCTATGGCTGCACTACTGAGCTGCCTTGTTAATTACTTCATTGCATTAATGAAAAACATTTAAAATCAGTATATTGTGTCAGATGATTAATGTCTTTGGTGAGCAGCTATGTAATAAGCAGGATAATGTATAGGGAGCCATTCATTATTGCATTTCGCCTTGGGGCTTACTTTCAATAATGACCAGCTCGCTTAAGTGTGCCTTACTTGGCAACCTGTAGCAGATCAGAGACTCGTGTTGTTGCTGCCAGTGATAAGCCAGTCCCAAATCATTACTACTTGTTCAATTGGCTGTGAATGCAAGGTAACATTACTTACTGACATTTGACTTATTGATGTTATTGACGTTTGACTGATGTCCAGATAATTTCGTCCTGATCTCTGACAGATTAGTTTCAACATGTCACATAATATCAACATGGCTTTTTCATGTAGAAATCATTAAAAACAGGCAAGAAAAAAGTGCATCAACGCCCCCTGTGCAACAATTTTACAGAAACAACATACAACCTTAAAGATCAGTTGGCTACATATCTGCAACAGATTCATGACACCCTTCCATCTTTTTTTACCATCGTAGACTGCACAGTGTTGCCACAAAACAAGCTTACAAAATAAGAAATGGTGCAATTTCAGCCCAGCGAAGCTAGCTGCCCTAGCTACAGTACTTCTTGCTCACACTGGGAATGTGAACTTCCTGTCTATAAAACATAACAGCATAGCCATTATATTCATGACAGCACAGTCATTATAGGAATGACAGCCGTCCCGCTACCCATTGTTGCCATTACAGCTGAAAAATTGATGGTTTGCAGTGTCTGTGGTGGGCAGTAGGTGGAAATTTGTCAGAACAGACTGGAGGTGGACTGAGAAGCAAGATTAAAACAGCTCATAAAAAACTTCTGATTGATTTTGACGGAAAGCACCTATACTCACTATTGACTCATATTGTTAATTGCAAGGTAAGTCATTCCAAGAATCCCACCGTGTTATTTTCAATGCCATAGTGGTAAAACAACACTGATTAAGGAGATGCATCAGTACCAATTAGTACTGCTTTGTAACAACATACAAATGTATGAGCATACAACATTTTTCATGAAGTAGAGCACACCTACATTTATCTTGTGGAACACATTGCAAGTGCTCTTACAATTTCATAGCTGGGAAAATTGGCAAAATCTAAAATTGTGTTTGGAGTTGTAGTTTTTCAGCAACCTTTCAGGCTCTTTTAGAGGTCTAATTTCTGCAGAATGTTTGTGGGCAAAGACTAGTTTTTAAGGAATTTGTTATACAGTATGAATGCATTTTACATCCAATTGTTTTTGCTGCTTTAATGAAAGCCGTTCTTAGCCCCTTGCTGTTTGCAGCAGCAGGAACAGAAACACAGTCCCTCTCTTCTCCAGTGAAAGCATTAGAGGGGAGGAAGGAAAGGAAAGGGAGGGCTTTCTGGCCTTTGGTGTTGGTACCCTTGCCACAGGCCCGCACTGAGCTGGACAGCCTCTATCTTTGGCTATGACCACAAATTAATTAGTTGTACATTTGATGGGTAAACAGCACGTTGAACTACTGCTGACAAAACTGAGGTTCACTGGATCAATGTTAGTCAGCTGGCTGGGAGACCAGAGAGGGGCAGTTTGTGACAGGATGTGTTGCTGCCTCTCCATAGCCCAGTCACTCTCCACTCACAACATCCATCTTTCTCTTTTTCATGTTGTAAAGTCTTTCATTCTGATGATAAACACCTATTAACTTAATTTCCATTTAAATTAAGGTATTGCATCATCTTCTTTGTGTGACTTTTTGAGCAGCTATTAGTGTATTTCACTGGAGAAGAGTTGGCAACACTGTCTTTCGTGGATTTATCCAGACATTTATTGTAAACTTCCTGCCATCCCGTGCCGCAGACGCCTGAGTTTTATGAGTGCTATTTATTTGGCAGAGTGGGAATGGCGATATCAGCACATGCACTCTAAACCGAAATCCTTCCAAGGCAAATAAAATATGAATGGACATGAAATATTTCCAATTGTTCCCTAATTGCTGTTGATTGTTGTAATGCTGATTGCAAATTAGCATAAAATATGATATACTAATGAATCAATATTAACCACCAGAAAGTATAAATACTTTCAGCAGTATGTGGTCTGGTAAGATAGCAGGTTTGATTAAAATAAAAATCATGCACAGCACCACCAGAAGCCACCCCTTCTCTATACTGCCTTTATTTCTCCAACCTAGCTTGTAATTTAACAGGTGCTGTGATGCATGAAATGGACAGTCAAACATGTCATTATACATGTCATTTCCAAGAATCAAAATGTAATGAAGTCAAGCACTGAAAGCATGCAAATAGACCATAATGACCATAAGTTATTACACCTATTACACAATGCATGGCATTCGTTAGTGCTGATGCTCCTTTAAGTCTGTCTGTTTTGCCATGAAGATAGGGGGTATGTGGAAAGTAGATGTGGAGTAGCTCAATTAAAAAAAACATTTACGATTTGATTCAACAGTATATACAAATATTGAGTTTAACACCTGAAACTATTAAGAAACAGAGAAGAACAGAGATGTAAAAAAAATGTTTTAAATGGTTGTAATTATGACAATTTCCACTTTAATGGTATTAAATGACATCCTGTTCAAACATTTTTTTTCATTTTTCATTAATTTGGAACGTGTCGGGTGGTGAAGGGGTACTTGAGTTCATCTGGTTGGGAACCGCTGGATTATAACCACCAGTGTTGTACCTGCTGTCACTCTAAGAGCCAGTCCTACAGTACATACACACTCCTATATATCCTACTCATCAGGGTTAGGTAAATATGCAAAAGACGTTGTGAGGTTTAAGCATTCTAAAATTGAATCTAAGCTAGTGCAGGTGCAAAGATGAGAGATTGACAATTTCATGATATGACTAAAAAGACCAGACAGGTACTGCTCTCCCTCCCCCTGCTATGCTTCAGTCTTGCTGTGTGTGCAGTGCATATCTTTCCCTGATTACATCAGTGGTGATGCTGATATAACCATTTACTGTGGTTTGAGGCTAAAGAAACATAGCTTCCTGCATGAATTTTGTGAGTATTTTGAATGTCTGCCATTTTTACAGAAGAAAAAAAAAGGCTTGATGTCTCAGCCTTTTGTACACAGAAAGCTGGTTTAATACTGTGAGTAACCGAGTTGCTTTACTTTGACTGTGCATGCAGAGTGACCAGTTCATCCATAGATGTAAGCTCTGTGCAGATGAAAGCTGTGTGAGGATGTGGGGTCATCATTGCACTGACATTGTCCAATATGTGGCTTTACTTTTAAAAGTGGTATCCTGGAGTCCCCGAATTGAATGTCGAATAACAATAGCTGTGAGAACAGACATCAATAGCTTGAAGCTGCTTGTGAGAGTGTACTGAGCTGGAGTAAAATCACAATTCTTCTATCTCAATAGAGCCTGTGTTGCTCTACCACAGGCAATATCATTTCCTCCTTCATACATTAGCCATGTTGAGAGGCTGAAAAAGCAAACTACGTCCTCACTCAATTTTCATTTGTCCTTCATTTTAGGAACAGGCTCTGGGTACATAGATGCAGGAGATATATCGTTGATCATATTCAATGCAGTAATAAAATAATCAAACCTTCTCTCTGCTTGTTGGAGCACTGTTTTCCCATTGGAAATATGTTCTCCTGGCCTGTGAACTTAATTTGCTCTATCCTACGCTTTTTACCCTAAAACACAAGTTGAGCCTATACCGACATCTTTTAAATAACATGTAGCTCATAACTGCTTTAATACAACATGGAACACAACTATTGTGTGTAAAAATACTGTTTTTCTAAATATAACAATATCCCTTTGACAATTCAGTCTCATGCAGGCTTGAAAAAAATGTTTCATTTGTGGATGTGGATTTATGGGTGGATTTGTGAAATAAAAAATGTTCATGCAGTATTACTCTAATAAATCTTATTGTGTAACACTGCTGGAGTTTGAGCCCTAAAGTAAGGTGAACATGATGATAATAATTATTTGCATGAATGATTTGGAAAATCACAATAGTCATTTTAATTTAAAAACAGATATTTAGGAAGGGGAGAGATTTAAAATCTAAAATGCAAAACAACAGCAGTTAATGGTGATTTTCCTTTTTATGTTGAGGCTCTAAATAAAACAGGGAGGAAGCTTTCTGAGGCCCAATAGTATTGGCATTTGTAGACACTAAAGCGTTTAAATCCAGCAAAAGTCACAGAATGTGTCTTCTAATGATTTAGTGATCTGTTAAACCCCCTTGTACTCTGTAAATCACAGAAATCACTGTCTTATGAAAAGCCTAAGCATTCATGCTCAGTTTTATATGTTAGCAATATAGCTGTATCTGATATTTCTTGACAAAATATACACACAAATTCAAAGGTTGTCAGAATCACCCTAGCTGCAGAGTGCTGCTAAATTGTAAATTGTTGTATGAGCGAAAGATATTAAATATTAATGTTTCCCATGAGGTGGAATATGAGCAAGTTGTATCTGCATGTGTCATGCCCAGTCGTGTAACATGAAAGGCTTCAAGAAATCTATTAATCTGTAAATCTGCAGCAGCAGCGCAAAGAATATCAAGTAACTTCATGTCAAATCCAATGTACAGTATGTGCTGATATACAGTATTTTCAGCCCAAACCTCAGACAGCACACATGCTGCTGACACTTTTCTTTCAGAGTAACTAAGCTGAAATTCTCTCTGTGCAGCGCTGTGACTGTGGGTTGATTGATGGTCCCAAAGTCAGAGAGAGAAGTCATGACATCAGATTTTCTAGTGTGTTGTTAGTGTAGCAGGCTCCATTAGGGGTTCACAACAGTCTTCATTCATCATACAAGAGTAGGAAACAAGATTTTCTTAAAAATGGACTGTTCACTTTTCTGCTGTTCACTAGTAATTGTAGTTTGCTTGTGGTTGGATCGTAATGGGGACTATGCAGTCGCTTAATAGTATACAGTTTGCTCTCAGAACAACATGGCAGCTTGTGTACTTCACTGGAGTGCAAATGTGGCATCAAGAAGAGACTCACATCACATTTTTCACTCACATTGATGAATTTGTGTTTTCATGCACAGTATGCATTAGGGCTGAACAATTAGTCGAAATATTATCAAAATTGTAAAATGGGGAGGTGCAATATCCAAAACGCAGGAGTTGCAATTTTTTGATAAAGGTAAATGTGTCACAACATCCTATTATAAATGAAGCAATGTGGCCTACAAATCACATTCTCCAGATGAAAGACAACATGCTTGTTTGGTACAGACCCCAGCAAAAATCACATCAAATCATCATCATCATCATTTTTATATTTTTTTCAGTGAAAATGAAATGCAAAAATTACCATTCCACTAAAATCGTGACACATATGGCAATTGCAATATCTGTCAAAATAATCGCAATAATAATCGTTCAGCCCTAGTATGCATAAAAGCATGCATACAATACCACATTGTTGTATATGGTTAATGTCAAGGTAAACCTGTGCACTCATTGGACTAATTCTTTAAGAATCACTATGTTGTGGCCTGCATACTTTGTAATTTTGCCATAAAGAGGAAAAATGGTTTGTCATTCCTTTCCATATCATGCTCACTCTTTCTTTTCCTTCAGCATTGTTTTCCCCTTTTTTTCTCTGATGTCGACCTCTCTTCTTTCAAGCTGCCATGTTTTTTGTTATCATCAGAGAGACAAATGAGAAACAAGAGGGAACGAAAGCCTCGGGGCTCGTGTCCTCTCATCATCACCACTCCCTTTATCTATCCCCCCTCCCTCTTGTTCTCTATCCTCCATCTTTCTGTCTTCCTGAGTGACAGCTGGCAGCCAGTAGGGTACAGTGGGCATGCCAACCCAAGTGCAGATATTTGCCAGCTGACTTGAGAAAATACACATTTAAACGTGACTGACTCATGTGTGCTGTAGCTCTGTATCTGCTATTGCTGCTCTTTTTTAGAGTGCTCAAACACATGCAGCACACATTACACTCCCTGCTGCCCACAGAGCTTTGTGGCCATTAAAACATGCAACAGTACGTTCACATAATGTCTGTAAATGAACCCAGTGGGACGGTCTCAAGGCAGAGGCCACACAGACAGCAGCCGTAAAGTCAACCATTGAAAGCAGCAGCACTTGTAGAATTGATTAGAAAAAAACAATTACATGTGGACTGATTTTAAATTTAGATTTTTATAAATATATAGATGACGATAGCTTGACATCTATTCCCTATATGTTAACATAATATGATGAAGATGTCTGTGGTCCTTGCTTCTGGAAGACTACTATGTTTCTTTTTTGTTTTGACAGGAGCAATAATTAAGCTCCGCTTTGTTGCTCATGTGGCTTTTTTCCTCCCTTTTTCTTTCTCCTAAAAAAAATGGTGCTTTGCCTCTAAATTCAGCAGCTTTATAGCATACAGCGAAAGGAAGACATCTCCCGTAATGACTCTGCAATATGCAAACAGCACCTTTTATTATACAAACAGCAAGTGCCGTCCCGCTCCCCCCTGTGCGGAAACACTCACACACATATATAAATACTACACACTACATACAGCACAGCTGATACTTAGCTGACTCTTGAATATATGACAGACTGACTGAAGTGATGTTGAAAACAGGAGGAGCAGGCATGAAGAAGGAGCAGCAGTTATCATGATTTAAAATTTCCACAATTTGCTCATTTTCAAGAATTCCCTAACGGCAGACAGCTTTTTCTTTTCATTCCTCCACTCTAAATGGGAAGCGACATTTGGGTCAGTTTCTCTGGTTGATGTAGACTAAACAGCAGCTCTAGAAATCCAAGACCTGATTAATGTTTTGTGGGGGCTGGATTGCAGAATTTTACAACAATTTATGGAGGTGCAGAGGTGCAGAGGTGATGGAAAGATGAAATTTCAAGACACACAATTACATAAAACGTATATAGAGAGTAAAAGAAAACAAGATGTGAGCCATATAACGGTATACACACATACGCACACTCAATATCTATGTGCAATCTGGGATTATTCTAGTACAGACAGAGGGCATGTCCAGCACTTCATGCAGCACAGAAATACACAAAACAGAAAAAAGAAATAGACAAAACACAAGGTTCAGACTTGAACCTTAGGGGATAAAGCAAGACAGGCGGTAATGAAAAATCAGGGATACAGGGATTTGTTGTTTTGCTTTGATGGGGGAGACAGACAGAGAGAGAGAGAGCATAAGAGTCTGAGACAGAAACACCAGCAACAATATCTCCAGGAGACACAGACATTTCTATATAAATCTGATATCTGTGTAAATGTTGCTCTAGCTATTAGCACCAGTTAAAAGGTGTTAACATACAGCATTCTTACACTGATTACAACCATTACTACAATGACAGCTGAGACATTTGTTTAAAAGCCTTTACACTACAGATGACATTATGTGTCTTTGCATTTCTCTAGCAATCTGATACATTTCTTCATGATGCATCAGAGATTGGTGGTGCTTTGTGTCACAGGACAGGAGGAGAGCGTTGTTCTTGCAATGGCACAAAAAGTACTGTGCTGTGATTAAGTTGCTTAATTGAATAGTCGATTGTCAGGAAATTAATTGGCAACAATTTTGATTGTAGATTAATAGTAATAAGTAATCTTTCCAGCAAAAATGGCTAAATTAACAGGTTCCAGCCTCACATGTGAATATGTCCTGGTTTTCTTCATCTTCTATGATAGTAAACTGAGTATCTTTGGGTTTTGATATTATATTAAATACATATTTTATAGACCAATCCATTTATTGTTTAAACAATAAAATAATCTGTAGATTAATAAGTAATGAAAATAATTGCTAGTTGCAGCCCTAATCTGTAGCCTCTTTGGTGAAGCGACAGATTACCAATTGTTTTTAGTATTCCCAAGAAACGTGTTCAGAGGTCAGATTTTCATCGTAGTTTTAGTTACCCCCCTCCCCCATCTTATAACCACCATGTTCTTTACAGAGAATGTAACAAGAATGAGGGATGCTGTGAACCAAAACCAGAGTGATGCATTTTCAGCCTGCAGTGCTTGAGCATGTCGGCTTGCTGAGGTTGCTCCACCATTTTGTCATTTAAGTCACAACTTAGGTTTCAGTGGTCATTGGGATTCCTTTTTACGAGCCCAATGATCAATCAATCCCGTAATTCAATGCCCTGGTCAACCATGTTTAAATGAATAATTCACAAACCATGACAGAAAGCTCAGTGAAACGGCTCACAAGCAGGGCATTGCCCTAATATTGCAAGAAGACCTGAATGGAATGCGTCCAAAATAAAACTGAATAAGATCAAAATGTATAAAACAAAAGGGAACATTTGTGTATCACTGTGCTGTGTTCAATAGGGTTGGAAGTTCAGCTCGGTATGCAACTTCCTCTGATCGGTACGCCCTGTGACCCAAACTGTTACTGTCAAAATAGTCTGTTTATGTCGACTACTCGCACGGAACAGAAGTTCTAGAGTGCGAGTTTTACCCAAAACATTCTGACAGAGCACCAGTCTATCAGCTGTAGCATGCTAGTCAGCTTAGCCCGGTTAGTCGAGCTCCTGTAGTGTCGCTGCCTCCGAATGGCAAACACAAATGAGAGCCCAGAGCTGGAGGATCCTCCTGTGACATTTAGACCGTCTGTATGGGAGCGTTACGGTTTCCAGGTTAGTTATGATGCCGACATTGTTCAACTGAAGTCAGGTACTGTATGTCTGTGGAGACAAACATGTCATTTACGACGGCATCACTGGAATGTGTTGACTGGAAGGCGAGTTTTTCTCCCCCCAGCGTTCAGACAGCCTCTCACTGCAGATTCAGTGCTCTCTGATTACTTTACTATGAGTGATGGGATCCTACGTGAACACACTATTTTCTATAAAAGTTAGAACAGCTTTGGTTATTTCACATTTGAAAATTCTGTTCTCCTCTGCGCTCTTCTCAATGGTTTGGGTCTTATGAAGGGATTCAGTTACAAAAAGGTGATGTCATATACTTCCATGCACAAATCAGGATTTAGCAACATTTGAATCAGAATCTGGTTCAAATCTTGGTGAGTTTGGTTTCTGTCAATTAAATCTGACACCCACAATCACACCTACACAGTCCTTATGGAGTATAATTCCTAAAGAAGTGTTTGTTTAACTTTGATTGTTGCTCATTTAGTTATTTAAATTTAATGTTATAGAGAAATACTTAAGATGAGGCCATGTTTCCAGTGGCTATAAGTTCAACAATCAAAGTTAGAACAGGAGAGTAACGAGTGGGGGGGAATATAAAAATGATTTAACTGTATATTAAAGAGTTCCTTTTGCTGCATTAGTGCAACTGTGTACTGTAACTCAGTGTGTAACAGTAGTGTGAGTTTGTACTGTACATTTAGATGTGTAATACAGTACATTGGATGAATACTTTAACGACAAGCAGTGGAACAAATGTGATCATTCAGGTCGCTGTAGTAAAGTCTCAAAGTCAAACTTTCATAATCGCCATGCTGCTTGACTAATTAACATGGTACATACAGTATAATACATATATATATAATTGGCATGTATTATATACATTGCCACACGGTAAACAACTTTGCCTGTAGGGCCCATAAGCTTCACATATAATCATTTCCTGTTCAGTATTTTATAAAAGTTAACTTTTCTGCTCACAGCTTTATTTTTCTTGTGACATTTTCAGTTTATTATTTCAGATTAATGCTTCCCATTTACTTCAGCTATGGTAATGCAGCAAAATCATTAATAATTTGCCTGTTCTAAACTTTGTAGCTGCACAAGACCAGAACATAGAAGCAATCATGTGGTGGATGGCCGCCCACCACTGAGTCTGGTTCTGTCTGAGGTTTCTGCCTGTTAAAAGGAAGTTTTCTTCTTGCCACTGTCAGCAAGTGCTTGCTCATGGTGGGATTTGTTGGGTCTCTGTAAATAATATAAAGAGTCTGGACCTGCTCTATAGGAAAAGTGCAATGAGATAACTTCTGTTATGAATTGGTGCTACATAAATAAAATTGAATTGAAATAGATTGAATCAGAGCAATCTGTTGCACCGCCCACACTAGGTCAGATTACAGCGACACATCAGCCGCTCGCAATGTGGACGCCCTGTCAGGGTGCAATAACCACCAGCCCACACAGACGGGGGCCCAGTTGGACAGGTTTACTGTTTCTGATTTCCTTCCCAGTCCTCTCTCTGCGCTTCAGGCTTTGTGCTTTGTGAAATGAAGTGCGATGATCAATTGCGCTGAAAATTTCTCAGAAGGTTTAAAATGGAGTTCTGTGGCCCCGGTCTGCCTCCTGAATTTTTTAACTTTCCTCTGTGCTGAAAGACAAATGGCTGCCCTTTATGGAACAGCCTTAAGCAGTTTGATTGTTAATACTGTAGGTGTTTAATATTACAGGAGAGAGTTGTTAAATATATAAACACATTATAGTACATTTTATGATTTATAAGCTTTTTAGAAAATTGCATTATACTCCTTTTATACAAGTATCTGGTTTCTCTATTTTCTATCTAATAAAAGGGAGCGTTTGACCTATCTGGGAGTCCTTCATGTGTATTTTTACAGTGTCACAGTTTTCAGTGTCAGAGTCACAATCAGTCATATGGTCATGGATCTCTTCCAGCACACACACTCTCTGAGAATAAAGGAATAAATTGCTTATATAAAAAAAAATGCCAGGAAAACATAAAATTTCTTGACTTTGAGGTTATTGGCTTTGTGACTGGAGAGAAGGTTTATGGCAGGGAGCTTTTCAGAGGCTAAAAGGAGACAAAGGAAGCTAATCTCACTTAGAATGGTAAAATCTGCTATATAGCTAATGAAGTATTATACTGTGGTCAATGAGGTAGAGGCACTGCAGAGAGCCTACGCAGTGTGTCTGTGTGTGTGTATGTACAGTACGTGTGTGTGCTTCAGTGTGCTTTGCTGCATGAGTGGGGGTTTGTTTGTCTGGAGGTTGCAGTGATAATGCTGCCATCAAGAAGTGAAGTCTTTCAAGGGAGAATGAGCAAGCATGTCAGGAAGAGAGGGATGAGATTTCACCTCTCTCTTAGTTTAGTGTGGTAGCATGCTAACATTTGCTAATTAGCACGAAAAACAAAGTACAGCTAAGGCCAAAACCAAATTATTGGACAAATCAAATTTTGACCTGATTCATGGCACTAGATGAAAATTTAAGGGATCACCAAAGTTATTACCATTTATCCTGAGGGGGATATGAATGTCTAAACTCAATTGTATGGCAATCCATCTAATAGTTTTTGAGATATTTCAGTCTGGACCAAAGTGGTGGACTGACCGACAGACAGACATTGCAATCGATAGAGTCATGCTAAAATCAAGGCTAAAAATCAATTAGGGGACTCTTGAGACTTTCTTGAGTTGTGAAATTCATCACAGTAAACTTCAGCAGCAGCTGTTTTCCAGAGTCCCCTCCAACCTCTGAAAAACATTATTTCTAAATAAATGATGTAACTGAAAATATATATTTATATCTCCACTTTGAAACAATTCACACATAAACACAACACTTTTTGAAGGTTTTGTTTATATACCCCATATGTTTCCTGCTTAGTGGTCTAAGCAGGAAACAACAACTGTTGCATATGCTAAACTAAGTGGGAATTTTGGAAATTAAGTTAACGGTTTACTTCATCCTGATACCTTGGCTTTTGGACTACGTTTCCCAGAATAGGCTAGTCCTGTGACAGATGCCTTGTAAGTAATTTTGTTCAAACAAAGATAAAGTCTACCCATCAACAGAATAAAAGGTTTAAATATGTAACCAGACTGTTTACCACCTCAAGTGAATTAACTTATCCCCAGCCAGATCCATATTTAGAGCTAGCTTGCTAGCTAATGTTACATTGATCATATCCGTAACACTTCTTGAGAAAATTCCATGTTTGTGGTCTCCCCCCAAGTTGCAATGAGATCTGCACCCTTGATTATGCAACACAAGCAAGTTTCAGGAGTCATGCCATTTGATTTCCATACCATACAGGAATTAATGCCAACCAGTGACTGTTGTAATTGGAAGTTGGTGGCACTAAAACAAAGATATTACAATCATTTAGATTTTGGTGTTTTTCATAAACCTTCAAGAATCAGTGTAAAACATTTAGTATGACTTAGCTGGTTGGTTTTGTATTAATTATTCCTAACCCAAAACAAGAACATGGTTATGCTATGCTGAAGCGATTAATCTTGTGAATGTTTATTTAGTTCAGTAAAATGTTGTCAATGTGATCACAAGTCAAGGTTGAGTTGCTCTGTAGGCTGAACCAAGGGCATGCAGTTTGAAAGATAATAACTATATTTTCCTCAGCAGAAGGGCAGATGTCATCAGTCCTGAAAATATGGCTGAGCAGCAATGCTGTGGTCAAAGGTCATTAGAGACTGTGTTCACACATAGAGCTTTTTTCCCCCCAGAAACATAATGGTTATATGGAGGCCAACAGGTTTAATGACAGAGATAAAAACCTGGTTAACCCGTCAGGGTGATTCAGTCACTGCCACTGTAACCGCAGATGATTGGCATTATCAACTCTACAGATAGGTGCATGTACACTGACCCCTTCAAGAACTCACTATGTACAGTGCAAATCCTACCATCCAAATTGAACAAACAATAATACAAACTGCTCAAACCTCTAAAATAACAACGTTTTATTTTCAAAATGGAAATGTTGCACATGTTTATTTTGAATTTAATTTAGATTCTGTCTGCGACAGCACACAAAACTGTGTTTTTTGAGGTTCTTTCTGATCTGGGTCCCCGGGGCCATCTGAGGATACTCTGGAAGTTTTTTCCATCAAGAATGCCTAAAGACAGCGAAGGAAACTGAACCTCCTGTTCATTTCCTTGTGTTTGCACTGCTCTCCATTTGTCAAGTCCTGCTGTATCATTTTTATTCTTGACTCTCTTTTCCTATTACCTCACGTACAGACAGTATGGCAGCCCATGGGATATGTCAGCATGTGGACTCATTAAATTATTAGACCTTGTTTATTATGAACTCTGTAGCATACCCAACTGACTGCAACCTTTTAATATTCATGCAGCAAGTCTGTTCCCAACTGATGCTAACAGTGGGATCAGATTAATGCAGTCACATACACGTGCAGAAGACAAGTACACATTTTGTCATGTAGCTTTTTAATAATTAGTGTTGTTACAGGTCAGCATATAGATGCATATCATGTACTTATATAGTGGAACATGTGAATGCACACATGAGGGATCTTTATAACTACAGATAAAGTCTGTTGTTTTGTGCTGCAGCCTGGTCAGATTGACGTGGCCAGTTGGATCAGCTTGGGCTATTTCTGTCTTTTTCGGTCCAAGCTCGCTGCAGGCAGGAGAGGCTGGAACACTGTCCGCTCGGCTGAGTGGTCGAGTGAGGGCGACCCATCACGCGAACAGGGAAGACTTTCTGGAGGAAACATTTTGGAAGGTGAAAGTGCTCACTGGACTGTACCTCCTGTGAGCAGCAGGCCTCTGAATGACATTAATGAACAAGCGTAGTGGTCAAAGCAGCAAAAACTGATAATGGTTGAAAATGTAGTTTGGTTGGTGATAATACGGTCTGTTGCTCTCTCTCACGAGGCTGTGAATTTGTCATTAAACAGGCCATCCAGACATGAGTCATCTGTGAGATTAGTCTTTGTTTTCTGCATGCCCTCTGTCCCTCTCTATTCTTATCCTGTCTAATTTCCTCACCGTCTCACACATCTCCCCCTCCCCCCAGCATGTTGGCCTTGTCCCTTATTCCACCTTGTTCGATTGTGAGATAGTCCACAATGTATGTGTGACTGTGTGTGTGTGAGGGGACACAGAGGAAACATAGAGGTGGGAGAGAGAGCAGTGGAAGGAGAAAGAGAGAGAGAGAGAGAGCGAGAGAGAGCAGTGAGGTGTCCAGCACTTAAATTGCCTGTTTATTTCCAGTATTGCATCAATTACACTGATACGGCCTACAAACGAGCACACTGAGTGTGTTTGTGTGTATGGGTGTGAGATGGGGGTGGAATAGAGAACGATTAAGAATGATAGATATGGAAATTTTTGTGCTGTAGTATGCAGTTTCTCGTTTCCTGCGAGTCACAAAAAACACACGGGGCAGAAAAAAAAAAGATTTTTTTGTTCTGTTACCAGGGAGAGAAGCAGAGGAAACTCACACTGTATTTTGATTGTGATCCGTTTGACAATCAGTGAATTCATGCATTAAAAGCGCACGAGTGTGAGGGGGCTGCATGGGTGTGTCCGTAAGTCCGTAAGTGTGTGCTTTGTGGGGTCGGCCAGTGGATGCCCTGAGATCAGGAGCGTGATAGTCGGCTCTCTAGGGAAGAGGGGCGTGTCTGTGACAGGCTGCAGTGATTAGTGGAGCTCAGCGGGCAGAATTTATCAGACTCAGCCGCGGCCATGAACCATTTCAGCCTGCAACTCTGCAATTTGTCTCCCACTTCGCGTCATATAACAGCCTCAATGCAGCTTGCTTGTGCATGTTTGAAACATGCACGATTGTCTCGCCTTGTGCATTTCTGTGTGGGCCTCCTATGGCGAGGTATATTTGAATTCATGAATGATGAGATGTTAGCAAGTCACATGTTTACATGACAAGGCCTTTTACAGGCGAGAGATATATGGTATCGCTGTAATTACAATTTGATTGATGCTTACTTCAGTTATTCTGTGATTTTGCTATAAACGCATGTTACATTCAAAGCTCGTTAGGGGAAAAAAGACTCTCAGGAGATCTGTGTCTACAGGAAAGACATTGTGAAGAAGTGCTGAAAGGAATAGTTGATTAATCGATTAGTCAATTGTAGGGCTGCAAGTAACGATTATTTTCATTATTGATTAATCTGCCAATTATTTTCTTGATTAGTGGATTAATCATTGTGTCTATAAAATGTCAGAAAATAGTGAAAAATGCCTGTCACAATTTCTCACAGTTCAAAGTGATGTCTTCAAATGTCTTGTTTTGTCCAACTAATTGTCCAAAAACCAAAGATTCAAATTACTATTGTCTAAGACAAGGAAAAGCATCAAAACTTGACATTTGAGAAGCTGGATCTGGGGAATGTTTTCCATTTTTGCTTAAAAAAATACTAAAATGCTTATTCGATTATCAAAATATTTTCTGTCGGTTTGCATTAATCTGTCGGAATACGTTTAGGTATATGTCTACATAGACGGAGAACTTGTTTCCATCCTTCATTTTAAACCACATTTGCATAAATCAGTAACGTCAGCGTTCTGTGATATGTAGACGATCATACTGACAGCAGCCTGCTACACAACACAAGAGCCACAGACTTTGAACAACAACCACATTAGCTTCCTGTTGTCTCCTTCTCAAACATAACATAACAGAACATAACATGAACACACGTCTTGTCACAAACTCAGGATGATAATTCTCTGCATGCTCATCACTATAAGCATCCCCTTGTGTCATGTCATTTTTCATACATTCTTAATTTAGAAATATCGGCTATAGCTGCTTCATCACGTCACCTTGAGCTCAAGAGCCTGTGATGGGTATTTTTCACAATTTTTTAAAAACATTTTAAAGATGAAACAATTCATTTATTTATCAAAACAACAACTGAGAAATGAATTGCTAATGAAATAATTATTACTCTCACCACTGTTATGAAGCCATTAAGTTTCCTGCATGAGAAATGTCAAAGTAAATCCACTTTATTAGAAGAAACTACTTTTAATCAGCCGCTGAACAGCCAATCATACTGGCCAGGCTCATTACTGTCAAAAGCAGAGAGCATGAAAAACATGGATGACAGATTTAGTGGCCTGCCTCTATCCCTCTGGGATGCATACACAGTTTATATGGTAAGGGAAACAATTCATCACAGGGCAATTCATCAGTGGATAACTTTTAATTAATGTTCAAACGTGCGGACCTTTAAAACAGCAACCTCAGCTCGCTCCCTCTCTCAAGTGTCCGCTCTGTTTGTTTCCTTCTCCTAATGTCCACACCTCTTCTACTTTTTCCCCTCTTTGTCCTTAAAGTGTGGTTGGTCTATTTACTCATCCACTTTCACTTCAACACTATCCCACTCTATTTTCACAGCTCCTCTTTTCCTCTCCACTCTATATTCCCTCCATGTTTACATTAGTTGCACTGGCAAGTCCTCACGGCTCAGTCCCTGCCAATATTTGTGTTGTGGTGAATGCTAGCCCCCCCCCCATTTCCAGCATTTTATAATCTTAATATCTCTCCTAACCAGTTCATTTATTTACCTATATCGATTTTTCCACACTCGTGTCCCCTTTCTCCCCTCTCATCTGCCCTGAATTAGTAACATTAAGGCTGAGAATGAAAAGAAATGGCTGATCAGAGAACGCAGTAGAAGAGGAAACTATTGGAAAGGCTCAAAATGGAGCCAGCAAATTGGACAGTCATAAGCACAGTGTAGATGTAGAAAAGTCGACATAATGGGGAAAAAAAGAGAGTCCGACAGATTGATTCTGAATGAAATTAAAGAGGACGAGGGGGAGAGGGAGATGAGTAAATTGAGCATTACATACTGCATTACAGTGTCTCTTAATTAACCGTGTAAAAGCTTTCTTATTAGGACTGATGCACTCCTCAGTTAACGAGGGAAGAGAGAATGCTCTTTCAGTTGTCACTGAGATAGGCCTCAAAGGAAAAAGTGAAACAGCAAAGCACTGAATAGGAAAGGGCGAGAACGACTTTGGGACAATGATAAAGAAAGGTCTGAGTTAACTGTTCATGTGAAATCATCTCACTTAGTATGTTTTGTCTCAATTATCTGCCATCTTTGTCATCCCAGTCCACGCTGCTCTCCACCACCTCCCTGTCAGTGAATAGACATTATGCGCAGCTGTGTTGAAAGTCTGATCACATCACTGGGTATCTGTGTGTGAGAGTAGTGTGTGTGTGTGTGTGTGTGTGTGTTAAATCATTTCAGCTTCAGGTTCTGCACCTTTGCTGTCTATCACTATTAATAAATCACAGTGAGGTATAAACTATTTAAAATACTCACACACTCATGGAATCAGTGAATCTTTCATTTATATACATGGAAACAGAAACTTACAGTCGGGATGCACTATAACAACAGAGATATGTAACAAAGCCTAAACCTCAACATGGACACCTGATATTTTGTAGGCAAAATTGATCACTTTATGATTAGTCATCAGTTTCCAAAGCATGACATACAGATTATGACTTTAATAAATAGTTAATGTTTTGGGAAATCCGCTTATTTGCTTTCTTTTTGAAAGTAAGCTGAGAAGATTGATACAAATTCCATGTCATGTGTGTTAAAGAGCAAGTTGAATTTCTTACTGAATCTATACTTAACATTTCATAGAAATGATCATTTGAAAAGTGACGTATGATTTTATAAGATATAAGGGCAGAAATTCAGAGGGAAAAGTCTGCACTTTTGAGCAGTACCCTTAAAAAGGGCTTTTTTTTCATATTGTGTCAGATGACATCACATAAAGGAGCCTGTGTCCCTGAGCTGAGTTTTACAACATAGTGACTTATTGTGTTTGTGCAGGTTGCACAAATTCCAGCCTGTCTGTACAAAGAATCAGGACATGTTTTGTCAAGCGGTGAGAGATAGCTCCAAAGCACTCCTTAAAATCACAAATTTTCCTTTTCACATATCTGTTCATATACGGGTTAAACAAACAAGATACATCATATAAATCAATCTGTTTAGAGGTGTTGGTAAATGTATATTTAACTGAGTTAGATGAGAAGATTGATACCACTCTCATATCTGTTGAGCTACAGCCAGGAGACAGTTAGCTTAGCTTAGCACACAGACTGGAAACAGGGTGAAACAGATAGCCTGGCTCTGTTTGAAGTTAAAAATACATTTGCCAATACCTCTAAAACATCTTATACTTCTTAACGTCTTATTTATATGATTATGGATAAATCAAGATACAATGTTCAGGCTAGCTTTTTCTCTCTGCTTCCAGCCTGTATGTGAAGCTAAGCTAACTGGCTGCTGGCTGTCGCTTCATATTTACCGCACAGACATGAAGAAAGCAAGCAAACATATTTCCCAAAATGTTGAACTTTTCCTTTATGTATTTTTCCCAGTATTATCCAGTTATATTGAGTTACAGAACAAAGGGGAGGACAAACAAGTAGGGAAATGCTATCAAATTTACCCAGATGCCTTTTGCATTGTATAAATTTGCTGTTTGATTCCTTTTGATTCCTCATTAGAGAAATATTAATCCAAAGCTTCCCTTATAAGTTGGGTAATGTAGTGTAAATATGTTGATGTAAGGACTGTACATCAACAGTCGCTTCAGTAATTCTTCAGTATCTTAAATGAGATCTGCATGCGGTATATTACAACTTTTTATTACAGTAATAGGAAACAAGCCCAAGTACATTTTGAAGTTTAGTTTGACAACTGTCTTGTTGCAGTTATTTTCAGGTTGCTCAGCCAGATCGGAGCCGCAGCAGTCCAGATGGGAGACAAAGAGTGTTTGCACAAGCAACTGCGTCTGAGTCAGCAGATTTTACACACAGCAAATCTGCAATAGCAGCTGTAGCAGTTGGTTGTCTAAGATCAAACTAAACGTCGGTCTGGGAATGAGCGACTGTGCGGGTGTCATTGTGATTGACGGCTGTTGTTAAGAGCAGGATTTCTGAGAGGGGAACAGCGGCTCAGTCTTGTCAAGGTCAATCGGGAGGTGTTTGGCAGGAATCCAATTGGAGATCTCAGCTAGTAAATTGGAGATATGCAACCCAACCTGTGTGTCAGAGCTGGGAATCAAAAGGACAGTTAAGTGTCATAGCAGTGATAGGAGGAATTATAGGATGTGGTGAGAGAGCCAAGTTTAATGCCGCTAAAGAAGATGGTTTAGCCCAGTTGGAGAGGAAGATGCGGACTCTTTTCATGATACAGTACCTGTAACACAATATTTTCTAAAAGCACCGACCATTGTCTGGATAGGCAGTAGCTGACTTCTCAGGCAGCAACTCTTTCAACAATATTTCTTGCTTTCAGTCAGTTTTCTCGAATTGATAGATGTATTAATGTTAGAAGCCTTGTAGTCACCACCAGTTGTTTTTCCAAAACAATAACTTCTAATTTCAACAAAAACATGCGCTTTACGAAAGTGCAATAAAATAAGTTGAACTGTGTTTTATGTCTCACCACACAATCTCTGCTTCTGCTGTCTCTTCCTACAATATACCACTTTGTTTACTTAGTGGCAATGACTTACTGTAGAGGTGCTCCTCTTACATTATGGCCATAGTGAGTTACAGTTATTCTGATGATAAAACTGTTGCTGTCCTCATATGTATTTGTTTCTAGCTGTCACAGGTGTGTAAACTAGCTCTTTTCTCTGATATATAAGTTTAACATAAGTACCATGCTAACCAGGCCCTCGTATTGTCCCTGTGTGTCACTTTGATTTGACTCAGTATGCTGCATGGACATCGGGCATGGAAGATTGTTAAATCATAACCCAACTGTATAACTGATGGTACACTGGGATGAAATCATGGGCAAGGTGCGCGGCCTGCCCAACATTTGGATATTTTGCATTTGTTTCAGTTCCAGTTTAGTGGCAAGATTACATTTTCATCCACATCTGTGTTTATCTACATCAGAGGTTTTCAAACTGTGAGACGTGCTTCCCAAGGGTGGCGTAGGAGAGTTGAAGAGGGGGCACAGAGGGAGAGACATGAGGTAAAGATACCGTGTTAGGTGAAAGGGACAGGTGCATACCGGTGTTCTAAAACCATTAGGAAGTTAGTTAGTGTAGTTTGGCCCGCTGATTTGAGCCTATCACCAACATAATCAACAGTTAAAGCAGCAACAGTAACTGTGACACACAGTCCATGTCGGCAATTAAGTTACTTCAAAACCCATAGCACGCAATTGTCGCAATCAGCGTCAAAAATTGCACTTGTTCTCTGAGTCATAACAAATCTGAACACACAGACATGATGCACATATTTTTAGATTCAGTGTGACTTACCCTTTCCGAGGATATCATTATCCCTGATGTCCATCACAAATAATTGTCCATAAATTTGCTTAGAAATCACAGTAAAAAAGACCCTCCTAATAACTTAAGAACGAGAATCATCACATTTTTAAAGTTTCTTCAGTATCAAAGTAATCCAGTGATAGTTGTCTGTAAATCCATGGGTAAGCTGCAAACAGGAATTGCTGATAACTAATTCGGCATACTTTTAAAAGTGCCAGATTGAGTTGGGGCAAGTTTGTCTGGGCGGGGGGGCACAGTGTCAGACTCTGACAACCCCTGATCTACATGAATACCTTTTGCAGATACCTTGTTGAAATTACTCAACAATTAAGTTCCTTGTTCCTGGAAAAGATTTTTATACAGCTCATTGGAGTCAGCATGTTAAAGGAGCAATACTGCTCTGTGTTTTAGATGTCTGATCAAATGAGGTTGGGTTTCATGACAAGAGGAGTAAGTTGAACTGACTCGAAGGAAGATGGCGTGCTGTCTCATGTCACAAAGCAGCTGATGTTAGCTGTGAGAAAGAGACCCGATCAGCATCGATGTGAAGGAAGAAGACGGTGAGATGAGGGTGGAGGGGCCTGCTGGCTGAGTTTCAAGGCCTCGTCTGGGAAAACAAGAGAGATGGTTGGTGGTGGTTGGTAGTTGGGAGATTTAGATGTCATTAACCATTTTCTTTTCCAAGTAAGTGACAAAATCCTCAAAGGAGAGGTGTGAGGGACCTTGGGGAGAGAGTAGGACAGTAGTTTTGTGAAGTTAGAGGCAAAACCTTAGTATAAGGTTGCTTTGGTGGAAATCTGTCACATCAACATGTTTTAGCTGAGACTGATACCATTCTTTGAACAGTTTCTTTTAACTTAGTTTGATTTAACAACCTTAATTCTATCATGGTGATGCAATCAACTTAGCGGAAAAGAGCACAGCATTAAATTTGATGGAAAATCAGGGGGAAAGTAATGGGTTTTTAAAGTTTGCTGACTTTATATTTGCCTTATAAAACCATTTAAACACAATTTAACTTTTTTTCTTTTTAGGGTGTTTTGATTAAATTGAGTCGCAGTCATTGCAAATGCACATCTGATTTACTTTGAATAAATGTAATGAAAGTCAGGTAAATGAAGAAAAAATCACTTAATCCTCTAACCAAGAGTAGATTAAGAAAAGTAATAAAAATAGAAACTGGAATAGTGTTTACAGAATGACATATAATAACAACACACATGACAGGCAGAATCATGCAGAAAGATCTGTAATGCCATTACAGTTTCATCAGAAACTGTGACATCTTGACATTTGATTGGCATTGATGGTCAGCTGTGATCCCTTATGATTTTTCTGTCACTCTCTTTCTCCACAGAGAACAGATCTGAAGCCAGTGGTGACAACTAATCGACATCAAAGCTGAACATTAAAACACAGAAGAAAGAGTTGTTCCTGAAAAAAGTGAGAACACACCCCTACGCATCACTTCCTGCATCAGCTTTCCAGAGTTTATGGTCTAGATGTTGATAAACGCCAAAAAAGATACAGTTTGCAGACTTTGAAGGAATCGTGTTAGAAAGAGTGGTGCAAATGGTGCTGCAGCACCTCCTTCCCTGGCAGCCCCACTTCAAAAAGTAAGCATATATTCAGTTATTCTTGATTTAGTCAATGCATTTGAAATATCTGAGAAGTTTATACCTTTTGCACTGTGTTACTATGTAATAGTAAAATCAAAGTATTTTCTTTTGTATTTGAATTTGCCACTGACTGATGCTCACCTGTACTGTACTATACGTCTTCTTATGCTGTTTTAACCCTATAGCCCCATGTATTACCACTACATTTGAGTCACAGTGCCAAGCATCCGTTATTTTAATTTAAATTGATTTTGTTATTTTAGTTGTTTTAGTTTAATTTTAGTTAACAGTTATATTGGTATATATTGATGTTTCTTTCCAGTATTTTATATTTTCATACAAAATAAAGTATTAATATTTTGCTAGTGTATTACAGAAGGAGCATGTGGATAGGATATAGAATTGCAACCTTGGAAACGGGTTAAAAATCTTTTTTTCTTACACTGAATGGAATACTTTTTCATCCAGATGGTTAGATGAATCTTTTGGGGATTCTGGAAATACCTTCAGACAATGTTAAGTTTTGACTTAACCCTCTGGGTTTTTCAAAGATCGCAGAGTAATTATTTTTCAGAGAAACAGAAGCTTAGCGCTGTGACTCAAATGTTTTTTACATTACATTACATTTTTTTAACTGATGCTTTTATCCATAGTGATAAGTGCATTGCACCATGTTGATACTGCCCAAAGAATCATGCAAGTACATCAACCTTATCAAATACGTTGAACTGCTTCATTTAGAAACAATAAGAGATAGAGAAAAAGTCTTTTTGTTGCTTTTTAAAAATGAATTTAAAGAGAAGAGGAGAGAGAAGAGGAGGGGACCCAGAACAGAACCCTGAGGGACCCCAGTAGTGGTAATAAAAAAAATGGGGTAATGGTAATAAATTAACCTCATCTAATGTCAATCTAGCTCAATGAACCTTTGTATTAGATCACAATTTTTTCAATAGACTGACTTCTAGAAATGCACAAAATGTAATATAATTACTGCTTAGTTGGAAGTAAGAAAACTGTCTAAAAAAATCCACTCTGGTTTACCTAGAAAAGCTGTATTTTATGAGACCTTAAACCTTTAGCAAACAGAAACCAAGCCAGAGGAGCACCTTGACTGTATTTCTTTCTCAAATGGTGTCAGTAATTAAATAAGAGATAAATGAATCCATTAAACAAACTAACACTTATCAACAGTTAAACAGTGAGCAATAAAGCTCGATTATCCCCCTCATTTTCTCCTTTTGGGCAGGAGGCCAAACAAAGCAATCAGTAAAGGTTGCTCTAAAAGCCAGCACCCATTAATGAAATATACTAACTTGCTGCTATCGGTCAATGCTTTGAGGTGGACTGTCTCTCTTGACACCACGACTGCCTCAATTTGTTTTTCAGTTCCAAAGCCAGCATGTATTGGTTCACAGGGGCAGGATTTTAGTTTTTTACTTTCTAAACATAAGCCATGATTCAGTTTCAAAGGTCAGATTACATTATCAGCAAATCAGCAAAAATACAATATGTTCTGTGTTTTGAACCCAGTCTGACCAGATTTCAGGGGTGAAAGTGAGATCATATGGAGTCATAAGAGAATGAAGAGTTTTGAACAACCGTGTGAGGTGTTTCGGGATACAAAGCAACTTTTGCTTAAGATCTGAGCACTCCTACAGCTGATATTTCATGCAGGAGAAACCCACACACAGCGAGAAGTCAAAGTCAAGTGTACACTGCACAAGATCTTTTCTGAGTCCCGGAGGCGGCCTGTATCTATTTATCCACTGTAATTTCTCATATGGTGAAAGACAAATGTATACAGCTCCAAGAGCGACAACACAAGATCATATTTACTTTTATTATTATTAATTTTTATTATTTATTATAAACAAAAGCCTGCATGCATACACTAGTGCCTTTTAAACCACAACTACAATTCCATCTCCCAAGGAAACATCTCCTCACATCTACTTAAATTAGGCTCGTGTAATGGCTCAGTAATTAATTTTCTAAGTTGCATTGCTGCTGTAATTTTCCTTTGGACCAGATTTTATTAGACAAAACTGGATTTTAAGAGGAGGGTATTTGCCAGCATTTATCATTTCAATCTGTCAAAGGAAAAGCAAGTATTTGTTTGCCTTTAGATTTCTGTTTGGACGATATAAACCTGTTTAAAATGAGATTAAGCAAATGTGGCACAAAGAGAGAGTGATATAGAGGAAAAAAGAGATAAAGTACTACAGGTTGAATCCTAAGGAATAAAACGTACAGAAAAAGAAAAAAGAACATAATTGCAGATGGAAAGATGAAAACATAAAAATTCAGTCAACGTAGATGACAAGACATTTTTGACATTTGTAAATGTAACACAAACAGTTGACAGGCCAGACAAAAGTGAAAGGAGGATTGTACAGGGAGGTGTGATGATGAAGCAAAAGAAAACTGGGTCTCACTTAGCTGCCTCATCATTCCCACAAGCCACAAACATTGAGTGGAGAAACTATGACAGGGAGAGCGAGGAGAAAATATGCTTCTTCTAACTGAAAAAGCTGCTTTTGTTAAATCAATGCAGGCTGAAATTGAGTCCTCAGAGGTCCAGGCTGTGTATATGAAGACATACACTAACGTGCTTTTATTTTGGAAAGTACAGTGTAGGATTTGATGTGTAAATTGTGGTGTGGGGGGTGTAGATGAGAGTATGAAGATCCAAGTAGATGACAAGTAGATGAATAATACAGTAGACCGGTGAGATCATGGCACCAACATGTGATGGAAACTAGCCTATGATCAGTCCAACCAAACACTGAAATAATAGAGTTATTCATTAGATTTTCTGCTTGTACTTTTTATTTTGGTAGGATGTGAATTTGGTTTTGAAATGTTGTTGTGGCTAAGGTCAAACTGAACTGTTCCCATGAATATTCACAGTGTGGAAAACTATATTAGGTTGGAAGAATATGAGCTACTGTACAGCAAAGATTAACCTGAGAAGTTAAACTGAATTTATACTTGATGCAAGGGCTTAATTGGAGTACCACTGTAGATACCTAAAACGTAGCTGTTGAGTTTTTAGTTCAACAATTATATTCCCCACAGTAACTGTTGCATTTCCCACATGACGGTGGGCTACGCACATACTTATATGACTGGAGTTATACCAGGTAACTTCAGTTTCACCTTTTCTTATTACTGAATGGAGACTACTGCTGTGCAGTCAGCATGTTTACGTTCATTAATTTATAGAAAGTGGTGATCGCGGTGATCAGAAGGTTTGCAGTGGAAATGGCTTTGCTACATGTGTGTTACTGAAAAGCAGCAGATTACTGAGCCTTTCTTCAATTTATTTAATGTTGTCTTCACTACCAATAATCTCATCAGAAACTTGCCAGTGGAGACTTGAAACAAGCAGCCAATCACAGTTCTTGCAGTCTCCACATGGTATCTCTGTAGCCCACGGTCAGACCCCTCCTGGACCCCCTTGAGTTCGCCTACCAGCCCCGGCTGGGAGTTGAGGACGCCATCATCTTCCTGCTGAACTGCATCTACACCCACCTGGACAAGCCGGCAAGCACGGTGAGGATCATGTTTTTTGACTTCTCCAGTGCTTTCAACACCATCCGGCCTGCCCTGCTGGGTGAGAAGCTGGCAGTGATGCGGGTGGATGCCACCCTCGTGTCCTGGATTGTGGACTACCTGACTGGCAGATCACAGCACGTGCGTCTGCAGCACTGTGTGTTGGACAGCGTGGTCAGCAACAACGGGGCCCCCTCGGGGGACTGTCCTCTCTCCCTTCCTCTTCACCATCTATACCACAGACTTCAGCTACCACACAGAGTCCTGCCACCTTCAGACGTTTTCTGATGACTCTGCTGTGGTGGGATGTATCAGCGGTGGTGATGAGACTGAGTACAGGGCTGCGGTGGAGAACTTTGTCTCATGGTGTGAGCAGAACCATCTGCAGCTCAATGTGACAAAGTCCAAGGAGCTGGTTGTAGACCTACGAAGGGCCAAGGTACCAGTGACGCCGGTTTCCATCCACGGGGTCAGTGTGACATTGTTGAGGACTACAAGTGCCTTGTACTACATATGGACAATAAACTGGACTGGGCTAAGAACACGCAAGCTGTTTACAGGAAGGGCCAGAGCCGTGGCTATCCTGCTATCCTGTATGCTGTTGCATGCTGGGGCAGCAGGTTGAGGGTAGCGGATGCTAACAGACTCAACAAACTGATCCGTAAGGCCAGTGACATTGTGGGGGTGGAGCTGGACTCTCTGTCGGTGGTGTCAGAGAGGAGGATGCTGGCCAAACTACATGCCATCTTGGACAGTGTCTCTCACCCACTCCATGGCGTGCTGGTCAAACAAAGGAGTACCTTCAGCGGAAGACTCATCCCCCCAAAAAGTACCACAGAGCGCCACAGGAAGTCATTCATGCCTGTGGCCATCAAACTCTTTAACTCCTCCCTCTAAGTGTTAGTCTATATGACCCTAAGTCATTAAACTGGACATTGATCATTAACATCACTGCAATACTTGAAATAATTGTGCAATATTCTGTGTTAATACTGCTGTGCAATATACTCTTTTCAGTTTAAAATTCCCTACTTATTGATATTTATTCATACTTCTATTACTGCAATATCCACCATCTCATAATAATCTTAATAAGCTACACTTAACTTGACAGTCCATGCACTATTGCTTACTACTTGTATTATTACATTGTATTATTATACCGTACATACTTATCCACTTTGTACTTTACACTTATTTTAATTTTATACTTATATCCACTTTATACTTAATTTACGTTACATTATCAGTCCATGGAGGGAAAAGAGTTTACCTTGGTGTACTGCTCCGTTTGCTGGTGGTTCTGTGGTGGATTAGCTAGGTGGAGAAGAACTGTGGTTTCGGGAAAAGTCCTTGCTGTGCAGTATTCCGATTGTAGGGGTCTGAGGAAGCTGGTTGCTCCGTTATTTGTTCTCCTTATAGTTAGCTTGCCACTAACTTCCTTAGCTGCTTGTAAAAGTTAGCTGGCAGACTTTGTGCAGTAGCCATTGGCGCTAACTAAGCTTTGATGCAGAATCCGTGACGCTGTTGAAAGATCAGAGAGTTCAGTTTGGTGTTTCTGCTCCGAGTAGATTACACGAGGTCTGGGCATGGAGCGAGGAGAAAAGAGAGAAAAAGAACAATGGTCGCTGACCCTTTTATTGACCTGGTGACATCACGGGTCACAGGTCAGAATGACCAATGGTAGCTGGAAGAGGGGGCATAAAAGGAGTTCACATCTAGGGTAGGTGTGAATACCTATGGATTGTGGGAGACTGAGTTTAGTGGTGCTCGTTTGTTTACAGAACAAAAGAGCATGCATTCTTAATATGTTCAGTTAAAGTCACATATGAACAAATTCATCTGTGGAGTCCCAGTGGTCCCAACACCGATACTGATATCTGCAATAAGCTAATATATATGCTGATATATCGTTCTAGCTTTATAACGCACAAACATACATGAAGCTTTACTTTGAAAATCTTTATATGAAAAGCCTTATAATATTAAACTTCCACTTTCCTGGAAAAATAACCATGTTAAAACAAAAAAACACATTTCTTCATTGTTCATTGTGATTACAATGCCAACACTGTGACAGCTGCCTGCCAAAAATGCAAACCAAATAATACTGTCTGGTTCCTCAAATGGAAAAAGTGCAAAGAATGTTAACCTTCATTTTAATGTTAACATGTCCATTACTTTCATCCACATGCAGAAAACAAAAACACAGCCCTGACATGAACCTAAACTAAAAAGATAAAATAAAAGGCTACTGCAACATCTGATTGCACAATGCTGAATATGAACAGCCACAAATAATTTAAGAATATAAAATACATAAAAAATCATAAAACAAAGAAAAAGATGAATGATGCACTTCTCTTGATCTTTAAAAGTTGCAGTGTAACTACGCCTCAACTAGCAGCTGCTGCTGATATTGATGTGTGTTTAATACATGACAGGGATGGTTAGCAGCAGTGAAGTGATCAGTTTACACTCATAACACATATATTTTTCACATCATTTTAGCAGTGGTGAAATGGTAGGCGTTCTCAGTTTTTCATAGCCTCTGGATCTCCAGTATGGCTGCCAGACATAACCTGACAGCCCTGTAAAGGTGTCAGGGATACAGAGAGGTTTTTCATTGATGTTATCTTTTTCTTTTTCCTCTGTTGTTTTTCTGATGTGGAGGTTAATTTTCACCCTGAAAGCACAGCGCTGTCAGGTGACTCAGCTGCCTGGGCCTCCCACAGCCCTGTATTTATATTGCAACTTGTCAGGGTTGAATTCAAATTTAACCAATTAAGCTAACCAACCTCCCTCTCTCCTTTTCTCACAAGTAAAAAAAATCCAATCAGAGTCCTAGCTGAAGCGTGACAACTACAGCCTGACTCCTTGACTTAAAGGCAGAAGATAAATTTGCCCTTTATAAGTCCCATTTAAAATGATCAAGTATGTTTTCTCAAAATGGAGAGGCTAGACTCTTCTTGAGAATAAACTGTTTCCTCGGTTTTATGTAACATCAACGTTACTGGAAAACCCAGCAACATTAAAAGCAGTGTAAATGATTTCAGAAGCCAGTGAAGCATTGATCAAAGACTGTATTATGACCACTGACGCAGACTGACACATCTGAAGTTTATTTACCAGCTAGTCTGCCAAGCTCAGGCCAAATCTCATTGTATCACCCAACAATGTGGCAGAACAGCAAATCTCCCATTAAATATCAAGACCTCTATTTTAAATCGCTTCATAGATAAAACCCAGAGACATGTAGATCAGTTGCTTTTTTAGTTAATTAGCATACAAAGGCAGGGAATACTTGCTTGAGAATATTAAAGTCATTTGATATAAAAAAGGCTTTTTTTATCTATTCCAGAGAAAAAGTAAAAAATGAAAAAACTAATTGTTTGTTGGATTACTGTAATTTTTTGAAATGGGACGATTATTAAGCATATTTTTGCAAAACTTAACGATAAAACTGTCCAGTTCAGTTAAGTAAAGATAACCCGCTATTTATCAGAACATAACCCCCCCAACCCTTTCAGCATGTAAGATTTGTTCTTACCTTTGCACACAATGCAGGAGCATATTGCTGCAAGGAGCTGTGGTCCTTTTGTTAATGCTGAAAGGATTTACCTGTAATCTGGCTGTCTGGAGGAAGAAACACTGAGCCAAAAAGACTTCAGGGGCAGCAGCAGCTGTAGTGGAGAGGATGGGGAATTGGACTGGTGGCACGACAGAACATATTATAGTGCTATAAAGATAAAACATGTTATAGTGCTGTAGAGCTATATATCAAGTCACTTCAGGACCCTGTGAGCTGCATACCCACCAGCAAACAAAACCCCCCAAGATGAAGGTACATCCCCAACTGTGAATTATGTGAAGCACTCCATAACCACTGTACTATCTCTATTACTTTGCTACAGCATATTTTCAAAGCAATATTTAGTAAAGTACACAAAATGAACTGTTAATTTGTAGGTCCAATATTTATTATTGTGTTCTTCATTTGTTTTCAATATCCCTTTCATATTTATATGGCAATTGGAGTTTCTAAAAGTGCTTGCATTGTCATAAACATACAGTTAAATATGTGTATTGAAAATATTGGCCCAGTTTTGGTTAAATGTCTTGAATCCAGATCCAATTTTACATGTGTAATGTGTAATTTATTAGACACAGAATTTAATATTTGGTTTGTTTGTACAAGAATTTAAGCTCTTTAAAAAAAAACTTAATCCATTTTAGCACAACAGAAAATACAGGTCTTTTTCAATTGAGTGTTAATATAGACTATATGACAAAAATAAGAAAATGATTTTCATCCAGAAACACAAATCTTTATATTTGTCACATGCCCTGGGTCTTTGTGTCAGCAGCTCAGATGAGAAACTGCTGAGTGCAAATCCAATCACTACTTCATGCCAGGAAATTGGTGCATAAACCAAAAAAACTGAGTTAGTATGGGGGGGTGAATCCATTACTTATTAAGCCTTTAACATGTTATTCAATCTGCCTCTATAGCATATTCACATGGCAAGAAGAGAAGATCACAAGAGAGTTAAGAAGATTGTAATGAACTGGTACATCAAATAACTCATAATTATAGTTTATTATGAGCCGCAAATGCAGGGACTCATTTGGTTGGGAAATATGCAAGGCAATGAATATAGATGGCTTTATTCACCATAAACACTTGAACATCATTTGTGATGACAGTAGTGTCTGTTTCTTTTCTTTAAGATTATTTTTGAGGGCTTTTTGCCTTTATTTGATAGGAATAGCTGAAGAGAGACAGGAAATGTGGGAGAGAGAGAGAGAGAGGATGACATGCAGCAAAGGACCCCGGGCTGGACTGATTTAGAATATGTGAAAGAAGCAAATTGTAGAGATATAAATACAAATACAAATATTAGATACAAATATTTCTGTTTTTTGTACACTGCGATATGTATTTGTGCCTTGTTTGTTTCTTTTGGGGATTAAAGTCCATTTTTTTTATCTCCATGTTTTAATAACTTGAAGATTATAGTACAATATTGCAAAGACATGGTCTCTTAGCTAGAGTATTACAATATTATATACACACAAATAAAATCCAACAACCTCTACGATTAACCAAAATGAATAGGCCATGCTTTTCTGGCCTCTTATTTTTTTCTATCTCAGATCCCTCGATTTATTTCTGTCATCACCATAACCATCATGTTTTGCGTCACCCTGTCCACATGTCCAATCTGTAAATCTAAAATACGATCCATGGACATGGCATGTAAGATAAGCTGTGGGCCACTATTATCTTTTTTCTGCCATCAGTAAAGTGGATTTCCGGATACATCAACAGCTCCTTCGGTCAACCAAAATCCGGTTTTCCAGATTTCCCAGTCCTATCCCTCTGTGGGGGTCTTAATGGGGAGATGGGGTTCAAAGGTCTTGCTCAAAGCTGCTTTCTATCACTCTCTCTCCCTCTCTGTTTTTTTTAATGTAAATCGATCCAGTCTTGGGTTCCAGTATTAGATTGGGGGTTGTTGTGTGTACTGTACTCTGCCTTAGGCGACTGGCTGTCTGGCTAACACATTACCCCACATCCCTTCTTTATTCCCCTCTACAGATAACTGAAATGCCGACTGCAACCATATAGATTGTCCCATATGGGTTAATGTTTGGAATTTGATCATGCATGGATAGACAAACACACAGTACTTCCGAAGCAGAAACATTCACAGTGACAAACACACAAACATAAAGAGCAGTCAGGTGCTCTTTATGCTTTTACATCATTCTCTAATAGAGGAAGAAAAATGAGCATTCATATGGCAAAAAATCCTGAACTGACTGTCTGCCATTTTTTGTAGCACCTGCTTAATCCAGAGAACCACAGCTCAATATGCTCTATTAATCCTCTCTGGCTCTCTGCATCACTTAAATCTCACAACACATCTATCTTGTTTTTAAAGGGCTGACCCAAATACTCCAGTGTTCAAGAGACTCACTGTTGAAGCTCCTGGGATTCAAAAGTAATCCATTCTTTAGCACTACTCAGGCTCACATGCACATGTGCACACCGAGACCATGTGAGCATTTACAGCTGAATACAGTGTATAGCCTTCTTAGTCATAAAATGAATTAATAATATGAATGCACAAAGTGTATACACAATATCAGCTTCTTTTTTTTTAAATTCAGTAATGATTTTACTCTTCAGTTTTGAAAAAACGTTAACAACGCTAGCTATCTCGCTAACGTTACAAAACACTCCTAGCCCCGGAATGTCCCAGGCGCGTTTTCAGAAATAGTTACAAAAATATACATCCATCCATCCATTTTCTACCGCTTGGTCCCATTAGGGGTCACGGGTGACTGGAGCCTATCCCAGTGACTTTGGGCCTTAGGCAGGGTACACCCTGGACAGTGGCCAACTCGTCGCAGGGCTAACACAGACACAGACAAGGACAGACAACCATTCACTCTCACATACATTCAATACGGGCAATTTAGAGTTATCAATTAACCTACACATGCATGTCTTTGGACGGTGGGAGGAAGCCGGAGAACCCGGAGAGAACCCACGGTAACACGGGGAGGACATGCAGACTCCACCCAGAGAGATTGTGTGATGATGGTCTGGTCCGGGAATCGATCCCACGAACCCACGATCTCCTTATTGGGAGGCAGGAGCTTTAGCCGCTCTGCCACCGTGCACCCCACAAAAATATACAGAAATTTCTAAATTTTTTTCCCCTTAAAACTTACTTTCCAGAATTTTTATATTTGTAGAGGCATTATTAAGAGATTGGTGTAGTTTACACGCATCGTTTTTACTGGAAGTACCTTATGGTCATGACCAACATTTTTGCCGGCCGTCATACAGACGTGGAGACATGATAACAGTATATATATGGGGATAATGGTGCACATTTTCCGACTGTCTCTCATTGTGTTGCATTCGGTTGTGCACATGAAGAGTGACAGAAATAGTTGTGTCAAGAATGAGAAGAGCTAGAGAGAGAAGTTCAAATCCTGTCTCACCTTCACACAGCTTTCCAATCACTGAGCAAAGTGGGTGTGAATGTAAGATTTATGGTTTCGGAAAGTTACAGAAATTGTCAGACACTGCCCTTCCAATTCCAATGTCATAAAAATGTGAGGGGAGGGGGTTTCTGAAGCTGTTTGCCCATCTGACAAACACTTCTGAAGAAGCATATTGGCAGCTTAAGAGTATCCAGATAGGTTTGATAGTTAGACCCTGAAGTCCAAATCATATTTAACATAATGGTGAATAAGATGGTCATAAAATTGTGCTCCCATCAACCTTCAGCGGAGAATAAGTGCATTCCTACTTTTGTAAGAAGAATTTACAGTTGAAGCCACGGCTGAACAACTGTTGGAGTGTTTGGTGTTGTCTATTGTGATTCATTACACTTGAAAATTAATGAAATGTCAACAAAGTTTGTCATAATTTTCAATATTTTGGTAATGAATAAGCATATACAGATAATGTTTGCAAATATATATTCAGCAAATTATCGCGCTGTCTAACTTACACTCCTGGGAATCCTGTAATCTGCATGAGAGCCGACTGGCTTTCGCAGATCACCTCGGATTTGTGAGAAAATCAATACTACAGCCTGACTATGTTTGCTGCTGTGTGGGCCTTAACGGTTTGACTAATGGCCCTGGTTATTGAAGACTGCGATGGGCTCAAGTTGTCACTGTGTTGCAATTTACCAGTTTCCAAATCTCTGTAGTCAATAATGTACTTACTGTTATGACATCTCTCACTTAATCAGTAACAACAACAAATCACGATGCCAATCAAGTTCTGAGTACAGCTCATGTAGACTCCCACCGCACAATTATGGTGACTACAAATAGTTAATTAATTGTCACATCATCTATATTCTGCAGCAGATTTATCTTTCCATTGCTATATTATTGTACTCAATTAATGTGATACAACTAAATTAAGAATACATGATTTGTCTAGAAGTTTTAATGAAGTTTTATAGTACCTAGTGCCATTTTGACTCCCGGATGAGAATTTAGCTCTTGAAGACAATGGCTCTGAGCTAAAATATGTTCTTCCTTCTTGACAATGAAAAGTATCTTCAGCTCTGTCTATCTAATGCAGCCATCTGCTGGCAACTCCTAATGGAGTTATGGAGCCTTTCAAGATCTCTTAAATAATTTAGAAGTGGAGAATATTCTCAAGACTTCATATTTATGCACAGGGCTTAAGTCTAAATGAAGGATTGGATTAGTCCGTTCCAGAGTTAGTTTTCCTAAGACTAAATATTCACTACACGACATACTAAAGTTTAGTCTTATAACTGTAAGTAATCTTGGATTACTGTTGCTAATTCAACATAATGATTGTTTGCTGTGCAGTTATCTTTGTGTCGTTTTGGCTTTGAATCGATGACAGAATGATGTGAGAGGCTGTGATGGAAATCCTCACAGATCCATCTATGATCTCCCTGATGATATGATTATTAATTCTGAAATAACAATGTAGTTATTGAATGCAAGATGTCTCTGTAGCTTCTGTTTAGGTATGACAACTGTAGCATGTTCCTAGATTATAATATTGCTTAGACATAAGAGAATGAAAGTTTAGCGTGAAGCTGAGTTCATGAAATTGAACTTAAATCACTTTAGTTGTCTCATCACCTGTGATCATTAACTAATTAATTTGTGCATCTGTGCTGACTGTAATTTCTCTTTCTCTCTCAGGGTGGAGGTCACAGGATTCCAGCTCACCACAACGATTTGAGGATTAACAACAGACTTGGAAAAGTGAGACAGTGCATATGTTCACCATAATGGCACCTGTAGGTGTAGCTAAACTGCAGGCTCGGCTCTTCCTGCTGTTTCTTTGCTTGACACTACGTGCCGGCATGCTTCAGTATGCTACAGCCACAATACAAGGGTACATTGGAGACAGGGACATGATATGCCCATCTGTATGCAGGTGCGATGAGGACTTTATCTACTGTAACGATCGTGGCCTGAGCTCTATCCCGTCACTGCCTCCTTCAGCATCCGTCCTCTACCTTCAGAACAACCACATCAACAACCCAGGCTTGCCCACCTCCTTGGAGCACCATCTTGCCGTCCGTGTGGTCTACCTCTATGATAATGAACTGGATGAATTCCCCATGCACCTGCCACCATCCGTCCGTGAACTGCATTTGCAGGACAACAACATACGCACCATTCCTCGTAGTGCGCTGGCTCGGATGCCCTTGCTAGAGAAGCTCCACTTGGATGACAACTCTATTTCCACTGTCAGCATTGAGGACCAAGCCTTTGCTGACAACCCACGGTTGCGCCTT
The DNA here is from genome assembly GCF_020085105.1 of Siniperca chuatsi. Classification (NCBI taxonomy): domain Eukaryota; kingdom Metazoa; phylum Chordata; class Actinopteri; order Centrarchiformes; family Sinipercidae; genus Siniperca; species Siniperca chuatsi. The sequence continues at coordinate 7,630,195 of NC_058055.1, forward strand.
CTTTTCCTTTCACGCAACCACCTGTCTAGTATTCCCTCAGGACTGCCTGCCTCTCTGGAAGAACTCCGTCTGGATGACAATAGAATCTCCACTATCCCAACCCATGCCTTCCGAGGCCTCACCTCACTTAGATGTCTTGTCCTGGATGGGAACCTTTTGGCAAACCAGCGCATTGCCGATGACACATTCTCCCGCCTTTCCAACTTGACCGAGTTGTCCCTAGTCCGTAACTCCCTCCAGACCCCACCTGTCAACCTGCCCAGTGCACATCTGCAGCGCCTGTCTCTACAGGACAATGCCCTGACTCATATGCCACGTGGTTCCTTGGATGGCATGCGCAGGCTGCAGAGGCTGGACCTGTCAGGAAACAACCTCACCACCCTGCCGAGGGGACTGTTCAAAGACCTGGACAGCCTGGGTCAGCTGCTGGTGCGAGGTAATCCTTGGCACTGTGGCTGTAACCTGCGCTGGTTGTATGACTGGCTACATGCCCGTGGTAACTCCATCACTGTCAGAGGTCTCACTTGCCATGGGCCTGACAGGGTGCGAGACATGGCCTTGACAGACCTGACTAGCGAGATGGAGGAATGTGAGGTGGTGAGGACAGCAGGGAACAGAGACAGAGTGGGTGGAGGTGGGGTCGATAGCTCTACCACTCACACCCCTCCACAGGGCTCTCTCTTTACCCTCCGCTCAAAGCGACCTGGCCTTGGGCTTCCTGACTCTGGCTTAGACTATACTCTTAGTAGCAGTGGTGTGGGGAAGAGCCTGGCCCTCAACGTGAAGCCTCTCTCTCACAACAGCGTCCGTGTTACTTGGAGTGTGGCCCAGCCCAGCTCCTCCTTCAGGCTGAGCTGGCTCCGACTGGGTACTGGGAATGCCATGGGATCAATCACAGAGACTCTGGTCCGGGGTGACCGTCGAGAGTACCTTCTTACCTCCCTGCAACCACACTCCAGCTACATCATCTGCATGGTGCCCCTCTCTGCCAGTTCAGAAAGCAAAGGGGCAATTTCTGGAGATGCTGATTCTGATGAAGCTCTGGTGTGTGCTAAAGCTGAAACATCAGACCTCAGCCCGTTGGAGGAGGAGGAGGATGAAGACTTACAGCAGATGACAGCGCTGCCCCTGGCAGGGATTATTGGTGGGGCTACTGCCATTGTATCTTTGGCTCTTATTTTTGGCGTCTTCTGTTGGTATGGACATAGGACTGGGCATTTGTGTCCCCGTGACCGCTATACTCGCAGCAGCTCCCGAAAAAACAAGACCTATGATGATTACATTGAGTCAGGCACGAAGAAGGACAATACCATCTTGGAGATTCGTGGTCCAGGGTTCCAGATGACGCCTATGGCAGCTTGCCAGCCAATGCAGCCTAAACCCCTACGAGAGGATTACATCATTCATACCATATATCCCTCCAATGGCACTGGTCTGTACAAAGGCGCCAACCATGTTTCTAATGCAGGACATGGCACCAACCGTGGCTATAGAGAAGGAGGAATCCCAGATATAGACTACTGTTACACATGATGTACTGAACCAGATCCTGTTCACAGTGTTATTGGTAAACTGTATAGATGCACAATTTCCCTTCGCATGGACACTTCTGAAGCACCCCTCTGTGCCTTCTTCTTCTGGTCTCCCATTCCAAATTACCTGCTGAACTGCACTGAAAGTACTGTATGTGATTAACTGGAACTAAAACCGTATGGGAACAGTTCACTGCAGGAAGCAACAGCCAGTGCCCCAGGTGTAAATGCACAGCTGACTGTTTCTTCACCATCTTAGTAATGGCCTGTGTATGTTTTCTTTTCTGCTCTTTCCCTGTGACTTGTAAGTAAAGAATGTATACACTGTGGAAAGGTCAACCTTAGTGTAGGTCCAGGTAGAGTTCCTCTTTCACACACAGGAGCCACAGCAGTCAATTCAAAATGGATTAAGAAACGATGAGAAACTCACATTTTTGGTACTCTTTTCCTGCTCACCGGTCATACACAGTATGTAGTCTTATCAACTCATTGTTCCAAATGCCTCAACTATATTGATGTGCCCTACCAGCTATCCAAGGAAAGGGCTTTGTAAAGCTGTGAATTGTTCTATTTCAAACGACCCAATAACCACGTGTCTTAAAGTAGGCTTGTTATTACCTTATTCAGTAGAGTGAAGATCTTATCAGGGCTGGTCAGCCTTGGTAATACCTCTCGAGATCATTCACCTAAGATCAGTATTGTAGTGTTGCATCAGATGAGATGCAACACAAGCGTGTAGATAATATACTAGGATACCGACTGGGCTGTGTTTGAAAAATGCTTTGCTATTTTTATCAGTGGTTTGTTTAGTAATCAAATCCTGCACAGCTCTCTTTATTTATTTATTTTGTTCCTCATGTGATGGTTTTTGTCTCTGCTAAAATAGCTGTTTTTAATTTTCACCCTCATGTCATTACTGATGAAACCCAGCTTTGATGAAGACAGTGGATTTGTTTCATCCAAACAACAAAATACAAGAAGAAAATATCCTGATGGCTATCTCCAAGTTCATGTTTTCTTAAATGCAGCAGAATGAATTCTTGAGTGAGACTTTTTATAATATGTCATTTGAAAATTTGACCCCACCCAAAGACTAGCATGTCAGTCCACTGAGACGATAGAGATCAACCTCAATCCCTCTTTTCCCATTTATTGCCTGTGTGTTTAACCTGTGACTCCAGTTGGTAACTATTGGTTACAAAATGTTTCCTCCACATTCTTAAAGCGATGACGGCGTTCACAGAGAATCCAGACTGGACAAAATACTAATGTGGACCCTCCTGTGTGAGGCAGACTTTTGTGAGTGAACCTTGAAATGAGGGCGAGAACTGTGAGTGAAACTGAGGAGACTCAAACCGCAACACTGTTGACCTGCACTGTGGAGCAGCGGCCAAGCTGTGGGTGGGTGGATGGACTGGTGGGGGAGTTTGGAGGTGGGGGGACTCCTCAGTGAGGTGAGTTCATTGATGTTTGTTTTAGCAATGGTAAAAGGCCTCCACTCATTCCACCTCTTTTATTACTGAGCAGCACTAAAAATGTAAATGTATTAGCACTTAGCAGAGAACAGGGATAAATGTAATGACAGGCACGGGGAGACGGAGGGTAAAGAAACATCTCCAGGCACTGAGAAAGATGCTGAATTGATGGCTCTGGCACGGTGGAGTTCACTCATGCATAAATCTGTTTGTCATACTCAGCTTCTCCCCTTGGGTTTAATATTGTCCATCAGTTGTTTACCACTGTGTTGCTTTCAAAGGGGAAACCAATTGTGCTTCCTTGACTGTTCTGTCCGCTAGAGCTTTACGCTGGTGTCAGACAATATGTCAGTGGAATGTATATTTTATCTTGCACCCAAAATCACTGGCTTAAACAAATAACATCTTACAGGCCTGGTTAAGTCTGTTTTGGGGAATGTTGATATAGTGTAATTGCTGTTTTACAGTGAGTCTATTCAAAACACATACTTCCTCATTATTTGTATAAATAAAACCATGGCCACAGCCACATGAATATTTTTTCTGGTGAAACTATAGAAAGTAATGGTGCCATAACTTTGCGTAAAAAATTATGTGAACCTGAGATATGTGTGGAATTTGCTTTATAAATTCATCTTCAGAGGGGATCAATAAAAAGTTTTATAATCTTGTTATTACTGCAACCTGTCATTTCATCTCATGCCTGAGGAGACAATATTTTTATAACTCATACAGTAGAGGTATTGGTAGGGAATCAAATTCTACCCCAAGAAGCAGGCAAAAATTATACCTACATATTGTTTTCATTTGATGAAAGCCCTGAATAGCACTGGGATAAAACAGTGCCAACTACAGCCTAAGGCCAGACACTTGGAACCAGCTGAGATTATAAGATGGAACTTGGAAGAGTCAAGAGGCTGCTGCTCTCAGTGACTTTATGTTGATATGCAGCCTGGACTTCCACAAGGCTGAACGAGCCCATCAAACTTCATCAAAACACTTCAGATGAAATCAACATCTATTGGGTTGAAATTTCAGTTCCATTGTGCATCAACTGGATAGCCTTCTGTTACCTTTGAATTTCATCCACTTATGACAAAGTAACTTCCTAATTTAGTAAAGTTGTTGCATTTGCAATACAAGTGAGTACGAGTCAGTTAATTAAAGACTGACTGATGCTGGCTTTTAAGAGTAACTCACAGTAACGCCAGCTTGAAAAGCAATGTTTCACTGCCCTCTCTGACTGAACGTTTCAAGTCTGTGTCACTTCTGACCACATTCAGCATCACTGAAGGGTGTGGTTGGGTGTGGTCAGAAGTGTGCTCTGTTGCACATGTTACCACACCTAACAACCCAACTGCAGCAAGGTGAGAAGTTAAACCACTGGTCAGAATAAAAAAGGACTTTCACAATACTAATGTGTTGTGAAAGTGGTACTGTCACAATTTATTCTCTGCTATTGAGCATGACAAGAAGCGAAACATTTGTCAGTTACATTACTGCAAGCTGTAGACACAGAAACAACCCCTCACATTTAACTCCTTTGCTTGTAAACAGTGAACATTGATTGAGTAGAAATTTAGAATCCATTGGCAGCCTTTGTGTACCCACAGTCATGTTGTGTTTGGCTGTGTCAGAGGAAAGCTTATTTCTAACTCCTATGGTCTAAATAATAGAATTACTGGGTGTTGGACTGAAAAGGCACAAGAGAACCACCAACTGTTAACTTGAGGTACAAAATATTGAAACTCCAGAGGAAATCAGCCTCCTTTTGTTGCTTTACTGCCACTGTTTTGTTTTTGTTTTATTTTCCTTCTTCAATGCAACTTAAATTTCTTGCTGTCACACATTTGATTGCCATAGAACTGCAATGTGCTGCCATACTGTCTATGCCCATGGGAGTGTGGTAGGTCTGTGAGAGATTTAAAGTGGATCACCATGGATCAACAATGTAACTGCTGTTGCAAAGGCACACAGTTTGGTGAACAGTTTGTAACAGCAGTTGAATCCCCCATGCAGTAAAGTAAATGGAAAAGCACACGACTGCATTTATAATCTGCAGGTATCACCTCCTATTTGACCAGTTTGGTCTGGTTTCAAAGGGGAACTCAACAGATTTTATTCATCAAAGTATGTTTACAGGTCTTAAGGAGTACTACTGCATATGTGAAAAACGTTGAATAAAGCCTTTTGCGAAGCTGCGTGAAGTCTGCTAAATGTCAAGTGATGTCAACTGAGTCAGCGTCAGATGGGGCTGAAGACTACAAGTTTGAAAGTGAAAGATATCTGGAGGTGTGGAGTTAGAAAGAAGTGAGCTTACCAGACCTCTGCAGCCCGCTCCTCATCTCTACTCGAGACTAGCAGCCCGAGGCTATGTTGGTCGCTACTAGCATTACACACTCAAATCTCCAACCGAATTGTCAGCAGGCAAGTTGCATTGTGGGTAATGTAGGCACCAGGTTTTGACAAGAAAGAACAATGCATGGAATAAGTAGATATAAGTAGATATAAGTAGTGGACGTTTAAGTCATAAAAACCTGAATAAGGATAGTCATAGTCACTAAAAGAGAATTTATTGTTGAAAAAAGTTTAAAAAAAAATAAGAAGAGGCTTATGAAGAGCAACGTCACTTTGGAGATAACACGCTTCCATCAGAAATCAGTGGCATTAAAGTCAATGATCAGTGTGGAGAGTATGTAAACTGGGATTGCATCAAGAAAGATGGTTAAGAAAGATCCTTCTTTGCCCATTGCAGCCTTTGTCTAAAGGTTTAGCCCTATCTGGCCTCATGGTCACCAAGGAAGGCTTCACTGCCAGCGGTACATATGTCTCTGCTGGTCTTGGACAGTGCACTCCCCCTCTCGAGCACCTTTTGTGCTCACAGAAATGAAAGAGTATCCTATTGTCATGGTCAGCTGGATCACAACTCAAATAACTGTGACCTGAAGGTTGGGCAGTAACCTATTTCTTGCCTCACTCCTGGACGATTTAAGGCAGTCCTCTGATAAAAGGTGAGGGGAATGAAATATGAGAAATACGATATTGGAAATGAGGCCAAAGGGTTGATATTGCAAAGAAAGAGATCGTGGAGATGTTGGCAAGGAGGAGTCTCACAGCAGATGGGCTTGCTTGGTTTCTAACGCAGATGGCTTAATAATATTTTTCCAAGATTTCAATAGTTAAGGGGTTGATAAGCTGGCAGTCTGATAATCTTGGATAAGCGTAATATAATACTGCATGGATTTGGGAAGGAACACGTTGTCTGAGCCCTTAAGAAGGAGACTGCAGTGGCTACACTCACAACATAAATGCTAAAAGTAGAGAGACAAACTGCATTGGTGGCTCTCTGCAGGGTAAGCAACATAGTCATCCCACACTCAGTATTAAGTTTTCCTTTTTGAGAAGTGGTAATAGAGCAACCCTGGACCTGGAAAGACCAGTCATGACAATGGCACTGGAAAGCCTGCAATGTTACTCTCTTGGATTGCCATTTCACTCTTGACACTAACCATGCACCAACGGCCTTGGGACGTGCAAACAAACAACTGCAGATTGGCAGCTGGACACAATCCCTGTCCTCGAGAGAAGTAGCTGAGCTTGTTAGCTGGAGCTCACTGGTTTGACTGTGGCATGAAGTGGACCTCAGTGCTATGTATTGGAATTACAGCATGTGTTCTTGAACATGTCTTGGCTTCAACTGAGCTCTAATTACTAAATGTGATGTGTTTATAAAAAAGTAAAAACTTTAGTTTTAAAGGTCTCACAGTATGTATTTTATTCATCTATTTTAGCCTGTGATTTTACTGTCTTTAAGCGATATCTCAACATTTATCTGCCAGGATTTCTTGCCTTCAGACATTTTATTACTGCACAATGATTCTACAGTAATACTATACCAGCCCACTCCTGTTATTATTGTCTGTTCCAATGTCTCAGAGACTGTCTGTGGCAAAGATTCTCAGAAATATGTTCAGCTTTAACCTGCAGATGTACTGTGTTGTTTTCTTGATTTGCTACTATTAAGCTTGCATTCTTTTTTTAATTAGTTAATGTAGGAGAGAAATACTGGAGACAGAATATTCGTGTAAGTGTGAGAGATTTTCTCCAAGAGTGGACTGAAGCAGAGTATTACCAAAGACAAGTTTACTGCAGAACAAATCTACTGTAGGTTGCCTGACATCTGTATGAAGTGTGCTATTTATTCTGAAGTGGTAGTAATCACAGTGATGTGGCTCAAATTACTGAGGTGGTGCACCAGACTGGAATAAAATTACATTTTGGAAAACCAATTTAGCCTAGCTGTTTTACAATTAGATCAGGGGGAAATTACTGACACAGTTGTTCTGGATGGGTTCAGACAGTAAATACATTCTACAGAAGTCACTTAATAAAACTCATACCCTTAAGAACCACCTTATATCTATCGATCAAGCCAGATGAAACTAACCAGTTAGCTAAACTTCAAGCATGCCTTAAGGACATAAAGACCTGGATGACCTGCAATGTTCTAATGTTAAACTCAGACAAAACTGAAGTTATTGTACTTGGCCCCAAACACCTCCGAGACACATTATCTAAAGATATAGTTACTCTAGATGGCATTGCCCTGGCCTCCAGCACCACCGTAAGGAACCTCGGAGTTATCTTTGATCAGGATTTATCCTTTAACTCCCACATGAAACAAACTTCAAGGACTGCCTTTTTTCACCTACGCAAAGTTGCAAAAATCAGGCACATCCTGTCTCAAAATGATGCCAAAAAAGTAGGATGGATTATTGCAATTCCTTATTATCCAGCTGCCTGAATAAGTTCCTTAAGACTCTCCAGTTGATCCAGAATGCTGCGGCACGTGTACTGACAAGCACTAGGAAAAAAGATCATATTTCTCCAATATTAGCTTCTCTGCACTGGCTCTCTGTAAAATCCAGAATAGAATGTTCCTCACCTACAAAGCTCTTAATGGTCTGGCACCATCGTATCGTAAAGATCTCATAATACCATATTACCCAACTAGAACACTGCGCTCCCAGGATGCAGGGTTACTTGTGGTTCCTAGAGTCTCCAAAAGTAGACTGGGAGCCAGAGCCTTCAGTTTTCAAGCTCCTCTCCTGTGGAATCAGGTCCCAGTTTGGGTTTGGGAGGCAGACACCATCTCCACATTTAAGAGTAGGTTTAAGACTTTCCTCTTTGATAAAGCTTATAGTTGTAGAGCTGGCTTGGGTGAGTCCTGAACCATCCCTTAGTTATGCTGCTATAGGCCTAGACTGCCAGGAGACTTCCCATGATGCACCTGTTTCCTCTCTCGTTCTCTCCCTCTTCACCTGTATGCATTTTTATCCCATTAATGCATGTTACTAACTCGACATCTTCTCTCTCCCGTAGTTCTGTGCTTTCTCGTTTCTCTCCTCTCTCCTTCTGTGGCTTTCAGCAGGTATTTCTGCCTCTGGAGCTGCAGAGTCTGGATCTGGCGTTGTGGGCCACCTGCTGCCCCTGTGTCCCTGCTCGACAACTGCTACCAGAGTTGCTGTTATTGGCTCTGTTACTAATACTGACATTATTTTTCCTATATCTGTCATTCCTATTATTATTAATTTATTAATATTAAAACTACAATTACATTTCTACTATTTTAAAAATTCTAGGTGGTATTTGCATTGTGCCTCCCCCCTCCCAAAACCTCTTTCTAAACCTCTCTCTCTCTCAAAACCTAACACGGCAGCGGCGGATGGCCGCCCACCATTGAGTCTGGTTCTGTCCAAGGTTTCTGCCTCTTAAAGGAAGTTTTTTCTTGCCACTGTCGCCAAATGCTTGCTCATGGTGGGATTTGTTGGGTCCATGTAAATAATAATATAAAGAGTACGGTCTAGACCTGCTCTATAGGAAAAGTACAATGAGATAACTTCTGTTATGAATTAGTGCTATATAAATAAAATTTTATTTAATTGAATAGAATTAAGAAAAAGCTTATGTGCATGCTGGCAGAATTTGGACAACTTGACCACTTGAAGTTCTTAGTATTTCTGTACAAATCACCTGCTGTTACAATCACAGGGATTGGACCAGCAGTTAGCAGGTGTGGTGGTCTGTGTGTGTGTGTATTCATGCGCAAACTTGGTCTGGATAAAAAAAAATATTAGAGAGCACAAATGAACCATGCTTCTGGAATCTGTTTCTTAATATTCTGTCAAGATTTCTAGGAAAACTGTGCTCATCAGTGTTATCATCACATCTTCCCACTGCCAAACCGGCATGAGTGTAATTTCAGCTTTCAGTCAGACAGACAGCTTTTCAAACAGGATTATCTGTTTTTCTTCAAACTTAGAAAAACTATTATCAGGACATAATAATTTTGTCTTTTTTGTCTAACCATATTTAATTTGTGTGTTTTTGTAAATGACTGCCTCTGAATGATCACGCTCTTCCTTTGTTGGACACTGAGGGGAAAAGAAATATTTTGTAGAATGGATGAGTCGTTGCTGTGTGATTAAATGTGAGCTGGTGGATGGAAGGAAAAGTTAACTTTGGTTCCTTAACAAGATGGCTTTTTATTATTGTAAAGTTACTTGAAATTCAGCACTCAAAGTTTAGCACTGATGAAATTCAACATGTATAATTCTATTATACAGCTATTGGTTTTCAGTCATTCTTTAAAGCTGTCAGTAGTCAGTTTGGGTCTAAGGATGTTGGTCTGTTGGTTGGTCCAGACATTCATGTCCCTCGCAGGATTATTTGTAATTACTTTCCTCTGACTTTCATATAGTGTCATCATCAGTTTAAAATTTCAATTTGTCCAATACTTTGGTTTATGACTAAATACCTGCAAAACTCCCATCAGCCTCAGCTGTTTAATTAGCAAATGTTAGCATGCTAACAAGCTAAACTAAGATGATGAACATGGTAATACCTACTCATGCTATACATCAGCATGTTAGCATTTGTCGTGTTTAATAACAGAAATTTGATTCAGTTTATTATACAGAAATATATGCTCAATATAGCAACCTGTTGTTTTGTAAGTAGCTTTATGATCAACATGTTCTCTTAGGATGCACTGAATGAATTTAGGATGTTTTAGTCTTTGCAAAGATGAATTGCTGAAAAGAAAATACTGGAAGCACCCTGGATGCGTGTAGAGGAACCGTTGATTTCCATTGCTACAGTCTCCCTTCCCTCCAACATTTACACACCAGCCCAGCTGCTGACATCATTCTAACTCCCACAACCCCTCCACCACCACATTCAAATATAATTACCCCCCTTCTCATACACTTGTCTTGCTACATTCACAATGTGCTGTACACATTTTCATACACTAAAATTCTAATCAGATTGTTTCTAACCAGTCCAATTAAAACTCAACAATAGAAGGAGTGGCTGCTGAAAAATGTTGGCAGTAGGTGTTTGTAAGGCAGCAAAGAGAGTAACAGTATAACAACTCTTTAGTGACTGGCCCACTTTGTGCAATCCAAATGGTCTGTCTCACTGACTCTCATGTAGGTCTGTCTTTCAACAGATTTATTTTTTTAAAAATCTCAGTGGATAAACTGATGACAGGCCATGAGTCAGAGAAATATATGACAAATTCACAGTGACTGCTCATCTTTATATCAAGAGTTGTTTTCTCTCTACTACAGATCCAGTGGAGTGTTCACTTTTAATAATTTGAGACTTGAGCGGTGCTCTGATATTGTCGACAAAACCATCGTGATCAAACACCTCAAAGGTAGGTGGTGCTGACACATCACTTTAATGGTTCATCTCCCTGCGCTCTGACTGAACAATTCCATTACACTGATCAAATCATTGTCATCAGCTGTGCTAAAAACAACTGTATTTCCATGGTTTTGGCTCCCATCCTTTTCTCTCTACACTTCCCATGAAGGAGCAGAATGTGTGGTGGACATACAGTATCTAAACAAATAAACAGGGTTTTAGCATGATAGATGTCTTTGGTGTTAACGGTACTTTGACATTGAACGGTCATGTGCAATTTAAGCTTGGTTAAGCAAGGCCTACCAGAGCCACTGGGTGAGGCGAGTCACAGATGGCTCACTAACTCTCAGACAGCTGCTGGACATTACATCAAACCAGAGAGTTCACAGATCATAGCCAGCAAAGCTGTGCATTTCCCCCTGTCCTATATAGGAAGATAAACAACAGCGCTATCAGTGTAATAACCATGGATCAATAGAATCTACCACTATTCTTAATCTTCACACATAGGCAGCAATTGTGGTGAGGGATCTGCTAAACAGGGCTCAAACTGTTCGTCAGCAGTGTTTCAGAGGCAGAAACAGCCAGCAGTGGGCCGAGGATGCTGATAGGTCAGGATCTGATTTTATCTGGTTTCCAGAGAGTGAGTCAGTACACACCTTGAACAACAGCATAGTAAGACTTCTCTGTCTTATTCTGTCTCTGTGAAACAAAAAACAATCTTTGGAAACAATGATTGGCTTCCATACCACTGTACTTGCAAAGTTAAGAAGCTTTCAAGTTCAGTGCTCAGCAGCTAGATACAGAGATAGAAAATGTGATTCATCTGGCCTAATAAACGCTAACACAGCAGCAAATACAATGTTCTTTTTGGTGAGCTTCAGGAAATCCTGCGTGCATGTTAGCATGCTGATGTTAGCATTTAGCTCAAAGCATCACTGTGTCTACAGCCTTAGCTGCTAGCGTGGCTTGTTATTATGACCTCAGTGACTAGATGACAATGGTTGGAGAGTCACTGATGATGCCCTGCACCAGATCAAAGTGTCTCACCCAACTGTTCTTATTGTGTTTTATTTATGTTCTATTCTGTCAATCAATTACAGTTGGCGTGGACCCCACTCTGTGACACCCTACCCAAGGTTTCTAACATTTCTTTGTCCATCATGAGAGCTTCAAGGGAGCTTTATCTCATACTCACTGAGGATCTCCGCACACATTCACTCCCAGAGCACTTGACCAGAGCACTTGATCCTTGCCTGCATGTCTTCACAGGTGAAGCTCCACTGTAAACACCAGGTGTCCCCTGTCTTTATTTCACAGAAAGGACGGGGACAAAATTTCTCTTCTTTTTTTTTTTTTACCTGCAGAGCTGTATCTTCACTTTCTGTCTGTCATTACAAGAAATCTGGATAACTGAACGTTACTCGATCTGGTCACTATGCGCTTTGGATTTGAATAAAGCCATGCTGGGGCTTCTTCCTAAATGGCTGAAGATGTTTATGGGATTTTTTTCAGTCTTAAACGGCAGGAGGACCGAATAATAAGGCTGATAGGGAGTGAATCCTAGGTGGAATATAACACATTTTAGCTGATTAATACAAACTTTGCGGAATTCTCTGCTGGGAAAATGCGCTGCTCAGAGTAATAGTATACAGCAGGCATCTGTCAAAGAAATTATTCCTTAGAAAATGCTGGTGTCTTTTCTCTGTCAGCCAATCAATGTCTGTGTATGAGTGAGTGGGAGAGAGAGTCTGGTAGTCAGACAAAAAGCACCTCACCACCAACCATTCATTTTTATTCTTTGTTAATAATTTTCTGTGAAAATGCAGCTCTGTCTATTTGTTACACCAAATGAAACACAAGGAAAGAATTTTGCACAAATACACTTTATATGCAGACCTGAGATATGACATTTGTGCAGCATTGATGTTTTCTGTTTTTTCTCCCACTTTCCTGACCGAGCTCAGTGACGAGGACAGTCTAAGTGCTCCAGACCTCTCAGTCTTTTATAGAATTACAGGGTCCAAAATTAAATAGAGGCATGTGCAAAGGTTGGAAGGCCAGGGAGGAGTCACACAGGGCTGAGGTAATGTCACTGTGTTTCTGATCTTTATTGGAAACGACACAGACTATGTAGCAAGTACAAGTACACAAACACACACTGTTACACACACACACACACACACACACACACACACACACACACACACGCAAGTGCATTTCCTTGTATTGATTAGTTGAGAAAAAAGGGTTGAGGTCAGCAGGCATATGTCTGAATTTCTTTCTCTCTGTCTCTCACACTCCATTTATCTCTGTCTGATTCAATACTCTCCTTCCCCCATCAGGGGGCCATACTTCATCCATATATCTGCGACTCCCCTCCCCTGACCGGCTCTCACACTCTGGGTTTTTTTTTTGTCTGTCTCTTTGCCCTTCACTTGACATACATAAATCAATCAGTCAGTCCAATTTCATTCAGAGCAAAACCTGATGGATTTGCTTCTGAGCCACCGTCCTGATAAAGTAACAGGATCCACAGTGTAATTACATTCCAAATGAAATGATGTGGTTATGACCATGGATTTGATTTTGCTTCATTTTCAGTTATCACACACAAAAGTACAAGAGGAACAACAAATACAGTCAGAAAGAAAAACGTAGCTGAAGCACACCCTTGAAATGGGGTAACCACAGTAGCGTGCATCCTGGAGACTGGGACCCCTAGAGGGGTGCTAGATTGTTTCAGGTACTCGAGATGATTATGGAACAAGAATAAAACACACTTCTAATTTATAAATGTATTGTACATTTTATTTTTTTCAGATATTTCCTCTCAGATAAATGCTGATTGTTTTCACTGGTTCAAAACTCTTCACACAGCAGTACAACAGGGCTTTATGTGCACCAAACAATTAATTATTTTTTCCATTGTTTTGACTCTAAAATGCATTCAGCTCATTCAAATGAGTTCACTCAACAATATTTGCATTCTCTCTTTTTAAAAATAGATGCACATCAGCTCAAATCCAAGCCTTGAAAAAGCTTTTCAATTGCATTGACATAGTATGGCTGTACCATTCCTAGTGTTCCTGTCTGTCTGTCCCCTATTGGTCTCTTTGTGTGTGTGTGTGTGTGTGTGTGTGTGTGCTGTGGGGCGCGGCCTCCGAGGTACTGCCAATCAGCAACTGACACACCTGCAAACCATCTACTGCTGCTCACCTGTTCCCCATCCACAATCACACCTGACAGTATATCTTCCCGGCTCTTCTCACCAGTCTTCGCCTGATCGTCTGTTTACTTCAGGGATATAACGTGTCGGCTCTTGTCGGGCCCTGCTAAGTAATTACCTGCATGCTATCAGAACGTCTGATTAACCTGTTTAACTTCCTGTCACCTGCCTCCGCATTGCCCACCGGCTTTCCCGGAGGAAAAGCGCTCACCACAGCGCTCACCTGCCTTGCTTCGGACCGCGTTCCTGCCTCAGCCTGCCTGCTCTCCTCAGCCTCGTGGCGGTCTGCTGACTGCCTCCAGTCCACCGGCTTCCAGCCTTACCTCCACACTCCTGGTTCCTCATTGTGTGTTCTTCTAAATAAACGGAACCTACTACTGTACACTCGCTGTCCTGGTCATGCTTTTGGGCCCAGCCCCGGTATACCATAACATGCATGTCCATCTATAAAAGAAGGGACATCTTTTGAGTGATTTTATTCGTTTTTATTTGCTCTATGTGGCATGTCCATGATTTGTTCTTGTTCCATATACTCTGATATTCTACACACGGAAGATGTGCCATTATGTTTTGTAATGGAAAGTTTGTTGAAAGACACTTTTAATGCTATCAACAATAAAATCACCATTCATCATTAGCATAAACATGAACTGTAACAAAGTGTGTTTTACATGAAATTAACTGGTGTGCAAAACTGGTGTAGACAGTAGCAAAAACAATTTTGGAAACAAGAACTGGTTATTGTAAAATTAAACAAATTTAACTGAAACCTCAGTTTAAAATCCAATAATTTTTACACGTTTTACACACCAAAGTAACCCAAGTAAGCAACAGCCACCACAGACTGGATTTTCAGCGCCCCTCTGATTTAGGGCCATTCCCTTTACAGTAACATCAGTTAACCGTTTCATTATACAAGCCATGCCTGTATCTTAACGGTTTCCCTCACAGATAGAGCTGATCAATAGTTACCAGACTCAATCAATTAATGCCCCCCCGCCCAACCCGACAACCTCTCCGGTCACTTCAGACCCAGCTGCCTCAGCTCCAGGGCTGATTAATTCTCCATTGCCTCTGTCATTTGTCTTTAGATTTCCCTTCCATCTGATAGCTCCAGTGCTTTTCCAATGCCCTTTCCACATGTCCTTACCTCCTGTCAGTGATTTATATGTGTCCCTGGTCGTCACTGAGGACAAGTCCATGCTCATTTGCACAGTCATTTTAGTCTCATATTTATTTTTTCTCAAAGAAGTCGAACAACTTGCCACTGAGAGGATCCCACATTGAGTTGTTTAAGTGCTGTTTAAATAATTGCCTATACACAGAAATGTCTTGTAACAAGGGGGGATGAGACTGATTTGCTCTTGCACTAATGCAAGCAAATTAATTGTTAAATATAACTTTATTAAAAGAATTTGAGCAAGTTAATTAATTTGTAAATGTGAGGAAGGATTTTTACACTCAATGCTGCATTTAACAACTTTTTATTTCATTTCATGCAGCATAATTAGATTCAGCGCTTTAGATCTAGTAAGAGGTACAGAACATCTCTGACTCCTTCCTTTGTAGCTGTTTTTTCTTCGGCTTTTTCGTTTTCTCATTTTACTCTCATTGCTTTCCTCCACAGGCAATTCACATGTGCAGTGAACTGTGAAGCAAAAGATTTGTACTCTCATTCTCAAATACATGCATGGTCATTTGCACACTCAAGCATACATGCATACTGTAAAGACAAAAAGTCATTATTATGCATGAAAAGGCAGCAGCATGCACCTCGATGTCATTACCATGCATTTAAAAATTGCTTGTCAAAGCAGGATTGAGAGCTATTGTGGCTGCCATGTGCAAGCTGGGAAGTCCCAACTTTTTAAAGCAGCGGCTCTGAATTATTGTAACACTGTTGATATCTGTCAGGGATTTTTATGCCAAGGTTTTCATGACAGTCGTTTCCTACATTTACAGTCCCTTACTATCTATCTCTTTGCATCCATTTAGATTTACATTTATGACATTTGGTGGACATTCTGCACCAGACCGACTCAAAATGCTGCTCATTATAAAGACAACACCAAAAGATAAAATGAAGACACAGATTTTGCTGCAATCAAATCATCCCAGTGATCTGCTGATTAAAAGTGCAAGAAAAACTACACTGCTCCTCTATGACATCTGTTCTTCTTCTTTGTTCTTTTACTACTTTTGATTAAGTCATTGCAGTAATTCACAAGCTTATGATCATAGGCCCTTGCGATCATTGATCATCTATAAGATCCACACATACACATAGAAGATCAATAATCTATATCTGCAATAACTACATTTTGGTGTCTGTTCTGCTGATGAAAGGTTGATATCTTTATCTGCACAGCCATTGCTGACTGGTGAATGATTGAACCCAGCATTCTGTGTACTTTTGGTAATAGCCAACACTTTATTGGCTGTCAGTTTGTACACCATCTGCTGACCAAATACACTAACTGCAATGTGACTCAAGCAAAACAGGGCGCTTTTTTTGCTGCTGTCTTGCATGGCAAAAATGTTTACGTGCGACACTGAATAAAAAACTGAAAAGCATGACAGTTTTATCACTTTGATGCCTCTCCTCCACACTACTGCACATAGATGTTATTTGCTACCTTGGATGAATACACAAAAATATATATATATTCATTCTTCATGTTACATATTATATATAGTAGATGCTCATAAATTTAAAAAATCTGGTTTTGAAGGTTACTTACCTATACCATGCATCTGTTCTTATACTTACTTTTGCCCGTGTGATCACTCATTAAGTTTATCTTATTTACATTCATTTGATCAAATGTTTTCAAAATAAAGAGAGGCTTTAGGTTATCGTTATTAAATCCAGCTTTGCTGAAACTTCACAGCAAAAAGGGACCAGGAATACCAGATATACAAAGTAGCTTTAAAGAAAAGTCAACTAGTTTTAGTTTTAATATCTGTGTTGGATTATAATTTAATTATAGAATTATCTTTATGTCTATGGTTGTCAAATGTGCCTAAAGTCTAGATGTAAAGTATGTTTTATGCAAAGTAATGAACATTTAAATGTGTGTAAATCATAAGGTAGCTCCCACTAGAATCATGGAGTGAGAATCTGATACAAGAGAGACATGTTGTGTGGTGGATAAAGAAGTAGGCTGTTCCTTGTAAATAGACCACCTTTTAGTCCTAAATCTCTCTCTGGATACACAATGTACAAAAGATTGAAGGTTGTGATTCTAGGAGAAACTGGAGCACATACTGTATATATGAGGTCACATATTATGTTAATTCATATAATTCACATGTCAGAGTATGTCTTGCACAGACAGTTTGGATGCTATTAGGCACCTGTGTATGTAAAATAAAAAAGAGCCTCCTCCATTACAGCATGAAGCGGCATACTTTTGCCTTTTTCACACTGATTTGGGATATGCAGTTAACAAGAGAAGAAGAAAAAAATAAAATGGCGGCGTGAAGATGATAAACAAACAGCTACTTGCCTACATTACACATTTAGCTAAATCGTGCGCCATATGTCTAATGAGTATTTTTTTTATAGTTGTCACTTGTATACATATACTACGAATTACCTAAATTTAAAAAAATCGGCGATTATAAAAAGGAATCTAAAGGGACGTGCACTCCGGCTCAGTAGATGGCAGAACGCTCCTGTCGGTTTTCTTATAAAAACACACGAAGAAGACGCAGAAGCGGAAGAGACGTGGCACATAAACAGAGAGAGGACGGAACCAGCTAGCTGCAGTCAAGTTTACTGATGACAGCTCCTGGGGTGAATTGACAAGGAAGCTTAAATGACAGTTGTGCAACATTACCTGAAACGAACGGGACTTGAGTAAAGTCTGTTTGACAGGTAACACAGGTATTTATTATTTGCGTTGTAACTTCCTCAAGTCCACCAGCTAGCTAAATTAGCTTGCTAACGTTACCTTACCTGATAACTTCCAGCTAGGGTAGCAGCTAATGTTAGCTCAGATAAATGTGGGGTGCAAAAAGTGCCAAAAGGTGATATCGCTGACAAAACGTGTTAGTCGGTGTTGAAACATGAAGTTAGAGCGGAGAAACTGACTCATGACTTCCCGAAATGTGTACGATAACTTAGGTCAAGTTCGCAAAAACCAAAACAGTCGATGTGCTGCCAGTTACAGTTAAAGAAGTAACCTTAAAAAAATCACGTCCACAGACAATATGAGTAGCATCTAGTGCTGGGGGCCATTGGTAACCAGCTAAGTCAATTATATTAAAGGTTAACCCAATAGCCTGTCGATATCGATAATGTGGCGATGATTTGACTGTCAAAATTGCTGCTCTTACAACATTAAAATTGACTAGTGCTGTTAGCCTCGTTTGGCTTATAAGTGCTCCACCCACTATTTGTGCCTGTGACATGACAATGGGGTAACATTAGTATAGTAGATATGATGAACACGCATGAAAAGGCCTTCGTAATTAATTTCACCTAGCTAGAACAAAAACTAGCAAACAGAAAATGTCACTTAAGTGGGGGTAAGATGATTTTCCTGAGCTTATTTAATTCTGTAAGCTCAGGAAAAGACAATATACTGTATACCATATCACAATGAACAAAATCCCAGGAGGTAGTAACATTGGAGTGAGCAATATGGCTAAAATCCTCAGCACAGTATATGTAATTTTGAAATCGCAATATTGCAGTATAACAAGATGAGGTCAGTTCTTTGGAAAAATCAATTGAGAAACTGTTAATTGGATAAAATAGCCAGACATGAATGCCAGTATTTGGCTAAACCAGCAAATGAAATACATGACAAAAAATAAAGATACCTTATCACACTGATTCATTCAGAATATAAGGAAAGTGAGGAAGCTCACAACAACAACAACAACAACTATTGTGTTGCTCTAGTCTAAATTCAAGAGAACATTAGCCACACGATACATAGATGTAAGGCAAACCTTTTAATGTCACATGCTTTTGCTTGTAAATTTTAAGACATATTCTTCTTGCTTCAAGCTTCTGCTCATACCAAACAGACGGGCTATAATTAACAGAATGATGAGAACTAGGATGCTCAGTCTGAGGAATTTTTGTTGTACAGATCCGTAACAAACCTGCATTTGTTTGTGTGTCCCCAACACAGCGCAGGTGGCTATGGGTCTCTGCAAGTGTCCGAAGAGAAAAGTGACCAATTTATTCTGCTTTGAGCATCGTGTAAATGTGTGCGAGCATTGCCTTGTCTCCAACCACAACAAGGTCAGTGGGTGAACAAGTATCACATAATTTATGTATGTACACAACTTATTAACATCACATTAAGATTCTGTATTTCCACTTGCTGCCCTTCAGTGTATTGTGCAGTCGTATCTGCAATGGCTTCAGGACAGTGATTACAACCCCAACTGTACTCTGTGTAATAATCTACTGACTGCTCAAGACACTGTCCGACTAGTCTGCTATGGTAAGATTATCAAGTTTTTGTTTATTATAAACTCATTGGGAATAAATTTTTGTAACCAAATTACAAAAAAACATATTTTTCCACTTACCCCTAGTTATAGCTAGAAATGCAAAACAAGGAGACAAATGGAATTTTGTTGCTGTGACATGAAACTGTTTTTTGTTTCCACAGATGTGTTTCACTGGTCCTGTCTTAATAACTTGGCATCTCAGCTGCCCCTCCATACGGCTCCAGCGGGATACCAGTGTCCCACCTGTCAGGGTCCAGTGTTTCCCCCTTCCAACCTTGCCAGCCCAATTGCTGATGTGCTGAAAGAACAGCTGTCATCTGTTAACTGGGCTAGAGCTGGTTTAGGGCTGCCGCTGGTAAGGGCCTATTGTTGTTAAATCCCTTGTTTGGTGATCTCACAGACAGCCTTCCTGAAAACAAATCAAGTGCGAAGAAAATACGCATTCAGAACTGCATTTTCTGGTCGTACTGAAAAAGCAAATTGTACAGATGTAATGTTCTAAGATATTAATAAAATTTCATCTTTGACTGACAGATTGAAGAGCCCATTGGGGTCCTTGAGGAGACCACAGCTAATGATGTCACTGATTATACTGACTGGTCAACATTTGATGGTGAGCCTTAATGTTTACTTTTCAGTAATATACAACATGTGCATATTTATTAAGGACTGTTATGTAGGTGTGTACACAGTATTATTTAAGTGGTTTCATCAGAATCTTTTTTTTTTTTTTTTTTTTTTTTTTTTTTTTTTTTTCTTTCCACAGCACAAGAACAAAGTAACATTTACCCCAGCCACTCTTACACCAGCCTCAGCCCACCACCAAATTCTGTCTCTCCTCCAGCACAGGAAGACCTTGGAGGTCCTCGTAAAAATGGGGATCCAAATATGCAGGAGCACTCTGTGATCAGCTTAACTACTGCCACTACCTGTGACACAATTACAATACACACAGGTAAAGCAATGGAAAGCCCTCTGAATCTACTCTCTCCGACTGCTTTGCAGCTTTGTCTGTCCTTAAGTTTTTTATGTTTTGTGCACATACTGAACATTTAACATAGTGTGTTGCTTTCCGTGTTGAAAGATTAACACACCTATTTGTTGTTATTCTCCAGCATCGTCACCAAGAAAGATCTACAACACACGGGACATTGGACACAGCTCTGTCACACAGATTGACATTGATGACGACAAGTACCGGCGACGACCAGCGTTAAGTTGGTTTGCTCAAATTCTCAAGTTAGTATCATGATCTGCTGTGGAACTGGAGCTCTCTTTTATTACTTTGTCACTAGGAGTAACTTACTATACAAATATCGTTGTGATCTCTGTTTTATCTCTTCAGAAATCGCACAGGTGGAAAACGGACATCTCTGTCCTGGAAACAGCGGGTCTTCATGCTTCTTCTGGTCGGCGTTCTGGGATTCTTTACGTTGATAATCATCATGGCGAAAGTTGGACGTGCCTCCGCTGGCTCAGACCCCAATTTAGATCCTCTTCTTAACCCCAACATCCGAGTGGGGAAAAACTGATAACAAGCATTGATTTCTTCTCTTACATTCTGTGTTACACAATATAAGCCTGTGTATAACAAGCTGAAATGGGACTTTCCAATACATGGTTAGCCCAACAGAGGGAGCCGTTTACTCAACTTGAATGGAAAAGAGAAAGAGACGCTGCACCTCTTTAGAATGGAGGCAATCTCTGGCTCCATTCATTTACATCAGGCAGTAGGAACGTGCCAGGGCCCTTCACAGACCATAAAAAAATCTCACAACATTTAGGAGCTTTCCTGTGATCCAAGCAAAGCAACCCACAAACTCCAAAGGTGACCAAGGCCTGGTGCATATAGAGGAATGATCCAGTAATTATTGCTTTGAAAAGCTAATGATGAAGAGGGGGTATTTATATTTACAATTCCAGCTAACATTTGTCAGTGATCTCTTAAGTTGATTTTTTTTTTTTTTTTAAGTTCAGTAGAAACTAAATAAACACTGTCGATGTTGGAAAAAAAACATATTTTGCTGGCAGACAAGTCAAAATGTATATAATCAGCAATGAAACATTCAACATTCACGTTTATAAACTGATTCCACTTGTTGATTTGATTTGAGTGGACTTTCACAGTGCATTTCTCCTGTAGAGAAGATGTGGCCTTCAGAACTGAAATCAAATATACCCCAAACATAATTAATACATAACTATTTATGGATGTCTGCATTACTTCTGAAATTGAGTGCATTGCTTTTAGATTTGCCATACATAATGTATGTACATTTTCCTGATGTTTTTTGACTGTCTATTAAATGGGGATAAGTATTATAATGTTTTTGTGTTTTTGAAGTCAATGACCATTATCTACTGCTCTGCATAGGCAAAATTTAAGAGTGAAGAATTTCTGAAAAGTCACTTGTGTTATGCATTTTCAATGAGAATGAATAATATGTCTTTAAACATTAAAATATATATTACTATTGCACATGTGAGTGCAGAAGCGCAGACAAAAATGTTATTCCATCGCCCAGTTCTCATGAAGCAGCATATTGATGCTATCACAGACCAGTGATAAGAGTAAATAAGATCCCAGACAATAGATGCAGTGTTGGGCTCTCTGTGTCCTACACTGCAAGTTGTTGCACTTCTTTTCGAAGTAATATTTGCACCAAAGTGACAACATTTATGAATAATTTAAAAAAACAGAACAGAAGGGGAGACAGCAAATAACCACTCACTTTCCATTACAGTTTCTCACTGTGGCAAGACACCACGTGTATGTCTTCAAAAATAGTTTACTTTCAAAGATAATTCAGTTTGTAACTTATTTAAACAAGTGGCAGGTAAAAGTAAAGGTTTCACACTGATGCATTAAGCTCAGACCACCTTTGAATAACTACAATGCTGTGCTGTAAATACGAGCTCATACAGTCAGGTGTTGTGGTGGGATACATTTCATAATGATCAATTTGTTGTCAAGTTCTGTTTATTTTGTGAAAGGGCAGCCCCACTTGCATTTCAGACTTCATCAAAATGTTTTTTTTAGAAAATTCAGATTGCCGACATTGTCAAAAGATGCAGTGGTGAAATTCAGAAGGCAAAGGGGAAAATAAGATAAAAGCCTGTTTTTTGTGCAGACAACAAACTTCATTGAAAGTTTATTTTGTGCATAATGTCATTGTGTATCCTAGATGTAAACAATTCTTGCGCAAATGGTGAGAAATGGACTCTAAATAAAGAAAAATGTCTCATGTCCAATTATTTTTTGGAGGAGAAATTGGATATTAGATACTCCAACCTTGTGCTGAACATCATGTACTTGGACTCTGAGGAAGAGCAGGCAGACCTACCCCTTGGATAAACCCTGATAAATGGACTCACTGTGGTGAGCAGCCACGTCACTACTCTTAAAATATTTTGCACACTACTCCCCCTCGTGGTGCATCCAGCTCAGGACTTCCCCAGTAATGTCTTGTGGCAGTCAGTGAGCTCAGTGATAGGACAGAGACCAGGGTCCTGTCTGTGGACAGGCTGTTTTCAGAACTATCGCTGCTGCTTCAGTGCCTTTGAAGGGCTGCGGTTCCCAGTGAGATTCTATACTCTGCACTACACACATAAAAACGTATTCATATTAAACTTCCGTTGATGACATTGATTTCATTGTTTGTCAATTAGAACTTACAATGGCTATATACTGTGCTTATACTAAGATAATTAGGTCAGGAGTTGGGCCTTTAAATTAGCAGCCAAAATTATATTTTACTAATTATTCACTAATTCTTCGTCTTATACTGTATTCATTCTATTAGAAATAGAATAATCTTTCTGCATACTACTCAACATGCATGAGTTAGCTCTCCAGAAAAACAATCTTTCTTGTGGTTGAGTTTTAGATTTTATTTTTGTGTTTTTATTCATAGTCATTGCCCATTAGTTTTTTCTCTTTTGCTTGGTGTTTTCTGCCTTCTTTTTGTAATATAGTATTGGTTGGTATGTTTTGGTGACACATGGAAAACTGGCATTTAAAACCTCACAGGTCAACAAATTAATAGCATTACCTTACCTTAAACCCTTTACTACTTCAGTCAATTTACAATTTAAATTCAAATTCACTATGGAAAGTTTGTGGTTTTTAGCGGTGTATGGGTCTGTACTGCATGTATGACGCACTACAGCAGAGGGGGGCTGCGTGTTGATCTGTTCAAAAGTCTTGTCATCACATCACAGTTCTCAATGACTCAATGAGTGACGCTGGATTGTCCAGATCTGACGTACCAAGTGAACTTCCTGAAAGTAAAGCGGTGAGGAGGTGATGTTCCTTCACCTGGAACAGAGTTGGTGTTCATGTAGAGGTCATATTTCCTCCTCACAAAGTTTAAGTTATACTGAAAGCTATAACAATTAGTTGCATGTGAAAAATGCATTCAGTGAATAATTCCACAGGACAATAGCAGTGTGTCAGTGTTTCAGCATTATTGGGCCTATGATGACATCTTGTGTAATGTAACTTTGTCACATGCTGTCCTTGGGAATCCTCGTAATAACCCTGCCAAGTGTAGATATCGTTGTTATAAATATTCACCAATCACGTGTTTGCATGTGAGCATTAGTTGCCTCGTCTAACTTTCCATTGTGTTTGCCAAACAGTCACAGCAGTGTAGGTTTGCCATTGATTGTCAGTGGATCTGAGCCGTGTTACATTGATTCAGGGAAAGCTGCCGGCGGCAATGAGGATACATGCTGAAAAATTACAACGAGGATGACAGATCTGGCACTTGTATTCACCACAAAGCTGTGGTTTGTATTGTCTGTCATATTTCTTGACACATGAAAATGGCAGTAAAGTCCTGAGTGGTTTAATATAATGTCCTGATGTCTTGTGATGTGTAATTGCCTTTGTCGCTCTATTGGAGTTCAATGTATTTCTCAGTAACTGAGTTATTAGATTGCCCATTGCACTGACATAATAAGGACATCCTGATCAATAACTTGACACTTTGTAGTTAACATGCATACTGTAAGCAGCACAGTTTTCTGTAACCCTGCTCATGAGAGAGTATTTTAGAGTATGTGAATATTCTAAAAACTTAAGTAATATAAGAATATAGTGGGTGACATCTGACCCCCACCCACCACCATACAGGCTCATTTCAACAGCAGAGTTTACCTCTGCCATTTTTTCATCTGCTGTTACTACCTTTGATGTTTCACACTGAAGGGACCCCTGTACAGTTTGAGGATTGAATGCTACAAGCTAGTGTGTTTTGGCTGGTACAGTGACTCAGATCCTAAGACATCCATATATCACTATGTGGTCGGGGCATCTCCAAATATAAATATCACTGAGATGTGCTGAGATACTCTGGAAAGCCAAACTGCAAAAAACAAAAAACAAAAACAAAAACAAAAAAAACTGTTATTACATTAATGTTTGGCAGTTTGATAGTTGAATATCTTAAAATATTCTTGAGTGGATTTGATTAAATATTTGGGATAACTATTACTTTGATGTCTTTAATCTTGCTACCATTGTCAGAAAAGCGATGAAAAGAAATCCAAATTGTTTTTGTTTTTTTATTGATCATCTGTTGTGTTTGAAGTTCTACTGTATATGTACAGTATAGTATGTTACTCATTCATGCTGGTATCTTTGAAATACATGCATAAGTCATCACATACAGAATAGTATAAAGTTTAATAGTTAATACAGTTCAAAGTAGCTGCGTGCAACAACTGGCCCTTCTGTCATTGGATGGCACAGGAGTATATATTGATGTGTGAGTGTGTGTGGGTTTTGCATGTGCTTCACAGTTCAATTAGAAGGTGCATCACTGAGAGAGAGTCATTGTGTTTCAATGAACACACTGCCTGAGTCCTGAGCTTCTTTGAGAACGTAAGTACAGATTTTGACTGTATAGTAGATTACAGACAAATATTTGAATTAACTTCACTGTAGCAGCTCTCTGAATTACAGTTAACTTGCATTAGAAACCTAGAACTTGTTTTATAATTTAATGTTTTAGAGTGTTACCTGTAACTTTGTATATATATATATATATAAATAGAAAACGTATTTATATATATATATATATATATATATATATATAAAAATACGTTTTCTATTTATACTTACGTAGTTAGCAGTTTGGAAATGATGTGCATAAAACTGATCAGCAATGTTACTTCTGTAGTAAACCAGTATAGTTTAGTAAGTAGTAATTATTAATCAAATAATATGTAATGACATTTTCATCATAACCATGTTTTTTCAAATTTACTGCAATAATACTATGAATTAAAATTAAAACAACATTTTCTATTTTTGTGGGAATTTTGTAAATGGATATTAAAATAATAGTCACTGCACACTGAATTATGTAACAAAGTTGTAAAAAAGGAAAATATTTCCCCAGGGATTACCATTGCCAGTTTCTAAGGATGACTCTCAGCTGCAGCACCAGTTGATGAAAAACTATTTCAGACCTTAACATCTTCGTCAGAACACCAGAGGCATCAAAGATCATAAGTTTGAAATGTGTGATCCTCAAGAAAAAGACCACAAGCACAGAAAGACTGCTAACTCAAAATCTCATCAAATGAAGCACCATCACCAAAACCAAGGCCATCTTCATCACCATGACCAGCAAAAGTTACATCAGTCAGATGACAATGATAGTCATGAGTAAGTTTAGACATTGTTTCCACAGTTACATGCCTGTTCTTATGTATGGAGTCTGTGCTTAATTTTAAAATATATTGTTTGTTGTAATATGTTTAACAAAGTACTACTAATTAGAACTAAACCAAAGTACAGCTTAGGCTGATGGGAATGTCTTTAGTTTCGCAGGTATTTGGTCATTAATCACTGTATTGGACAAATTTTATATTTTGACCTGATGACACCGCTAGATGAAAAGTTATTACAATTTGATAACAATCCATCTAATAGTTGTCGAGACATTTCACTGAAAATCACAAATGTCAACCTCAAAGTCACAGAATCACCAAAGTCAGTAGGCTTTATCCTCCAGGGAACATGAATGTCAATGGAATTTTGATTCATAAATTTGCTCTGCTATTACAAAAGTAATTATCATTATCATTAGCTTGTATTGGTATCCAGTGTGTCTTTAACACCTATTTTCTTTTTAAAATAGCACCAATTCAACAGCGGAGGACAGTATTTTCAGCGATCATCACCCCGACCATCGACATCAGTGTGATAATGACAAGACTCATCATTCCCACTGTCACCATTACCATCGCAAGCAAAACCATGTTTCTCATCCCAAAACTCCCTTGAGTGATTCAACTGGTTCCTCTTCATCCTCCTCTTCTTCTTCATCCTCTTCATCAACATCCTCCTCCTCTACCTCTTCCTCCTCCTCTTCCTTTTCTTCCTCCTCTTCAACGTCTTCCTCTAGCCTGTCCTCTGAGACCAGCAGTGAGTGTTTAGATAGTGTTCCACTTAAGAAGCCCCAGCATTCACAGTCCTGTACTGACATTTCCAGGAAACATAGATACTTTGAAGAAGGAGACGACACAGCCCCTTTGATAGATAAAAAGGGTTATCTAAACAGGCTCCCTGCCAAACAGGAACGAGAGAAAGGCAAGTCCTCCCACAGGGGCCCTACTCAGGGCACCCTGAAGAACACACAGAGGATTACAAGAGGCTCGGGAAATGATGGAAATTTCCGCAAAGCCAAATCAATGGAGGCTCTCACTAGACCCAAAGAAAGTGAATGGCATGGAAATGAAGATGAAAATGAATCAGAGAGGAGCAAAGGGGAAGCCAGGAAGAATTTAATGAAGGAAAAAATGAAGTTCTCTGCCTTCCTTAATGAGATCACTCGGCAGGTGCTCAGCCCGATGAGACTCACCACTCTTGGGGTTACAGAGGCTCAAAGACCCTGCAGTCCAGGGCAGGCCTCTGTTAGATCCAGTAAAGTAGACAGCAGCACTGAGAAACTCAGACAGCAGAGGAGTCGGCCTGCCAGTGCAGACTCAATTAGCTCCAGCAAGTACTCCCATACCAGCAAGCACTCTTCTCAACTTTCTCACTCTAAATCTTTCCACCACCATCATAGCCACTGTTCTGCAGACTCACCCCATCACATGTATCACAGGCCCAGAAGCAGCACTGATGTTAGCTGTTTGAAAAGAGGTCACTCCCATTCGCCTTCTCATAAGCACCATCACCACCGTCACCAAGGAGACCATCGCACTTTTAGTCGTCATCATCACCATGGTGACCGCAACAGCCCAAGGAATCTCCATCACCACAGAGACCACCACAGTCCTGTCTATCATCATGGAGGTCACAATAGCCCCACTTATTCCCATGGTGACCAACACAACATTTCTCATCACCACAGAGACCATGACAGCACAACCCATCAAGATCACTATGGAGACTATCATCGTGGAGACCAATGCAGCCCAACTCACCACCATGGAGAGCACTGCAGTGAAACTCATCATCATCACCATGGAGACTATCATAGCCCTGCTCGTCACCATCACCATGGAGAGCACCATGGCCATGCTCATCACCATCGTCATGGAGACCACCATGGCCATGCTTATCACCATCGTCATGGAGACCACCATGGCCATGCTCATCACCATAGGGATCATCCTATTACAACTCATCATCACCATGGAGACCACCACAACCCAACTCACCATTGT
This sequence comes from Siniperca chuatsi, assembly GCF_020085105.1. NCBI lineage: Eukaryota > Metazoa > Chordata > Actinopteri > Centrarchiformes > Sinipercidae > Siniperca > Siniperca chuatsi. Next base: position 7,658,304 of record NC_058055.1, read on the forward strand.
GAAGGTCAACACACCCCAACACATCACCATGGAGACCATCACAGTTCAGGTCACCACCGCCATAGCACACACCCAAACATTGAACGCCCTACTACACCACGTCACCATGGACTCCACAGCCTAACCAATGACTGTGGAGATCACCAAAGCCCAACAATTCATCATCACCATAGTGACCACCACAACCCAACACATCACCATCACCATGGAGACCACCACAGTCCAGGCCATCACCATCACCATGGAGACCACCATAGTCCAGGCCATCGCCATCACCATGGAGACCACCACAGTGAATCTCATCAGCATCACCATGGAGACCACCACAGTCCAGACCATCACCATCATCATGGAGACCACCACAGTGAATCTCATCAGCATCGCCATGGAGACCACCACAGTCCAGACCATCAGCATCACCATGGAGACCACCACAGTCCAGACCCTCAGCATCACCATGGAGACCACCAATGTGAATCGCATCAGCATCATCATAAAGACCACAACAGTGAATCGCATCAGCATCATCATAAAGACCACCACAGTGAATCTCATCAGCAGCAGCATGGAGACCACCACAGCAAAGCTCATCGGCATCACCATGGAGACCACCACAGTGAATCACAACATCATCAGCATGGAGACCACCACAGTCCAAGCCATGAGCAACGCCATGGAGACCACCACAGTCCAGGACATCAGCACCAACATGGAGACCACCACAGTATAGCTCATCGGCATCACCATGGAGACCACCACAGTGAATCTCAACATCATCAGCATGGAGATCACCACAGTTCAGACCATCAGCATCACCACAGAGATTACTATAGTACATGTCATCACAAAGGACATCACCCTGAATCACAGCTCAACCAGCCCCACTCCAAAAACAATGATATTGACCATGATGACATTGATGACCACAACACTAATTTAAAGGGGTATTCTGCTGGCAGTCCGCCTTCACACAGGAAGCTGGAGTCTCTTTCCAACAAGGCAGATTCACCCAGGAACACCAGCAGCTCCTCCAGTCAGGAAGAGGAACATACAAGCTTCACTGGCTCATCATTACATAAAGTATGAGATTTCTCTTGGGGGATTCATTCATGAAATTCTGTATTACAGTATGTCCATAAAGTAATTATTGGCAAGTCAATAGTTGCCTGTGTTATACATGCTTGATTAATTGGTTATGTAATAATGTTCCACTAATTTGCTTGCCTATTGATTTGGGCACCAATGTGCATGTCACTGTGGACACTAGATTAGTTATTATAGAACAATAGATTAGTTATCATGCACAAACTAATGGTAATCAAATTGACATTTGAAATTGTTCTTTGTTCTTCTTTGTTCTTGTACTTTATTCTTTGGGCATCATTAATATTATTTCTGAATGTCATTTTTCTTGTCAAAGTAATTTTGTTTGCTTTAATACAGGAAAAGCCACATGAGCTGGGTAGAATCATGTAAGTGTGATTTGGGTTTGTTAACTGATAAAAGTTATAATCCAAGTGACAACCATGGCCGTGATATTGTATATAGATTAATTAGTTTCACACTCTAATTATTGTGAATGTCATAGAAAACACTGACCTGTGTAATTTTACACCCAATGTGTAACATGAGAGTAATGAGAGTGATGACAGAATGTGTTCTTAAATAAATTCATCAAACGCTCATGTACTTTGACTCACTCAATTTCATTTCTCTGTCTATCCTGACAGGATACTACAGGAGCAGAATGAAGGTCTGCATCAAAGTTTGCTGAAGACAGCAGTGAGGATGGAGTGTTTAGGAGAGGAGTTCATGAGCAGCCAAAAGCTTTTGGAGGCAGAACTCCAGAGGACACGTGTGGAGCTTAGCAACCTCACAGAGAGGTTTAAGAGGTAAAGAATGCACAGAAAGCACTTTTTGTTTAACCTCCTCCTCCTCCTCCAATATGCTCAAAGCTTGTGAGCCAAAAGCTTGACTCAGAAAATGAAGCTGCATAAAAAAGATTACATCAAATTCCTTTTATGTTTTAATAGGGGAATATCAACTTATGCTCTTTAATAGACAGTTTAGGATTCCACATGCTATACTTACTAGCCTGTCAAATTAATTTATTCCTCAATCAATTAACCTGTTAAACATAAAGTTGGGCTCATGCAACGTAAACGTTTTTCAACGTGCAGTTAGTCAGGAAATGTAACACAATGGGTACTATGGGTTTGATACCTATGTTTGATAGGCACTGAAAGCAAGTGAATGAAATGCACTGCAACTCTCTGTGATGTATTGTTGTTGTACCTGAATGTATTTATCTATACAATGGAAATATATACAATTTCAGAGATCTGAAAGTTGTCCTCAGAAATAGCTTTGAAATGAGATTTGATCTCTGTTTTTACTATCTGTCTCAAGTTTTAGACCTGAGATGATAGTTGTGAATGATGCATAGCTACTGTATATTACTTAATCTCAAACAATGTGGGATATTGCATGTATACTGCAATGCATTGTACTATTGTTGAGTAACTTCTCTCTCTCTCTCTCTCTGCCATATTTTAGACTACACGACAAGTGCTCCTCCACACAACAGACTAATAATTTTCTAGAGCACAAGCTTCATTCAGTGGTGAGATTGGAAGCATTTCTATGTTATTTGTGCTTAACCCTAAATTATTAGAAACTTGGTTATAAATGGTTATAACAGACTGAGCAGTTATTTAAACTCTTGGGAGGGGATACCGTGACATAAGTTCGCCACTTACTGAAGGTCAGTGATGGAATGTAACTAGTACTATACTCAAGTACAAATTTGAGGTACTCGTACTTTACGTGAGTATTTCCATTTTATGCTACTTTATACTTCTGCTCCACTACATCTCAGAGGCAAATATTGTACTTTTTACTTCATTACATTTGTCTGACAGCTTTGGTTACTAGATACTTTTCAGCTTACAAATCTTCATACCCTTCCTGTCCAATGAAAACCATGTATCTCCAAATTTGGTGATTTTAAATTAGAATTTTTCTGATGAACTGAAGGATGAAGTGTTCCTTTATGGGTTGAGAAAATTCGCATGCTTAGTTAAATAAACTATTTAAACCCCCCGTTGGATTAGCTGGAAAATGAGGCTGTTTTTCTGAACTCATGAAAAGTTGACTTTTTAGAGATACATGATTCTCACAGGACAGTGACGCTACAAACATATGATGATCTTATAGAATGTGATGCATTATTGTAGATTAAACTACCCAACAGTATATAAAGTTGTTAAAATTAGCTCAACCTTAAACATCTACAGCAGTAAAATGCAACATACACATTAATTCAGCAGTAATAATAATCCCAAAACATCATATATAATAGTAAAACACTGACAGGGAACATTTACTGCAGAATGAGTACTTTTAATTTTGATACTTTAAGTACATTTAACTAACAATACTTACATATTTACACTTAAGTACAATTTTGAATGCATTACTTTTACTTGTAGTGGGAGTATTTTTACAGTGTTATATTAATACTTTTACTTAAGTAAAGGATCTGAATACTTCTTCTGCCACTGCTGAAGGTTTATTTGTTATTATTTTGTGCTCCCGGTGCTTTCTGTGTCAGGCTCAGAGTATGGAAGACGAACGTGAGAGGTTGAACCGGCGTATTTCAGCACTGACGGAGAAGCTTGCTGATGCAAAATTTGCCAACAGTCTGGAAACATTCAATGTAAGATCTTTACCTCCCTCTTAAATTCTAGGCAGACAGTGGCAAACACATTGAGAGGCAGGGGAGGAAAACTGGAAAAGGGCAACGCCACAATGACTGAAAAATATTCTGGTATTCCTCATGATTCCTATTACGGGCAAGAAAAGACAGGCCAAGAAATACAAATGAAATACTCATAAGCCTCTGTGAAATTGTTTAGTGCACATGCAGCATTCAGCACGCTTTTTTTATTCATACAAAAACCTCTACTTACTACTGTAGGTAACATCAGTGCTACACAGAACCGACCTCCATTTTCAGTCAGATGATGCCATTAATCAGGTGGTTCTCCCCATCACTCCCCCTCCGGCTCAGTTCATGGACGGGCAAAACTATGGAAAGTCCAAAGCCGGCGGGCAGGAGCAACCTCTAGGGTCAGTTCCAGAGGAGGAGGAATCTGACTGGTCAGAGATGGGAGAAGAGACCCCACGATTTATACTGACAGGATCAGACAGAGGTCAAGCGTGGAGACACCGGGAAGGAGACGTGGACAAAGACAGCGAGTCAGGGGTCGAGGAAATTGTCAGACGACACTCTCCACGCGCCCCCCAGATACCTCATCTCCAGTTCACCATTCACAATGAGAATCTGTCTGATGGCATGAGAGGTGAGGGCACTTACAGGATCACCACAAGTCCAAGCCTTGGCTCGGCCACCCTCATCCGGTCAGCTAGCCTGGAGGAAATCCCTCTAGCACGCCATCACATGCAGAAGGAGCTAAGAGGCACAGAGGCCATGATGGACCTCCACCACCAAGGGGACGAAGCTATTGAGGATTTAGATAATGAGATCATTCATCACTGGAGAACAAGCAACGCCAGGGATGCAGCTATTGGGAGGCCGATAGAAAGCAGGACGTCAGAGACAGATAGCAGCCTGACCAGCCTGCAGTCAGCTGAGCTGATGCTAAACCACTTCATATGTGAACCGCAGCCGGGTGAAGGAAAAGGTCAGGGCAGGGCTGAGGTGCACGGCTGGACAGGAGGGATTCCAGACAAGGTGTTGAGAGGGGAGCGAACACAGCTGTGAGAGAAACAAGTGCACTGTTCACTGTGTCTGAAATCATAATTTACTGTGAGCTTTATTTACTCGGAAAAGTTCAATGGAGCTCTTTTTCAGTGGCTCAGTGGTTCAGCCTCAGTACTTAACATGTGGTTTGAGGAGACTTTGAATTCAAACTGTAAGACTTACTGGATTTACTTGCCTGTCTCTAACTGACACTTTTCAGACAGCACATTGGGCTCCCTCATTTGTTTCTTAATAAAAATCTACACTTAAATAAATAATCATATTACATGCATTCAACACACGTTTGCAGTTTTAACCAAGCCTATAAAAAATGAGATCAATACACTTAACATTTGCCAAGTGGAATTGGAGACAGATGAATAATATATGTATTTAAACATAAACTATATTTTTCTGTACCTTGAAACATCCTCTACGGCTTAGATTTGGTCATTTAATGGTAAAATGTAGATGTGTATTTTTGTTATAAATGCAGATATAGCCATTTCCTTTTTCTGTTCTTTCATCTCTGTGAAATACAAAAGGTAGTTATTCTGTTTATCTGTTTGCTTTATTGCATGAAACATCATATATTCATATAAGGTGTACTTCTTGAGTAGGTAGCCACAATTATGCATTGTTGAATGCATGGTTTAATGCCATATACTGCAATCTAAAAACATCCTAAAATATTTTTTTTTCAGTGTTTTCCTGTTAATCAATTTACCTGTTAGTCTTAGTAGGCATATACTATATAACATAATGAATACTTACAGTCACAATACAGTTTTGAAATAGCTTTAAATATGTTTATAATGAAAAACTATTGTCCTGTCTCTGTGTAAAACATTTATTTCCTCTGGTTGCAATAATTATCCTGCCAAAGTAAATGCTTACTTACTATTGAACAAATTTCCCAAGCTTGTGTAAATACCATCCATGTAACTCTGTCTTTGTAACAATTAATAAACCAAATGAAGAAACAATGAGACATAACTCCAACTGTCTACATTTGTTTTATTACTGATCAGCTTTCCTTCAAAAGGAATAGATACAGATGAAGACAGATAACAATGATAATAATAACTGCTAACTAGCACCTTTCAAAACAAAGTTACAAAGTGCTTTACAATAAAAGCATATTATAAAAGCAAATAAGATCCAGAACTTAAGATATAAACATGATAAAATAATTTAAATAATTACAACAAATACCATCAGATTGAGAAAAAGCCATACGATAAAAGTGAGTCTTAAGACGAAATTTAAAGGAGGATACTGTGGTTGCCTTCCAGGCAGGGAGTTCCACAGAGGGGCCCAGACCACAAACGCCTGGTCACCTGGACAAGGCGAGATTTTGGAACCATGAATAGAACCCTGCCAGGGGATCTCAAGCAGCGATCAGGCTCATAGGGAGTCAGTAGATCACAGATATAGGCAGGAGCCAGACCATTCAAGGCTTTAAAAACAAGCAGTAAAATCTTAAAATCAATTCTAAAACTCACAGGTAACCAGTGAAGGGCAGCAAGGATCGGTGCGATGTAGTTGCTTCTCTTAGTCCGCGTTAAAAGCCTGGCAGCAGCGTTTTGTATCGGCTGCAAACTTTGGATATTTTGCCTGCTGATACTGAATAAAGTGCGTTGCAAAAGTCAAGTCTGGAAGAGATAAAGCATGGATGACCTTTTCTAAGTCTAGAGGAAAGGAATGACCTAATATTGATTAGCTGTCTCAGCTGTGCAAAGCAGGACTGCACCACTTTAGTCACCTGAGCATCAAAGGACAATTCTGAATCAAAAATGACACCTAGGTTGAGGGCCTCTTTTCAAACATTACTAGATAAGGCACCCAGGCTAGAGGAGAGATTATTTATGCTGCTAGTACGGGGGCCACATAGATCTAGGGAGGAGTTGCTCTGAGTTTAACAGGGCCACTGTTAGAAAGAGGAGGAGATATTTTGCTGAACTAAACTTGCCAGTTGTTCTATGAGACATGTTTTGTTGATGACAGGCTGTAGAAATATAGTTGACATGACTAGACACCTCACTTGTTCAGCAGGCAGAACTGAACAGTCTGAAAAGTCTGAGCCCATCTCCTTAAAGGAGGTCATTGAGATTGTAGCTGGGTTGGATGTCAGGATTTTTCCAGCCACAGGACTGGAAATTATCCAGGTTTCAGAGCAGCTCCAGCTCTTTGCTGTTTCACAGTTAATCAAGGGGTCAAGAGAGTTGGCTACTCTTTTATGCATGTGTTTTATGAAATTTGACATCATGTACATGAACATAGCAATGCAATTATTATTGAAATATATTCTTAATGTACTGATAAGTCATTGTTCAAACCAAAAACTATGCCCCTGTGACAATTTGCATGTTTTTCCACACTGCAAGTAAGTATTTAGCCCTTGTTGGCGGTGTGGCTTTGTGGATGGCAATGTCTGTCGGTCGGTCGGTTTGGGCCACCACTTTGGTCCCCATTGAAATATCTCAACAACTATTGGATGATGGAATGCCATGAAATGTTGTACATTCATGATGTCCAGAGGATGAATCCTTATGACGTTGGTAATCCCCTGGCTTTTCCTCTAGTGCCACCATGAGGTTCACATTTGTGGTTAAAATTGAAATATCACAATAACTCTCGGATGAATTGTTATGAAAATTGGTACAGACATTCATGGTCCCCTCAATATGAATTGTAATAACTTTGTTGATCCCTTAATTTTTCACCTAGCACCATCATCAGGTCAAACATTCCCATCAGCCTCAGCTGTAATTTGTACTAATTAGCAAATGTTAGCATGCTAACACGCTAAACTAAGATAGTAAACATGGTAAACATTAAACCTGCTCAACATGCTAAAGTTAGTATTTAGTTCAAAGCACAGCTGTGCCTAAGTACAGCCTCACAGAGGCATGGCTGTAGACTCTTAGTCTTGTTCGAGTATATATATACTAAAAATTGTAGTGTAGTTAGAAAAAAGTTTAATTCTACCCATAACAGAATACTTACAATGTACTGGCGTACCAAGTGCTGTAAAGTGTACTCTATAAGTACTAAATAGACTAACTAAACTTTTTTCTACTTGAGTGGTTAGAAGCTCTGGCTAGTGAAATATTTGAAATGAACTCATAGTTAGAAGTGTTCAGTACATGTTGGAACAAAGAGTCTTCAAAAAAGGCAAAAAGTGAATGAACTACAAAAATCAGTGACTACAAATCTGAATTAAACTGATGGAATTGATTTGAATCAGCAAAGTGAACATGATTTTCACCTCTACTCACAGTGCTCCAGTGACTCTGGGTCAGATACAAGACATGGACTACATCGCCCAGCTGGCCTCAGCGGGCTAAAGGAAGCTGCCCTGTTGTTGCCCTGACCTGGATAAGGAGGAAGAATATGAAATGATGGATCATGTACCCGGCTGTGTAGGTAGTGTCAGTTTCAGGGTGGCAGAAATACCCTCTTCCTGCTGTCTTGATTTTGCCTGAAACTTCTCTTACTGCTGTCTTGATTTTGCCTGAAACTTCCTGAAATTCTGCAGACAACCCAATCCCTCTGAGATCCTCGAGGGGTATAGGAGCATTTCGTTAATGTTGATTTTATTTATTTCACTGACCACAGACAGTAATGTTTTTTTTTTCTTTCAACTCTTCCTGTAAAATTCACACATACTTGAAATGGGAAATAAATAAAATAATTGACATTAAAGTCATTCTGGTGAAATATTTATATAAATTATTTATTTATCTGGATACATATCTCTTTTCTGTCTCTAGTCTCATTTTCTTTTAATCTCAAATTTATTCCAGTTTTTGTGTGCATTTGAAGTTGTGTCGTGAGGATGAGTATTACACAGTTAATGCCTCATAATAATATCCATCTCCCTGTCAGGTTCAATTTGTTTTGTCATCCATGTCCCTCTGTATGAGTAATGGGTGCTGAGCAGACAATGGCCTGGATTCACAGACCAGTTTAATAGGATAGGTAAGCATTAGTGGTAAGACACTCCCGGCATCCAGGTTTGCCAAATCCAGTGTGCCAAATCCACTGTGTGGCACACTGGACGGTATACAGTGGTCGGTGGAGATAACTGGACTTTTTTCAGCACTCTTTGGGGAATAAAATAAGGTGAACTTTGATGCACTATCATCTGTTTTATTAGAGATGCACCACTTGAGATGTGAAGATCTAAAACTCTCGAAGGATTTTGCACTAACCTCTCTTGACTGTTCATTTTTGGATAAAAGTTTGCTCTCACAAAGCTTTTTCAGTGTGTTTTTAATTGTGCTTGCTCTGTTGCCACTGGTTTATATTTCAAATTCAGTGTTGAATTTCATTTTCGTGATCTTCATCTCTGAGCCTTCAGAGTCATGCCTCTCACCTCTCCTTCTTCCTCACAGACAAAGCACAGCATCGTCCCTCGTTGCCTCGTCGTTCTCCTTCCCCTATTCCCCCGGTAAGACTGAGATTCCTTCGCTGCAACCATGGTGGTGATGAAGATGAAGTTCCCCTTTCAGAAAAGGGTGAAGCTAGCCCAGGGACTGTGGCTCCTCTCCTGGTGTGCCACAGTGGCTGGGGCTCTCACCTTCAGCCTGGGGTGCATCCTCAAGATAGAGCTCAGCAGGAGGGCAGAGGTACTTTTCAACTTTTACATGCTAAGACTTTGAAGCTTAGTTCATAATTCCGAAGCTTTGTTGTTTTTGACTATTTTTTTTGTAAGTTAACAACAAACTACAACAATCAACAGTGTAATTACTTATAGTTTAATTGCAAAAGTGAGTGGCATGTAATGACGTCTCTCAGTGTAACCATATAGTAGTATGTGTCGTCCAACTGTGTTCATACTGGGAAGAAAATCAATACGCCTCGTTGCCACAGAGAAAACAGATAAAGTATAAATTGCTAACAATGATTCTGAACTCTAAGTTGTAAGGTGATACAGTTGATTACACATACCATCTGTGCCTGTCTTACTTTCAAACTGTTGGCACAATCTTTTTGGGAGAAAACGTGAAAATGGGAAAAAGTGTCTTGAAAAGATAAATTAAATGTGATAGCGTCAAAGAAATGTCCTTGACCAACAAGAGGTAGATACACCTGTGACCCAGTTTGGATCCTGACTCATCATTTAATAAACCAGGCTCTGTCAGTCTTAATCACCCTAATCCCTACTTCTGAAGGCTGCCATCACAGCTCTTTATTATTAACAAACCTACATAGTTTTTAGCTAATTTGGATGTTTCATTATTTGCAGCCTCAAAAACATCATATTTGCACAACTATGCTATTACAGCTATTGCTATGTTATTCACACTATTTCAGGTATTTCTAAAAGTACCAAAATACTGTATTAATTTTTATTTATAAGAATTTCATGGCAAAAAGAGTTCTTTTTGACCTGTTTTGATTGTTTCATTCTTTGATAGCTGTGGTTATGACAGTATTCTGTTTGCATGGCTGTAAAATGTACATATGATGAATGGGAAAAGAAAAAAGAAAATGAAAGACATACAATAAGTAAACAAATAAATCACAGAATATATGAGGCTTGCACAATTTTTATCATGCCATGTCTCTATGTATATTACATTGTTGTTTACACTACTGATTTTCATCCCATCATTTTACTCTGGAGGAAAATCAATGTAATTGGATAAAAGCCCATCAGATTCTGTGGAATACTTTGGGTGTCTTCCCTACAACAAAAAGGGCTTTTTCACAAATGCTTAACTATGCAAACTTATTCAACTATTGTCTTCTTACTGAAATCAAGCACTTTAGATGTCACTTTGTAAGAGAATTTCTGGCTTGTGCAAAGATCCTCTGCATAAACCATTGGAATATGTTAGTTTACCATAGACTTGCGTACACAATACAGAGTCTCATATACTCTATGATCTCACTGGCCAATACTACATTTAACAGGGGACAGGTCATAACTGTGTTTTCATATATTTTGGTTTATGTACTTGCTTGTACAAACATGTTTTTGAACAGTGTGGATATGAATCCTGCTGGCAAAATTCGGACTGAGTGAGTGAAGGACATGTGCTCTACCCCTCCTCAGCAACTGCAGTTAGTGTAGGTGCCCTTGAGCAACACAGCTGAGCCTCAACAGCTTAAAGTGAGCTGCTCAGTGCTTAGTAGACTCTGATTAAACTGAGATGCTCTTAATTGTGAATTATTATGTGACTGACCAAAATAATGGTGATGACAATCATTATATATGCATTTAGGAGATCGCCCCTTTATGAATAAAGGGTGAACTCTTAACCCTTCACATGTTGCATGGTCAAGCATTGTTCAAACCCACAGAACTTTAACTTTAAATTCAAGACTGTAAAGTCCGGCTGAATTAGTTGGATATGTTTATAAAATGAGGCACAAAACATTACGGCTACATTACTTCTGTCAGGTACTATATTTTCTGATACAGCATATTTTCATCCATTTGCTGAAAGATTATGCAGCATTTTTAACAAGGTATATTCTGATGTACTGCATGTTCCCTTGCTTCCTTACAGCAAACAAATAGAATTTAAAATGAGTATATTATTGTGTGACTTACTTACAGGTAATGGATAACGCAGACATTCATGTTGTGCCCAATACCCTCATGATTGTTGGTCTGGCCTCCTTGGGTATCAACTACTTTGCTTCAAAGATCTGTCAGGATGCTCTGGATGCCGGGCGATTTCCTCGCTGGAAAAACTTCCTGAAGCCCTATTTTGCCATCTCTTGTTTCTTCACTGTCCTCATGCTGCTAGCTGTCATCATGAGCTATGCAATGACGGGCACTCTGGAGTCTTCTCTGAAGGCTGGCCTGAGGAACGGCATCCGCTTCTACAAGGACACAGACACCCCAGGCCGCTGCTTCCAGAAACAGAACATCGATCGCCTGCAGATGGAGTTTCAGTGTTGTGGAAACAATGACTTCAGGGACTGGTTTGAAGTCCAGTGGATCAGCAACCGCTACCTTGATTTCAACTCTAAGGAAGTGAAAGAGTAAGCTGAGGACAATATTATAGCGTGTAGTGGGGTGGGTTTCCCATCTGTGAATATTTATGGTTACAGTACTGCATCTAAAGATGAACAATCATAAAGTAACATGTTAGCAATCTGAAACATGTCTTTCACTTGCTTCCTTAGCCGCATCAAGAGCAACGTGGATGGCCGTTACTTGGTAGATGGAGTCCCGTTCAGCTGCTGCAACCCCAGCTCTCCACGGCCATGCATCCAGTATCAGCTCACCAACGACTCAGCGCACTATAACTATGAATACCAAACAGAGGAGCTCAACATCTACCTCCGAGGCTGCAGAGAGGCTCTGGTCAACTACTACATGGGCCTGATGAACACCATTGGGGCTGGAGTACTGTCAGTCTTCCTCTTACAGGTATACTATGAGAAGAATTGCAGTGGTTTTACAGGGATTTCAGGCAAAGCTGGTGGTGCTAAGGTGAGCTTTTAATTTGGAGAATGGTCAAGGCATACCATTGGCTCTTTAGGGATTTGTACAGCTGCCAAGTTGTTATTAAACAACACTAAATTTAACATTGTGTTATGTCTGTACAAGCACATGAAAAATTGTGCTGCAATATCCCACCATTCTGTAAGCTATACACAGCAAGCGCAAGGCTGGAGGCAAACTTAACCAATTCTTGCAGTTGTATAACTCAAAGATTTCATTATTGAGAATCCTGACTTGATTGAGAGTGAACATTGATTCCTCATTCATTTGCTGTGTCTGATGTGAACAACTGATGCAATATCCATCAATCACCACTTCCCTTTGGTAGTCTATGTGGATCCTTGAAGATGCTCTCCAACGGAATCTGCTGTACATCTAACTTGCTCCCCCATTTCTCCACCTCCCTCCTTCCCAGGGCTCTGTGCTGGTGAGCTTGCGGTTCCTGCAGACCTCCATGGAGGCAGTGGAAGGGAAGGAAAACACAGAGATTGAGACAGAAGGGTACCTGCTGGAGAAAGGAGTGAAAGAGACCATCATGGAGTACATCGACCCTTTGCTGAAGCTCCTCCTGCTTACAAACCAGGTGGAGGAGGGCACCCCAGCTGCTGCCCCAGCTACCACCTAAACCACAAATGACGTACACACATGTAAATAATTTTTACACAGAAAGGGCAACTAATGGATGATTATTTAAATTTGAAAAATATATAACCACAAATTTCTGAATTTCACAGATTTAGGATAGTATTTTTTATTGTCAGATGACTATCACAGGTAAAGTAAATGTCTACTATATATAACTGTGCTTTTCCATTCAAATTCATATGTTGAACTGATACCCACGACCCGTTAACCACATACTGTATAACATCAGAAAAGAACCCACAGTTATTGTAAACCTGTGATTTCTATTGTTTTTCAGATACTTTTCAATACTCCTTAAAGTGAATAATATGCTCATAATCACTATTTCTTATTATTTCTCAGTTTTATGTTTTCCTGTCGAGGCAGTGTACAAAAATGATTTTTTGTCTTACAAAAACAAGGATGTAAAGCTGACTGTAGAGAGGCATGAGGCACAATGCTCTGCTGTGCAACAGGACTATGACACAATATAACTGATGACGTATTAAGTTACTAATTGCCTTATGGAGTGGAGTCACTTATTGCTTGTTTTTCTAATGCAATAACAGTACATGCAGACATTACAACACTTCACATGTCAGATGTCACCCTCCATAACAGGTGCTCCAAGTTGCTAATTTCTTTTGCCTCTCTTCACCCTGTCAGTGGAAGGAATAGGATTATGAAGATTGATTAATCGATGTAATTAATGCAGTGAAAGCTATTAAGTGTGTCCTCTGTTCTGACACCTTTGTTAAAGCTTTTAATCCCATTTGTTAATACTCAACCTGCTGCCCCTGCAGTTAGACACCTGCGTCAGGTGGATGTAAGATGCAGAGTGAACTATGTCAAGGCTCTGTTTGCTTATAAAAATCTAAATACTGAACAATAATAATAATACTACTGAGATGTAACTTTTCAAAAACAAATACAGTGTCAAGAGTTTGTGTTCTTCACCCAAGTCTCTGGGCAGTTCATTAATTATAAAAGAGAATAATTCTACACCCTCTTTATTGCCAGAAACAAAAGATTGGTTCATATCGGGAATCTATTTGTAATGTCAACCCATGTGAATAGCTTTATTAAAGGTCCTTTTAAAAACATGCCTGTGTGTTGAGTGATTTTCTGGGGCTAGGCAAACCTCTTCTGACTCAAAACAAGCAGCACTTCTATGTAGAATTAAACTGAACATATCTGGGTCTAGAATCACTAATGATCGCAGAGGCTTCCCATGTATTCCTATTGCAAAAGCTCCAATCTGTACATCTTAATAATGCAATTGTAATAATCAATGTTGGTTAGCTTCTTGGGTCTCTGGTTTGTAATTGCTGTTATTCATGCATTATCTTGTCCTTTTTTGAAGGCGTACTGTTTATGCTCACCACTAGATGTCCAATATTTCCACCATATCATTTGGTTATACTGTACATAATACAGTGTAAGTTGTTCATTACTGTTCAAAACTGATATCAGACTTGGCCATTGTATTCTATTTGCAAATGGTGGCAGGTTATAAACCTGTCGATCAATATTACAATAAACCTACTATAAGTCAGAGCCATTCAATAAATGTTACTTTTACTTTAGTGAAGCAGAGAGGGAATCGGTTTATTGACAATTTCATATTCAAATTTGAATAAAAACATGCTTTAACTTTGACTGCAAATCAGCCTACTGTTTGTGAATGAATATATCAGAAACAAGCTAAAGCAGATAAATAAAATTAATCTGCTGCCTGAATGGAACAGATGCGATGACGTTTTGGTCACGTGACGAGACGACGACGCGCTCTCTGATATTCGAATCATTCTTCGACTCAGTCTCACGATCAGACCTTTTTGAACCTGTCCCGTGTAAAACCGTTCAAAATGTATCGAGCCTGTCAGTCAATGTTCTTTCACGTGATCTGCCGACCACTTTGGAATATTTGCTCTTAGCTGTTTTAATGGCCCCTTCACGCACGAAAACCTCATGTAAAGTGGTGTTTCAAATCTTCCAGAGTGACTGTCACACCCAGTAAAGAGTGGTTCAGAATAAGCGAATCATTCACCAATCACACACTTTAACTGTTGCAGCTGCCCGGAAAGCTAGTTTCAGACAACTGGCTAGCCGTAGCCAGGGGAATATCAGGGAATAGTTGACTAGCTAATGTATTTAGCTACAGTATTTACAAAATTAGCAGGATCCCATTCAGAGCATAAGCAGCAAGTGGAGGAACATTTACCAGAAGTGGCAGGTAGGTGGACAACAGATACATTTTGTTCCTTCACTTTCTATGAAGAACATGTTGGGCAAAACACCAAAAGGTAGCTAACTAACTAAGCACTTTTAGTTAGCATAAGTGACAAAATCGATGTCAACTGATGACTGGAAATATATTTAAGTGTCACTAAAGTGACGTTTAGTGACACTTAGCTAGCACTGTCGATTCTCCTGCCTTTTAGCTAACGAAATTAAATTTAGTGGCGTTGAATAGTTCCCTGGGATATTTCAACCATTGTTTGGGATTGTTTGGGCATGCATAGGACAATCCTGTTAAACTTGGGTAGCTAGCTAGCTAGCCTTTTCCAACGGGCCTCGGGATATTGACGTTATGTCTCTGCATTTACTTCCTCTCTGTATTTAGGCTATTATATCAATGCTCGAAGCCCTCTTAAATATCATATAAATGGGGCTGAATAACAGTGACATGTTTGTGCAAAACGATAATTCTAGTTTAGCAGGGTGAGGTCAACAGTAGTCGACTGGGATGTTCTGGTTTTACAGGGTCTATTCCAGTCTAATACCACATGGTGGCGCTGGTTCATAGTGAGACCTGGACTAAATTAGCCTGATTACTTGTTTATTGAAACATGACTAAAGGAGGTGGATGAAGTGGCATATGTCAGTGAGGAAGGCCCACCCACTGATATTGCTATCTCTGAAGCAGTTACTAGGTCTTTATTTGAAGGTATATGAGACAAGTGTTGGTATGAGCACCACATACACCCCTTTACTGGCTACTCCGGTTTGCCAGCTGTACATAGATAACTTGTTGACAAAATACCACATTTCTGTAGTTGTCCCATCCCATCACACATGTAAGGTTAGATCAAAGGAGACCCTCCAGCATGGCTAGATAGGAGGGAGCTGTAGACATGCCG
Source organism: Siniperca chuatsi (assembly GCF_020085105.1). Taxonomy (NCBI): domain Eukaryota; kingdom Metazoa; phylum Chordata; class Actinopteri; order Centrarchiformes; family Sinipercidae; genus Siniperca; species Siniperca chuatsi. The sequence continues at coordinate 7,674,307 of NC_058055.1, forward strand.
CCAATGTTGGCATTTGTGCATCTTATACTTTAAGTGACAGCCGAATACTGTCACATATGTGGAGTTTCCCCTTGAAATATATGTCAGCTTTGAATACTTTTCTAGCCCAGGCCATTTCTGAAATATGTTGTGACTTGTGATGTGCGTGTTATGTCGCTGTGTATATATTTTTGACTGATTTTGAGTTTGGTCATTGTGTTTCAGATTAGAAATGGAAGGAGATGACTGCAGTTTTCTTCCAGATTCATCGGATGATCACTCGCAAAGAGGAAGTGTTGCTTCTTCTGCAACACTTTCCCGTGGTACGGTGCAGCAAATATTCTCATGCAGGATAAAATCACCCCTCACTGTTTCCTAACATGCACTATTTTTATTTGTAGCACAGTTTAAATTTTGATGCGGTGTTGTTTGTCATTGGCTGTCTTGTCTTTGTAATTTTGTATTATTTTGTATATTTGTTTGTTCACACAGCTCAAGATGTGCTTATATACATGTTTGGTGACAGTGCAGTGCACTTATCAGTAGAAGGGCTTGGCAGTATCACTGTGCAGGAGTTGGGCCGCAGTGTTCGTGAGGCTCTCCATATTCCTGAGTCTTCACAGGAGGCTTTTGCCTTCTGGCTTTGTTCTCCACTGCTCGGTGAGAACGTTTTTCCCTGCACTTTTTACACTCATAAATGCTGTCACTCTTCATCTGGGAATGCTATGATATAAGAATGTTGACATGTATATGGATGCTTCTTTCTTTAAAAAAAAAATCATAGTCTGGCCACAAAATATTAAATAATATATGATATTTTTGGCAGGATGTTAGGCAGGATATGTGTTTAGATGCCTGAATGATATAGCCTTCAAACAGTACTGTGCTGCTTGAATTAGGAATGAAATGGTACAAGCATGGTTCAGCAATGGTTTAATACAGTATATTTAATTTATGTAGTCAACTGTTACAGCAGGAAAAATTAAGTTTTGAAAATTAGGTCAGTCACAGAAAATTAATTGCTTTTGCTTTGTGACTTTTCCTTTTGAAATGGCCATTTACTCTTTAAAATGATTGTAACTTCCAAGCAGCTCCGGTATCACGATAGCAAATGGCACAAGAATCAGAGCAGGAAAACAGACACATCTCACTGTGTTACATTTGCCTCCTCCTTACTTCTCAGATTTGCAGTTAAAAGCAAGGCATCAACCATACAAACTGTGCCGGCAGTGGCAGGACTTGCTGTATCGCTTCACTGAGGCTTCAGAGGAAGACATTTCACAAGGTGAGAGTTTGGTCTGTATGTTGCTGTGCTTACATGCACTAATTAACTGCATTATTGTCAGCTTTCCTCAATAAGGGTTTTTTTTTTTTTTTGGGAAGTCGTCTGAACAAGAAACCTGGTTTCTTTAATCGAGGTAAGGATTAGAGGACTTTGTTTATAAAACCAGATTTCTGCTTGAGAAACATGATCTCTTGGCTATTTATACTCTTAACCTGGTTTCTCTCTGAGTTCTGACAAGAGCACTTGTGAGAACAAGTCACCAAACCATCAGTTCTTTTTCCAAAATTTTACAGTTAATTAATTTAAGTAGAACTGAAACAATCTGTCAATAAACTAATTAGTTGATCAACAGAAAATTATTTGGCAAGTATTTTGATAAATGATTAATCGTTTCAGTCATTTTTCAAGCGAAATTACCAAAAATAACCCACATCCAACTTCTCGGATTTGTTTTTTCTTTGTCTTATGTGATTGAATGTCTTGGATTTTGGACTGATGGTTGGACTAAACAAGCAATTTGAAGATGTTACCTTGGACTTTAGAAGATTTTTTTTAACCACTATATAGTACAATTAATCAAGAAAATGATCAGCAGATTAATTACAGCGAAACAATTTTTTGTTGCTATAATTGTTCCTCCTGTTCATACTGGCTGTGAAAACATTCCCTCCTAATGTGATTCCAATGTAACTGACACAGTCCTAAAACTGCTTTCTGAAGTTGAGCTTAAGCTAATATGATGCTTCTAACTTTCTGTTAGACAAATCAAGTGGGTATCTTCCAAAATCTATTTAGTGCAAAATTCCCTCTTTCTGTTACTATCCCTCCACCACAGCTCCACCAGGAAACACTGGTTGAGGAAACACAGACTGAATTTTGTACGAAGAGGACCTATCCTTTAAGTGTGTTGCAGCTTACATGAATCTTGTATCTCTAAAGTGTTGTATATACATAATCCATTCAATTGCATGCATAATGCATTATTGGGGTTTACTACAAACCTTCATAATGTGTTATTGTGTCATATAACAGTCGTAAAGCATTACAATGGACATTACATTAATGGACTTCTGGTGAACTGTAACACTGTTTTAATAAGTTGTAAATGAGGGTCAGGCACTCACTCAAAGTCTGGTGTTATTTGTCAGCCCACACCTGTATGTTTGTGGTGTGGCAGGTCCTTTTAGAAGAACTGGCGACACTGCTGCAAAGTGCATTGCAAAACCCCCCCCAAAAAAACCCCACACTGACAAAACGAAAAAAACCGACAGCTTACCATTAATTCAACAAAAAAGTATCACAACACAAATGTATTGCATAATCACTTAAATGCTGTTATGTTTTTTTTGTGGAGTAGATGGGTCTTCCACCCACAGTACAGGACGATGAGCCGGAGCAGAGTGGGTTGGAGGAGGCTTGAGTGGTAGATACCACAGTCTGTGTCTCTATACCCTGACACCCCCACTCTGGGCAGTGGGGCTGAATCTCACCCAGTGACAATGGGACAAAGTGAAAATACAGATGGTCGTCTGACCCTAATGTGTCATTGTCCTCTGCTCTTTCCTCAGATGAACCATATCTCCAGTTCCGTCGGAACGTGTTTTATCCTAAATCTAAAGAGCTGCAGGTACTACTAACCCTAATTCTCTGCAATAACATTCATTAGACATTGTCGTACATCACTTTAATAAACCTGTTGAGTCACAAAATGCTGAGTGGGCTTTAATGAAGATTTTTGGTTAATGTCTGAAAGTTCTGTTCCTTTTCTATTCAGATAAGATATCAGACTAACTCTGAGCTAATTTCCGTGATAACTGTTGGATAACTGTTGTCATCGTCTCACTCCTGAGCAGATAGATGACGAGGGAGTGTTGAGGCTTCTGTATGAGGAGGCCAGGAACAACATTCTCACGGGTCGATACCCCTGCGATCCCGAGCACTGGACGGGTCTTGGAGCCTTGTCTCTTGCTCTTGATGAGGGAACTGGTCTTGACGACCAAAAATGTACTACTACTATCAGGTAAGTTAGAAAGCTTGGTTAAATACATGTTTGACCAAATTCTGGATGCAGGTTTTAAATGCTCTTCTAATTTTTTATTCTATAGAGGATTGCTTTGCTGACTTTTCAGTTTCTCTTAAAGGAATAGTTCGATATTTTGGGAAATGCGCTTATTCACTTTCTTACCAAGAGGTAGCTGAGAATATCAATACCACTCAATGGAAGGCTACAGCCAGGAGATGGTTAGCTTAGCCAAAAGAATGGAAACCGGGGTAAACAGCTAGCCTGGCTTTGTCCTATTGGTTAAAAAAAATAAAATAAAATAAATAAATAAATTCTGTCTACCAGCACCTCTAAAGCTTACAAGATATCACATATCACACGTTAGTTTTTGTTTGTTTAATTAACTAAAGTATAGAACGTATAGAAACACAGTGACTTCCTTTAATCTCCACTGGTTGCAGTGCAAACCTCATAGTATCGACCCTAAGAAGTCACTGCACATGCACAAGAAATATTCCAGCACATAACCCCCTGTAAAACCAGAACATGGCGTTTTTCCTCCTTGGTTTTTGTACAGATTAAATGGTAGGCGGATTTGTTTTTACCTTTGGTGACAGCCAAACTATCGGTTTCCCCCGGCTTCCAGTCTTTATGCTAAGCTGAGCTGACCATCTCCTGGCTGTAGCTTCCTGTTTAATGGGCAGACACCTTAAAACAATTTAGCCTATTTTGAAGTAAATTACAGATTATATCTAAAGTTGGCAGCAACCTATTATGGAAATAGAAACAGGAATTAACTGTAACTGTGGTGTAACCATATGCCATACACTGATGTTGACTTGAAAGCGAGCCAGTTGTGTGCTCAGGATAACAAGACACTTTGAATTTGTTTGTCAGCACATGATCCTACTTGGTTTTCTGTACTTTGGCTTCAGCATTTGCGTAAATGAACACTTTGTGAAATTCACAGTTGACTCAGTTTTAGTTCACCTTTTTAGAAAATAAAGAAGTATGTAATGGCCCCTGCTGTTAATTTTGTCATAATGGTAAGATGACGTCTCGCTTCAGCTTAATGTACTAGAAAAAACTGACACTGTAACCAAACTCTTGTCCCTCAACCCACATATTCTAAAGGGCAACTGGTAGATTAAGAGCTTCAGGTACTTCTGCACAATCAGCGTTGCAATTTGATGAAAATCTGCATTGTGAAAAAGGTCAACAGTGCTTTGTCTATTTGCATGTGTTTTCTTAAGTTGCAGTGCGTTTTCTCTTGTCGGCCACCGTATGATTGTGATTAAAGGGCTGAGAAGTCCTATATATCACTGCAATCACTGTTCTTATTTTAGGTATTCATGACACACGTTAGGCTGCCTACAGTTAGTAGCAACATACTTCTGAATAGACATTTATGAGGAAGTCTCTATTTGTTTGCTTACAGTGATCAATGTCTTAGTTTGTGTCTGTGGTTTGTGTCTGTTGTGTCTACTTCCCTTTAACTGTTTTACAGCTTCTTGCTGTAAAAATATCTTTCTTTATTTGTTGTTTGATAATTATTAAATCGGAAATAGACTATTTGAGGTCTGCACTGCATCAAAACGAACATTAGGAGTTTATCCCAAAAATCACTTCTTGTTTTCTATCTTTTTCTCTAACCATGAAACTGAACATAATGTTCCAAATCTTCCCAACAATAGAGGAGACACTTAAAGACACATAAATAACATGATGTCTGACATGTCCTAAATACAATCGACTCTAATCCTTCAAGATATGACGTGATTGGACCATTGAGGAGGAGAAAAACGCAGCTATTAGTGTGATAATCTTTATCTACTGATGGAATCGTGCTTTTTATTATAATCACTGTTTGCAAATTATATTTTAGACCAAGAGGTTCTTTTCAGAGGTTCACTAGGTAATATTCAGTTGATGTCTTTTATGACGCTGAAGAAAAGAAGCTGTCCCACTTACAGACATTTTTTTCTGTCAGTAGTAGAGTGGTAGTAATTGAGAAAAGGAGTTCAAAACTCCAGCAACACTTGTACTATAAAGAACTTTTATTAGATCAACGTGTTTCGGCTTGTGGCCTTCACCAGGGTCATCAAACATATTATGACGGACATTTAAATGGGATGAGCATGAATGGAAAAAAAATATGTTAATTGAGTGACTGAGGAGACGTAAGAATCTGTAGCATGGCAACACCTGCAAGAGTGAAGAAAACAGGATTTAAGGAGCAATGTATTACAGTGCAAACCGTACAGTACAGTAGCACAAGAGAGTAGATTGACACAATAGATTGTTTCAGCATCCTGTTAATCATACAGACAAAGCAACCGAAGCAAAGGACAACATGAATTGCACTGTTAAGATGGACTATATGCATAATACAAACTTCTCTTATCTGCTTTCCACAGAGAGAAGAAGCTGTCTTCGTTTCTGCCTGCACATGTTGCCATGGGGAGTGGAGGTTTGCTCTCCACTCTGAGAGGGAAGTCGAGCCGTCAGACAGGACTGGAACAGAACCTCTTGGAGGCGTACAGAAAGATCAGCGCATCTGCTGGAAACTCTCCTGAGCCCACACAGCTCCTACACCAGTACCTCAACACATGTCACACTCTGCCTTATTATGGGTAAGGATTTGGGTAATGAGCCATTTATACTCTATATTTGTCTACAAAACTTTTACCTCAAATAATTCACATACCTCAAATCACCTCATATTTATTAGGTTTTAATTAACATCTACTACACAAACAGGTGCGCTTTTTTCCTTGGAGAGATTGACAAACCAGCGCAAGGGCTTCTCCAAAGGGGAAAACGCAAAGCTGTCAACGTTGGGATCTGCCTGGAGGGAGTTTATGTGATGGATGTCAAAGAGAAGGTGAGCACTGGATTGTCTTTGGCTGACAGCTCTGTAAAACAACGACATGAGGTTTCTCACTTTGTGTGTGCGTGTGCATACTTGTATGCTTGCACTGTATAATCGTCGCACACACCGCAGAAATGTTGAAGTTGATTTCTCTTGTTGAACACATTGTCTTGCAGCACGTGCTGCTTGGTCTGCGTTTCAGTGAGCTCTCCTGGGACCACAGCTACCCTGAGGAGGAGGGGGACTCACACATTCTGTGGCTGGAGTTTGATGGAGAGGAAGACGGCACTCCTGTCAACAAGTTGCTAAAGATCTACTCAAAACAAGTAAGAAAATGTTTGTGAAATTTGATTAAATTCACACATCATCTGATATGATAATACACCTGTACATACATTATCATCTGTATGGTAGAGTGTCATGGACCAGCACATATACTATGACTTTAGACTGCCTCAGAAGTGTGTTGTGTTATGTTGATTGGCAGTTTTTGGGTTGCACCTGTCGTGGTTGACAACTCTGCCGTCTCTGCTCTGCAACCTCAATTTAAGAATGTCTTGCTGCTGGAGAGGGTGACAGATGTAGTCCTCTTATGTGTGTCTCACTTCAAATGTTTTCAACAAGGAGAAGGGATATGCAGTCATCTCTAGAGAGCGCACTGCACCTGGTGTTTTTGAGAGCTTCAGGAACGGGTGCAGCTGCCATGCCCATTTGTTCTTAGAGGAGCATAACTCTTGATATTAGTGTTGAAAACTAATAGATTCTAAATAATTTTCTGCACTCACATGTATATCATCCTTACTCAGTGATTGTTAGGTTGAAAAGGACTATCTCAGCCACCAGATGAAGAGATGTTACATAAGGGTAGAGGCAGTAATACATAATCATACCAGGCCCTAATCCAAGGCTGGCAATGTGACCCTTTATATTCCTGTGGTTCACTAATGGACCATCAAAAAGTAAAGTACAGCTGTTTATTATGTATTCTTCTAAGGATCAGACTTAATAATTTGTCTGGGTTTTTTCTGTCAACCAGGCAGAGCTAATGAGCGGCTTCATTGAGTTCTGTGTGGAGCTGAAGTCTGCGTCTGAGGGAGGAGCTGGAGCTGACATGGACGGGGAGGTGAGTCTGTCTCAGCCTGCTGGGCAAGATGGCAGCAACAAGAACGGACGCGGAGGGCGGCGCGGGATGCTGCAGAGGCAAAGCAGTGTTGTGTGCAACCGGGTCCATTCACTTAACACTATCAGCTATGTGGACAATGGTGAGTCTAATGGTTACACTTAGTAGTCCTAGCCTACTAACAGTATAATCTTTCTTGAGTGAGTTACTGCAAGTAACTTCAATCGGAGTAATTTTTCAATATTCGTCCATTGTTGTCTTTCAGGAAAAGAAATCAAACGCTTGAAGCCGAAAAGAGCTGCATCCTTTTTCACCCGACAGGTGTCTGCACCCACATACTCTGCTGTGCAAGTGACCGAGAGTCTGGAGCAGGGTTAAACTCCGTGATGAGCTCTGCCCCAATGCCTCTCAAAGACCAAACCTGAACATTTATCACTGAGATTAAAAGAAAAGACATTTAACTGATAATATATGAACATGCAAAGGACCAAGCGAGGGATCTAAGTGAGTGACAATATTTATCTTTTGAAGTTGTGTACATTAAGAGAGTACAGTAATGTGAAAAACTAAATGATCTATTAACAGCAATGCTTTCAAGGTTCAACTGAAGTGGCTATACATTAGATGGCCGTACATAAAGAAAGTAGTTCTTCTCTGAGCACCATATAATGGACCTGTCTGAGTCTGAGACAAGCCTTAGAGAAATCCTCAAACAGTGACTCCAATCGATGACTGTATGATATCTCGTGACCTTTTTGACCTTTCTGCAGCGCTCAGGAGCTGTGTTTACTGCAATTGTTAAAAAATGTTAAACCTCATTAGAGTATAACCACTGCATTACCTCTTTTTACTTTAACCCTTATTGCATCGTAATATATCCCGATATAACATTTTCTAACTCCTCCTCAAAACTGAAAGAGTTATCGCAAACTCTTTACAGTCAGCATGACAAACATTTCAGGGGACGATCTAAGGGCGTGTTGCCACTATTCTGCTTTTTCAAACTGCCAGTGCCTTGTTCTCATGAAAGGGTGAAGACACTGTAGAAACATTTAGTGGTTACTGATCATAAAGAGTCCGTATGGGAGCACATTTTCTGTGTTGTGGAAGTTTCTTGTAAGTACATGTTTTCAAGAGTTTGACATGATTAATATTTGCTGATATTTGCAGCTGTTTTTTGTGGATAGAGAGCGCAGTTGGCATATCCCACTTTTTTATTTGTAAAATAAAATGTGAATGTAGTCTAAACATGAAAAATAACAGGATAAAATGTTTTACAGCATCCAGTTGTAGAAGCTAAAATTACACACAGTATCAAGTCCTCGTTGGGGAGCCTGAATTGGTTTGCACCAATAAAAGAATCAAATTTGAGTCAAAAGAATACAGTAAGTTAGTAAAAAGAAGTCAAAATGTATCTAATAAAAGCATCCTAGGCAATGAATGCACCACACCGCGCTGTTATTCCTGAATGGTCTCCATTTATTGATGAGTTAGCATGTTGTATTCGTTGTTTAACTTCCAAATCGACACCATCGGTACAAATGACATCCATGCAAAGGTCTTGACTTGACTATTACTTGCTTTGTCAGACCTGATTAGCAAAGTAAAACTGATGCAATACCACGAGAGAGACTAAAATAAAGAAAACTTCCTGTTTAGCCGTTATCAGCACTAATTTAACCTACTCTCATAAACAACTCTGACAAATTCAAACTGCTACCTGCTGCCTAACTTCTGTTAGCCATATGAAAGGATTGTTTTTGCAAACAAAGTCATGGTTGACATTATTTGAAAGAAGAAGGAGAATACTATCTTTGTATAAAAGTGTCGTCGAAGCCGGTTTTCAGCCTTGTGACAATGCATTTTTGAATACTCTGTTTAATGAGTTTATTAATGGGTTATTTAGTTTAAAAATAAGAATTCTCAACCCATAAAGGAACACTAAATGCTTCAGTGTATCTGAAAACCAAGAAATTCTGAGAAACATGGTTTTCACTGGACAGCGACTATATGCTCTGTGCATATGGCGCAGACCAACTGACCAAGACCTTTTGACTATGCTGTTGAAGTCTCAGTCTGTACACCAAAGCAAGCCTATCTAACATGCTGCAACACAGTATGCTACCTTAACGCTCCAGAGTCAGACTCCAGTCTCCACCACGTGGCAGAGTCCTCCAGGTGTCTCTCTGAACTTCACCCTAATGCTGACACAGGCACTTCCTGTCTTTGCTGTACATTTGACAAACAAGCTCACCTCACTAATGGCCATGAGAGAAGGTATACATCTTTATGATACTGCCTTCCACTTGAACGTATGTCCTGATTTGAGATGTGTCGGCATCTTGTATTCTTCCTGATTCTCCTGAGCATGCAAACTGCAGAATGTTTTTACTTTTCTATGCGTTGACTTATTATATGTCAGCTGCTGTCTGTAACCTAACTGCAGAAGTCCAATATATTGTTGCTAACTTACACTATGCATGTCACATTGTAGAATAGGCATTCCGACAGACTACACATCATGTGATACTGCACTATTAATACTAATACACTGTTTATAAATCTTTTACATCCGCAGATGTTTTTGTATTGTTTGTTAGCTTTCATGAGAGAATATTTTTACTTTCATTTTCATATACTTGTCAGTGTTGTACACAAGAATGAAATGAAGAAATAGGTCATTTTAAGCATTATCTTCTCAAACAATCACTTTGCAGAAGCATTAAGTGCCTTTTTGTTTGTGTGAGTTGACATCTGAATGACTGTTGTGGTGCTTGGAAACCAGGAATGGACATTTTTTGTTATTGCTATAGTTTAGAAATTGAATTGTGTTTTGTAATATATTTCCCCACATTTTTGACTAGACAATGCATTTCTCCTTTCCTAGCTGATGTGAGTATATTGATATACTGGATAACTACACTGGCCTGCTGTTGAACAGTGTGTTGTGGTTCCTCTCAGTGGGGTGGTCTGTTCTGCCTTCATTACAATACGTCTGATATGCTTTTTTAATAAACACATGCAAAGTGGGCCCATTTCTCTGAATATCTGTTAACAAGAGTGCTTACTACTTCACTACCTACGGCCTAAGCGTATTGAAGCCATACTTATTTTCACTAACACAAACTGTTACCTTGTGTGTGATTTTAGGTTTTTATTTGGCAATGCATGCTTTGTGCCTCTATACATTTTGACCTGTTCTACTCACCGTTTAGCCAACCTCTTTTTCCTGCAACTCTTTATTTAGCCACGTGTACTGCTCAGATACTGTAGATTTATTTGACAATGAAAGCAACAACTCACTGCTTAGACCTCCTGTAACATTTCAACTAGGTGTAATCAGGGTTGAAAATGCATTCTAGTGTTATATTTAATATTGGTTATATAATGTGTAGGGATGTAAAAGGAATATAACACTGTTAATGCATATTCAGACAGTTCCTTTGTGATTACTCCTATGGAAATGGTTTTAAATGCACCTAAAAACTCTTATAAATTATTACTAATAGCTTTCAAATACCTGAAGCGAGTCACACGTTAGTATTCCACTGTTACAGTATTGTCTATGTGAATCAATATAGATTTTGAATCTTTGACCAATAAAATGAAAAGTGTTTTCTCTGAATATGAAACCTGCTGCACTTTAGCACTTTTCTGGCTTCAAATGTCTTCTTTTCTTGATTCCTCTTCAGCATTTCAGCCTGAGGTTTTTGTCTTTTAAGGCAAAAACACATCTGTGTCTTATTTCAGCCACAATTTAGCCTCAGGAATTCATGGTTGATTTTCAACAGCAGTCAAGAAGATCAGACTAAATATGTAAAACTTTCCTGGTTTCAGCAGTTTTCAGTAGTGTTGATTTTTTTTATGTTCTTCCTTTTTTAAAACAGTCCTCTACCATTGTTATGGCAGCATGACAGCATTGTGCAACCCATCCCCCACATTCATCAAGGAAGAAATGTCCAAATCATTAAGTGGCAAGATGTTAACTTTTTTCAATTTATTTCAAACGTGAATGAAATGAGATTTTATTATTGTTATTTTGTGGCACATCATCATGCACACATGAGAAATTAAGTTTGTTAATTTCATTGGAACAGTATCAGTTCTGACAATCTATAGAAATGTCCATATTTAAATATCCATATTTATTTAATAAATGCATTTATATCTGTACTCATGGTTCAGTTAACTACTGAAAATAATATGACATGCGCAGTAGTGCACTTCCGAACAGTCAGACCAGAGCTACAACATTTCTGATGTAAGTCAATAGTCAATTCTCTTGACTACAAACACTCTTTGATGACGAAGCGCTGGATAGGCTGCACACCCGGAAACAGTAACGTTTTCAAGCTAGCTGCTTGTGTTTTAGGAGAAATAACATTTTCTAATGACTTATTTTGAAAAGCCTTCAGACTAAGTGCAGACAGCTAAGCTACACTAGCTTTAGAGCAAAACATTTAACGTTTTCAGGCAGTGGTTGTCAGTTTTCTCGTGCCAGCTGAACGCTCGTCATCTTTGGTTATCGTCATTTTATTTGTACATTCTCAGCTGGCCGGCGTACAGGATGGACGGTGAGGCGGACGACACGGTGTCGGTGTCGGAGGACTCCGGCCCCGGCAGGAGGCGTAGGGTGCACGGCATGCTGAAGCTCTACTACGGAATGAACGAGGAAGGAAAGGCCGAGGAGCAGCCGGAGTCCCTGGATCCTTGCGACATCAACGGGCCGCATTTTGACCCCGAGCACTTCCTCAACAAGGTTTGGGACCACTGCTGTCATGTGAACTGTTTCCACAGTGATACAACACATAATGGCTTCTGCACTGCATGCTACTAACGCTGCTGTCAGTATCAGTGTTATCTGGAGCTGCTAAATGTATAGGCCTAGTAACAGGTCTGTTGATAAATAAGATATTTAGAATATAAATTAAACTTTTTTTTCTCGATTCGACATGTGTTTAGAAAAAAAAAAAAAAATTTAAATGAAAGGAAATTTGAGTGTCTAGCATCTGACGATCATCAGCAGTGAAGTGATGACACACTAGAAAGCACCCTTCAGTGTGCCAGGGAATATGGACCCCAGTAAAAATGCAGGCAGTTGTGATTTGATATGAGGTCTTGGAATAAAGGATAAATTACCACAAAACCAACTGGGAATATAATTCAGTTTTCATTACCAAGCAATGCATAAATTAACCAGTGCTCATTCAACTGACATTACATCTCATGGAAATGGTAAAGAATTAAGTGGACTGAACATTTTAACCACATTATACAACAAATTACCATAATGGCTTCTGCACTGCATGCTACTAACGCTGCTGTCAGTATCAGTGTTATCTGGAGCTGCTAAATGTATAGGCCTAGTAACAGGTCTGTTGATAAATAAGATATTTAGAATATAAATTAAACTTTTTTTTCTCGATTCGACATGTGTTTAGAAAAAAAAAAAAAATTTAAATGAAAGGAAATTTGAGTGTCTAGCATCTGACGATCATCAGCAGTGAAGTGATGACACACTAGAAAGCACCCTTCAGTGTGCCAGGGAATATGGACCCCAGTAAAAATGCAGGCAGTTGTGATTTGATATGAGGTCTTGGAATAAAGGATAAATTACCACAAAACCAACTGGGAATATAATTCAGTTTTCATTACCAAGCAATGCATAAATTAACCAGTGCTCATTCAACTGACATTACATCTCATGGAAATGGTAAAGAATTAAGTGGACTGAACATTTTAACCACATTATACAACAAATTACCAGTAAACATACAGTAACATCTATACACATATTTGACTGTGGGGAAATGGTAGTGATTGAATGTACACACATTTACTGGCAGTGGATAATAATTTAACACTGCTTTGGTTAAAGCAGTTATGAGGAAAGCTGCTTCATAAATAACAAAGATATACTCAATAGTGTGTCAATTGACCTTGTATTTTATATGTACTGTTTTTAAGTCTGACTGTGACCATTGTGTGTTTTGTATCCAAATGCAGCTCAGAAGGGAGTGCTCCCTTGCAGAGTTGATGGACCAGGAGACCTGCATGGTTAAGCAGATCCGCTCTTTGGACAGTGACATGCAGACACTGGTGTATGAAAACTACAACAAGTTCATATCCGCTACAGGTGACGGAACTTCTCACTCTCTGTTAAATTACTGCTGAAATGTTGTCAGGTTTTGTTGAATTGTGCATCTCTGGATAGTTGAACCGTCTTTCCATGTTTTTTCCAGACACCATAAGAAAGATGAAGAATGATTTCAAAAAGATGGAGGATGAAATGGATTGCCTGTCTGCTAACATGGCAGCAATCACTGAGTTCAGTGCTCGTATCAGTGGTACTCTTCAAGACCAGCACGCACAGATTACAAAACTCTCAGGTGAGACCTAAACTGGCAGCTTGTTTTGTTGAGTCACTTGTGGGGGACTTCATGATGGTTATTTTCACATTTTTGTCTTGCCATGTTCCTCTCCAGGGGTTCACACTCTGTTAAGGAAGCTGCAGTTTCTGTTTGAACTGCCTGCTAGATTAAATAAGTGTCTGGAGCTGCAGGCCTACGCTCAGGCAGTGAGATCTCACCGCCGTGCCCGCTGTGTGCTGCAGCAGTACAGCCACCTGCCCTCCTTCAAGGGAATTCAGGACGACTGTCACGCCATCATGGACAAGCTGGCTCAGGAGCTTCGACAGAAGTTCAGGTGGGAATCTCCCAACCTACATTCAGATTAGAGACGCCACATAGAAATAAATTAGGATTAAATATAATAGAATTAAATACATTGAAAATGACAAATCCTCATATTGTTCCTTCATACTGTTGCCATTATTTTGTCCTGATTTAAATCAAACTAATATTTCAAATTTGCTATATTGCATGCTGATCATCTAAAAAGTCAATTAAGAAAGCATTTGCCGTAATGCAGATGTTTTGTCATTATTGAACGTTGCCTGTACAAAATCCTTTTTGCAGTTAGAATTTCAAAATGTTTAAGGAGAGATTTATTTGTGTCTAATTTTTTTGTTGTTGTCTTATAGGGATGGTGGGTCAAGCGCCAAAGATTTATCTGAGTGTGTGGAGCTGCTGCTACAGTTAGATGAGCCAGCGGAAGAGCTCTGTGATAAATTCCTGAGCCACGCGCGGTCTCGACTTGAGTCGGACCTCCAGGGTCTGGAGGCAGAGATAAGACCGTACCCGTCTGCCTCAGCCATGAAAGATGCTTCTGCACGCAGGTTGTCATCTACTGCAGCCGCCGGATCTCCGACTGATAACTCCCCTAAAACGAGCGCTATACCTTCTCCCACCTCAAACACTGACATCCTGGAATTCATTGACAGAGGCTGCAATGAATTTGTCAGCAGCTTATGTTTAGTAATTACATCCTATCAAGAATTATTTATCAACCATTCTCAGACAGGCGACCTAGCATCCAAAAATATTCCTCAGATGGCAAATGCTAAGTTGCATGCCTTTGTGGATGATCTGGCTGCTCGGTATTTCTCGCTGGTGGAGCGGAGGATACAAGAGGAGAAAGGGGTTGCAGATAACTCCCTCCTGGTCCGCGCACTCGACCGCTTCCACCGTAGACTTCAGGCCGTGTCCAAACTGCTGCCAGGCTCTGCCGTGCAAAACCAGGGGACTGAGATTGTGATGCGGGCAGCAACAGAGAGAGTCAAGCAGTACCTCTCTGCTCTGCAGAGCTTCTACATGGACAGTTTGACAGACGTGAGGCAGGCCCTGGCGACACCTCGGCTCTCTGTGGCCAGTGCTTCAGTGGCTGGAGGCGGCGCTCATCTAGGGGGGCCGGCCTCCTGCAGAGATGCCCCGACCAGCCTGCCAGAGCTGCTCTCCTCTCTGTCAGCCTCTATTCTCAATCAGATTAAGTCAGTATTGGCATCGGTGCATCTCTTCACAGCTAAGGACATTACTTTCTCCAACAAGCCGTACTTCAAGGTGAATAGTTTTTCTGTTTATTTGCCAGTAAATTGACAGTTTTCCCCCAAAAAATCATTTTTTACTCTACTCCACATAGTAGCTAATAGCACTACTGCACACACAGGGAGTGATTAAATAATGACTGAGTTTTCATATTGGCTATTGAACTATTCCTTTTAATTGGTGACATCCTGCGTAATTGTAAGTGACAGCTGTTTCTGTCTGTAGGGGGAATTCTGCAGCCAGGGTGTACGCGAGAGGCTGGTGGTGAGCTTTATAAAGTTTGTGTGCCAGTCTTCTCGGCAGTTTTGTGAGAGTGCAGGAGACAAGGGAGGTTCGACTCCTCCGGCTCTTCTCTTGCTGCTGTCTCGCCTCTGCTTGGACTATGAAACCTCTACTATCTCCTACATACTCACTCTGACAGATGAACAGTTCCTTGTGCAGGTAAATGGCTTGCCACCTTTATAAATGCAGCAGCATGCACAAAAGACCATATTACACTGTAAAAATACAGTATTTAACTTCAGATAGATGTTTGAAAGTTGCATTTTAGTGCATCAGTCCTGAGAAATATAACTAATCCGTAATGTTTTTGAATGTATTTTTTAAACCTGTTCTACTGCCAACTAAATACACGTCATCTTCTTTTTTTTTAACTTTCTCAGCACCACAGTCCCGTAACACCCGTCACAGCTTTATGTGCAGAAGCCAGGGAGGCGGCACAGAAACTACTCAATCATTATGTAAAGGTAGGTTTTCACCTACAGCATTCACTGAGTTACTTTTCTTACTGAGGGGAAACAGAAACACCTGTGCAGGAAAATACTTTTCTCACAAATTCTGTTGCTTGTTTTTGCAGGTTCAGGGCCTGATTATCTCCCAAATGTTAAGAAAGAGTGTCGAAACACGAGACTGGGTTAACACCATCGAGCCACGAAATGTCCGTGCTGTGATGAAGAGAGTGGTAGAGGACACCACCTCGATCGACGTGCAGGTCACAGTTTGAATAATCACAATATCGGCATCAGCATTATGTCCTCAAGTCCTCTCATTGTGCTTCCACCACCATGTATGAGTAGGCTGTCTTGTGAACCTTCTGTGCTCTTCCGTAGGTTGGTCTTTTGTATGAAGAAGGTGTGAGGAAAGCACACAGCAGTGACTCCAGCAAAAGGACTTTCTCTGTCTACAGCAGCTCAAGGCAGCAAGCCCGCTATGCTGCCAGCTACACTCCAAGGTACATTAGCTGCAAACAGACTGGCGAAGTGCAGTCCTCTAGTGGTTTTGGTTTAATGACAGCATTCTAATATATTTACAACAAATCATACTCTGTCGGGGATAGAATGAACACGTCTTGGATGTGTAAGACGCATAATTTCCTCAAACTAAAGCCAAGATCCATCACTACACACTCTTGACACTGTCACCACTTACACATATACACCATTAATTCTTCTGCACAGGGAGAATTACGGTATTCAATGCCAGAGTAAAGTAATGCCATACTGTCCATATATGAGTGGCTTGGTAAGATATTGTGTGTGACAGGCATACAAACAGATGCAGGCAGCTAATTTATATTACCTCCTTCACTTCCACTGCGGGGGGGCGATTGTTACTGAGTTGTCTTTAATCAAAAGAATAAGGTTATTGTTTTAATTATGGATTTACTTGAGTGATTTGTCTTTTGTCTGTCTGCAGTGCTCCCATGGATACTAATCTACTGAGCAACATACACAAGCTGTTTTCTGAGAGGATTGACATCTTCAGTTCAGTGGAGTTCAACAAGGTGAGTGCAGGTCTTTGTTATGCTGTAGTGTAGTCTTCATTGAAAAACATCTCTCACACGCACGCTCACACACCCCTCCACTGTCCCAGGTCTCTGTGATAACAGGAATTATCAAAATCAGTTTAAAGACATTCCTGGAGTGTGTCCGCCTGCGCACCTTTGGCCGTTACGGGCTGCAGCAGATCCAGGTTGACTGCCATTACCTGCAGATGTACCTGTGGCGATTCGTCTCTGATGAGAACCTTGTACACTTCCTGCTGGATGAGATAGTGGGGAGCTCCGCCCACCGCTGCCTGGATCCTGCCCCGATGGAGCAGAGTGTGATTGAAGTCATCTGTGAACGAGGTTAAAGAAAAGAAAAGGAATTACAATATACACTGGAATCATGCATCCAAATTTAAACACTCTTTCTTCAATCACTGTTAAAATGTTACATTTATTGATCCAAATTCAAATTATACTGTAAAAATGTTGTTGTGCACAAATGGTAAACATAAACATTTGTGAAGATCTAAATACTCCTCACAAGTCAGCTAAACCCCAATAATTACGAACCTCAATGAAAAAATGATGAAACTCTCTGCATTAACAGTCTATTCTCTTGTGTTTGAGGTACAGGGACAGCACTTTTACTACTGTAAACATATTAAAACTCCCAACACTAAAGAAAACCAAACAACACTGTTATGTTGTAAAGAAGATTAAGTCACTGACTGACAGTGAATTTGGGGCTGATCTACATTACATTCTCGACACTTCCCATACAAAGTGCCCATTAGCCTTTAGTACTTAGAATCCGAAAGACTTAAGAAAAACGTTCTGTCCAGTGGAAATCTCATGTATTAATAAATCCTTTTAGGGGTCTTTTGCTGAATAATTTGCAGTCTGAATGTCATCTGGTTATGTAATCCATGTCTAACACTAAAGTAACTACAGCAGATTTATGGTATCTCTTGCCTTCAGGTTGGTTGATTCTCTGTTTTCTGTGCATGTCTTCCACAGATAAACAGTATGTTTAGGAATGATTTAAATGTGTATGTGTGTCTACAGTAAAAGGCTATGAATGTGAGACTCAAAATGTGTCTTCCTTTACAAAATTGTGTCTTCCTTTACTCAATGTTGACAGACATGTTTCAGAAGTCGCTTACCTCAACAATATAGCTATATATTAATGTAATTCAGGTGTATTTCGCAACATCTGCCACCCGTTCCCCACTGTAGTACGCAGCTGACTGTCGCCACCTGATAAGCTCATTTGATTGGCTTAATCCTCTTCTCTCCACCCTCTTCTGATGACCCCGGAGCGATCTGATTGGCTGAAAGGCAGCTTCGTGCTGTTAAACGTATTTCGGGGGCGTTTCCATGTGGAGGCTGCTTGATCGATGCACTACAATATCATTACAGTCCCGCCTACACCTCCCATGCTTTACACCGGTAAGACGCTGTATTTATTGTGTTTCAAGACAACAGCTTTATGCTCTTTACTTATTTCTGCAAAGCCTCAGTTTCTCTCGCGTTTAGATCATTTTAGCATCTGCAGGTGATGGGACGGCAACCAAACTGCCTTTCGCTTCACGTTTCATAATAGAAATGTTACTGCATGGACACACAGGAACTAATTGCAGTTTCACCTGAACTTTGTCTCGGTGAGTTATTACAGCAGTCGCAATAATACAACAGTAGTATATAAAATAACAGCAATTTAAAGTATTTCACACAATGTTTAAAAATACCGACATACTTTTTGTTGACACTGAAACATCACATCTCTGATTATCTTGCCCTTCTTTCAAAATTCCCAGTTATTTGTCATTTGTTTGACCGGTCATTTGTGATCAACTGTATTTGGATTTCCCTGCTCAGAGATGCCCACTTCTGAAAGGTCTGTGAGAGAATAATTGTCTCCACTGACCAGTGGTGGAAGACGTACTCACATCTTTTACTTGAGTAAAACTAGAAATACCATTATGTAAACATACCATTCAAAATTCAGCTAAAGCAAATGTACACAAAGTATCTAAAGTAAAAGCCCTGAAAGTGGCAGAATGGCACCTTTCAGAGTGTTACATATATTAAATGAGTGGATTATTATTACTAATGGTTAAAAGCTATGCAGCATTTTAATGTAGCTGGTTGAGTGAAGCTACTGTGAATCATTTTATAACCTGTTGGGTTGGCCTAATTAGCTGCTATTATGTAGGCATTAATCTATAATAATGCATCATATTATATTGTAAAAATTGATCATATGATGTGTATGTAAAATCAAAGTCACTGATAACTATAGCTGTTAGATAAATGTAGTAAAAAGTACATAGTAACATAAATTGGAAATACCTAAGTAAAGTACAAATACCTCATGGCTGTAAGCACACAGCTAACCCAGTTTAAAAAGGGACACTGGGTGTTAATATATGCGTTTTACTGCAGATTATACTGAGGATTATTGTAATTGTTGGATACGGTTCACTCTAGAAAATGTATTTAGCTGTTACAAATAAAATTCAGCATCACAATCAGAAGGTTCTGTTACTTTGGTATTACTCCTGTCATTTTTACTAATTGGCATTACCATCTAATTACTGCTATTAACTTGTTCCTCAAATGTCTTTATTTTGACTGAAATATGTCTACCTTAATATTTTCACAGGAGACCAATAATGAAGCCAAACAGTCAAGCACTCAAACACAAATCCTCACATGACACGGAGAGGGAATTTGGAGGAACCCTGGGTGAGTCGCAGCAGACCAGACCGCCTATTTGGAATATATAGACATTGTCATGATATTTGTTGTTTCATAAAATTGCTCATATCAGGTATTTCTTAGGCAGCCTCTTTGGTAGATCATAAAACTGCTGCCACAATAGAAATAATAATATGACAAAACTCACTGCAGTATAGATTACTAGTTTCACAGCAGGAACTTCATTACCACAGGAAATTTTCATTACAGCTCTAATTGAGAATCATCACAAACACCCAAGTAAGATTTGTCATTGTAGACATGACATGAAGTGAGAGAACAAATACATCACAGCTTCTGTGTGTGTGTGTGTGTGTTTGTGGTGCTTCATCTCCTGTGGTGTTCCTTAAATTGAGCATCACATCCAATTTGCTCTCCAGTTGTTTTTAAAGTAAAATCACGTTTTGAACACGACGGCTCAGCTCTCTGCAGACTACAGATCAGAATAGAGAAGTGAACCACGCATTTTGTTGCACCCATACTGACAGCTAATCTAATTGTTTTGCTACTACGCAGTTATTTAACATGCTTAATTATTCACAGTTAACATGCATTTGCTATATTAATCTGGTAGGCTACATTAGATAGTCTCACTGGTCTGTTATTAAGTTTCCCCTGCAATGCTGCTTCACTTCTTTTTATAATTTCAGTGCTTCTGGCTTAGTAATGTCGGCCAGCTTGTCTAAACACACCCTGTCTGTCATCTCACTTTTATCTGTAATCGTCTCTCAGGTGCCATATGCATTCCCATCCTTCTTCCGCTGACGGTGCTGTTCCTGATCAGTGTAAGTCGATCCCCTGAGGCCAGTGTGCTCCAGTGGCCCCCTTCCCTCCCCTCTACTGACCAGCTGTGGGACCCTCTGGCCCTCGTGCTTCTGCTGGGCTGGATCGCTCTGCATGCCCTCCTCTATTTGATGCCATTAGGAAAGGTATGACACGTTCATCAGCCTGGTTCAAAGTTAAACTTAAAATAAAGCCAGCTGTGGTGACGAACACACAATAAGATGTTGCCTCTGGAAGCTTTCTTTAGGGCGTATGGGGACTTGGGGATGTTGCAGCCACCCATAGAGCCATCTGTTGTGTGTTAAAGTAAATCCATGTATAATCAATGATAAACATTGATTTGTGGTGGCATGATGTTGGGCTAGGTGATAATTAATACTAATAAATGAAATAATAATTATTGTCTACTCTCTTTAAGTGGAATTGTGATAATGTGATCAGATAGTGTAATCACTGTTTAAAGGAATGATTCCAAGCAAACTGTAATTAAAGACCAACAAAAGAAGCGGCCACTGTGGCCACAAGTGGTGATTGCAAGATAATGGCACTTTGAATTTGCCTTTAATTTCCCAACGTTCTCTTGAGTCAGCTTACTTAAAGGTATAGTTCGGCATTTTGGGAAATACGCTTGTTGGCTTTCTCGCGGAAAGTTAGATGAGAGGACTGATATCACTCTTATATCTGTCTGTCAGATATGAAGCTACAGCAGCCGCTTAGCTTATCTTAGCATAAAGACTGGAAACAGAGGGAAACAGCTAGCCTGGCTGTTCAAAGGTTACAAAATCCCCCAACCAGCACCTCTAAAGCTTATTAATGAACACATTATGTATCTCGTTTGTTTTGCCAGGGGTTGTGTGCCGGACTGTTTCTTGGCCCAGTTCTTGGAGTAGTTCCCAGGTAACCAGAGGAGACTACATCAAGTTAGTGCTCTCGGCCAAGAAATAGTCCAGCACACAAGCCCGTTTTTACACTTCAGTTTTTGTACGGATTACACAAAAGAGATATAATGTGATAATTACTGAGTGGAATTTGCTACCTTCGGACAGAGCCAAGCTTGCTGTTTTTCCCTGTTTCCAGTCTTTATGCTAAGCTAAGCTAATTGGCTGCTGGCTGTAGCTTCACATTTAACGAACATGTGGGAGTGATATTGATCTTCTTAACTCTCTGCAAAAAAGCGAATAAGCGTATTTCCCAAAATGTTGAACAATTCCTTCAACAACATCATCATGTGTATCCGTGGCATGATAAAATGTAGTGTAAACAGCAAACTGCTTACTAATGTCAGTTAGACAACATTGATTTAAATTTTGCTAACATTAGCCACCACAGGCTATATAAGACCAAGACAAGTATAATGTCTTGTAAGTGTAATGAATAGAGCAAAGCTGCATTTAGTTGTTTATGAATTCAGCTTTTCATTTGTTGGAGGAGGAATGTGTTATTTCTTCTTTCAAAAGTTACATAGTCTCACTTTTAAGTTTTTGTTTTCACACGTGAAGAGTTTTTTTATGTAATGCTTTAAAAGTGGGACACAGTTCATTTAATCAAACATTACTTCATAATTTTATATGTGATTTAGCATATATTTGCATGATATATACTGATATGGGAAACTATTCTTGTTAATATAGTGATATTAATTTCAGCCATCTCACCTAGCCTTTGCATGAGGGTA
This sequence comes from Siniperca chuatsi, assembly GCF_020085105.1. NCBI lineage: Eukaryota > Metazoa > Chordata > Actinopteri > Centrarchiformes > Sinipercidae > Siniperca > Siniperca chuatsi. The sequence continues at coordinate 7,696,494 of NC_058055.1, forward strand.
TATTATATGCATATAAACACAAAGCTGTACATGAATTGCACAATTTTGATTAGTTGACTTTCGACCCAAATATCCACTACTAGCAGAGTTATAAGATAAGACTTTATTATCACATACAGAAATGTCTTATCTGCTTTGACTGAGCCTATGACTCTGTTCCAATTATTAATATGTACACAGGATATGTATTACGTGTTCAGATTCAAAATGAGTGTATTTACCTGCAGGTGTCTGAAGGATTAGTGCTGAGGGATGGAACGCGTCTCAAGTATCCCATAAATGGTATTGTTGGGCTTTGGGGAGAGGGAGAGAGGGGTGTTACAACACATCATATGTTTTGTTTTTATGATTATTTGAGTATTTATTATGAATATGTTCAAGGCACAGTTTTTATTGTATATATTATATATATTTTAAGTGTGATTCTATGAAATGTTGTTGACCAACGACTAGCTCTGTGAGTAATGGAGGACAGTTGTGCTCTGGAACATTATTGTCTCTAATACTGCAACTGCCATTTTATTGTGTTTATTTTAAGGAGTTTCCAAAAGTCATGTTTCTCTATGTGTCTTTTAGTTTATCCTCCACACTTTTTGCCTGATCTGACCTTGAGCCAAAGTTTACTTAAGTTACAGAATCTGAAGTTCCACCTCTAACTTCCAACTTTTACCTTTTTTTTCCCCAGCCTCTGTCAGTCTGCTTACCTCTCTCCCCCGGGCTACAGCATTTAGTTTTGTTTGTTTCTCTCCCTCAGGTTTTCATGGCCTGTGCATCAGCGGTGTGTTGCTGATGTTGTTACTGGGGCTCAGGGCTCCTCTGGGGTATCTGTTTGAGCTGCTGTTGCCTCTGGCAGTGTGTGCAATAGCAGTGTCATTCATGTTCTCCATCTACCTCTACATCCGCTCCTTTTTGGCTCCTTCTAATGCTCTCGCTTTGGGGGGCAACACAGGTGAGAATGGAGGTTCATCATTAAAGGAAGAATCCACCCTAAAATGCTGTTTAAAAACAGTTACTGGTGATGTACTGTACTTTTGTAGGCCTCTTTTCTTGTTTTGGTATTCCTGTGGGTAATTATCTAACAGCCAAGCTCTTCAGGAGCCTTCAGGCATCAAGTGAACACTCTCTTTCAAGTAAGCTGACCCCGCTACACTGTGCACTGCTGCATCTGAAGGCAGAAACTTGAGAGCAACCAGTATTGTGATTCACCTTCTACTCGCTGATGATTACATTCATCCCAGTTTGTGAAAAGAAAAAATGAGCAAGGCTACAACACATTGTTTCCAGTGCCATATTATAAAATCAAACGGAAAAAACCCAACCCTTCGTGCTGATTCAGTTAACATGTAAAATAGGCACATTCATGTATGATTTACACAGAATGTAGGTTGGAGAAAGCAAAATAAATTAAGCCAGTTTTTAAAGAGATGGATGGCCTTTTAAGCCATGCTAGCAGCAAACATTCCTACAAAAACTGACGTTCTCATCTGCCTCACCTGTATTTTGTGTTTAGTGCTAATTAGCCAAATGTTATTCGTTAGTTCCAAATGTTTGTTAGCTTGATAAAAGGCTAAACGTGGTAAACATTATACCTGCTTTTGAGCACGTTAGCATGCTGACATTAGCATTTAGCTCAAAGCACCGCTGTACCTAAGTACAGCCTCACAGAGCCGCTAGCGTGGCTGTAGACAAAATATAAAAAACATTAGCTTCAGTTTACCTGAATGATTTTTCTTGTCAACTACAGAAGCTCTCAGTCCATCATTACTGTTCCTCTGTCTACATACATGTATAAGCAGCCTGAAGCGACAGAATGCAACAAATTCATGCTCCTTTTCTGGGTGTTGTTAAACGGCATTCTGGGAAATGTAGAAAATTGCTGAAAATTTCTGAAATAAAGTCGAGATGTGTAGGTGGAATGTGGCTACACAAAAATCACTACATCACCTAGTAACTGATGCAATAGATTGAACATCACAGATCGATATAGGCCGTTTTCACAGCAGACATAATTGCGAGATAAGCACATAAGGAACTAATACTATTAACAATGGCTCTGTTCCATTTAAGTGTCCCAGTAAGCCAATGCCAGTGAGCTTGCATGCACAATACCTGGACCTTTGAACTCGCACATCTAAATGGAATGCAGCCATCAATTAATGTTGTTGATCACAGCTGTGCTTTTCCTACTGTGACATGTCAAAATGTCTGCTGTGACAAAGGCCTACTGTATTCAACAATGTGAGTGTATCAGAAAGTGGACTGAATTTAGCTAATAGACATAGACAGCTTTTGACTAAAAATAGGTGTCTGCTAATTGCTAATGAACTGACTGCTACCTGCAGACACTAAAAGCACAGAATTACTGTATATGTCAAATCCTCTTGTGGATTTTTTTAATGCATTCGTCCCTCTGTCCTGTCTAGGAAATCCCCTGTATGACTTCTTCATTGGACGGGAGCTAAACCCCCGGATTGGAAACTTTGACCTTAAATATTTCTGTGAGCTCAGACCAGGTCTGATTGGCTGGGTGAGTTAACCTGCAGGAATGAACAATCACTTCGCTTTCAAATCCACACATTTTTGAAAGTTTAAAATCCAGACACTGATGAAAATTTCTATTAAAATGTTCATATATTCTGTACCATATTTTGGAATAAAAAATTTGGAAACTGTAACTGCTCAAGTGCAAAGAGCAGTTTTATATGATATTTTAAGTGAAAATTAGTGTGCTTCATTGAATTTTCCACCAACTTACATTTTACTTAATACAGAAAATGTTTTGAGCCCTAGCTGTCATTTTCTCATACAAAGAGAAAATAATGCAGTAAAACAATAGAATTTAATTTAAAAGCAAAAGATCTAAAAAGAAAAAAGATTACAACAAATGTGACATAATCATGTGGTTATTAAAACACAAAGCTGATATATCTAATTATGTTGTGATATGTGGAGTGTACTGTTTAAAACAAAATATTTTTGTAATGTTTCACTTCATTTGTAAGTCAGAATTTTTTAAGATACGCACTTGTAAACATTCATTAACACTGATGGTGATCTCCATTAGAGAACCCAACAAAACCAACAGGTGGCGATGTTGCTCTCCCCTGATCTTTCATAGTAATTTGCAGTCAGTGAGTTCTTCTGACTGACACAGTCAGAATCAGAAACTTTTCTCCCTGACGACCTGACCCAGTGAGACATTTGTTAGAAGACAGGGATGCTCATCGTTATGAGTCACAAGACAAAATATATAATTTCCAGTAAGAATTACAAATGAGATAAAATTACAACAAGGTTCTCTTTCTTCACTAGTCACAAAAAACACATACAGATAGTAAAAGGATCGAGTCATACTGGAAAATGTTGATGTAATGAGTCCTTTATTTACATTTTTTTCCTCTGTATTTACAGCATAAACAGTAAAACCTTTGCACATCTGAATGTTTTAAAGCCAGGTGCGTAGGAGAGGACAGAAAAAGCTCCCACCAACTGGCTACAGACAGTGTGTGGGAGATTTTTGCTTCCTGTTGAATGTTAAAACTATTTACTTTTGACTTTCAACATCATTACAGTTGCTGATAATGTCCCCAAAATGTAACATTATAAGGGCTAAGTTGCCTAAATTATTCAGTGTTTTTTGGATGTAAATCAAATTCAAAATAATCAAGAGCCCAGTTAGAGTTACAGGCCTCGTTATGAATAGAGTATTAAATGTTTAGTCTCCTTACATTTACGTTTATCATCATCTCAGATGTTATTGCATGTTTGATATAAGACTGTTAAGCATGGAAATATAATGTAATATGTTATAAAATATAATATGTTACTCTCCATACTGTATGGTGGTCTAAAACAAACTAGATTGTAAAACAGTAGTTCACAATAAAGTGAAGTAAACAAGATTGTTCTTCTATTTTCACATTGAACAATCCAACTTAACTGATATAATTTGTGCTATTCATGACATGCAGTGATGTTGTTGTTTTGATGATTCCAACATTTTGACTTGTAAACCACCAAACCACTCTGTTCTGTTTCGTACAAGAATATTAGAAACACCTCTGAATATAATACAATGCAGTATGAAACTATCACTAACTATGAGCTCATTGCTAAAACATAATTTAATTGAATGAACACCTCTACGACCCTAAACATTGTTGGCATCATAAAAGTAGAATTTATGGCAGAACGGTTGTATTGGATTGTATAAGATTACATTGTACTGAGTATAAATGCCACATGTCTGTGGAATGAATGCAACCACTCTGGTTTTGTCTGTTAGTTACAGTTTCTGTGTCAGTCTCTGCTGGATTGATTATTTCCTAAACATGTTCTCAGAAAGGTATTGCAGCTTCTGTATTGACTTTTTGTAGTTATGATCCAGTTAATCATATAATGAATTTCGTCTACCAATAGTTGGGAAGTGCAGGTGAAAAATGCTGCCTAACTAGTGATGTTAATCAGTATTCACTTCACCTGCTTTTCTCTCAGGTGGTCATAAACCTCGGCATGCTGATGAAGGAGGTGGAGCTTCGTGGTTCCCCCTCACTCGCCATGATACTAGTCAACAGTTTCCAGCTGCTGTATGTTGCAGATGCTCTGTGGAATGAGGTGAGGGGTCAACAGAGTCCGAGATAAAGGTTACGCTAAGTACTGTAGATCCTAATGTCATACGTGAATTCACCCTTAGTCCTGCAGACATTTAAAAATTGGCACACCGAAAGACTACTTCAGAGTTTTTCAGCATTGCATCTTTGTACTTGTAACTATTATTATTTGTTTTTTTCACTTAATCTCATGCACTTTTGTGTTATAACAGGAGGCTGTTCTGACAACCATGGACATTGTGCATGATGGTTTTGGCTTCATGCTGGTCTTTGGGGACCTGGCCTGGGTTCCCTTCACATACGGCCTGCAGGCTGCCTTCCTGGTTGTGCACCCACAGGCCTTAAGTTCACTCGGAGCAGCAGCTATAATAGCACTGAATGGTAATCATGTGTCAGCTCTATTTCATTAGTCTGTAATATGTTGTGTCTCGTGGTTAAAAATGGCGATGTTGACATTTTTCTCTTTTCCATCAGGTATCGGATATTATATTTTCAGAAAATCCAACTCACAGAAGAACCAGTTCAGACGTGACCCCACACATCCAAGTGTTGCAAGTCAGTCGTTTTTTTAATGTTGTCTGAAGTCTTTTTAATGTATTCTCTAAATCGAGACAAATACTCTTTCACATCTTATTTCTAATAATCTATCTCAAATCATGCTGTATATATGAAGAGAAGGAAAATGCATTTCCTCTTTCTATCAGAATGAAGTGCGAGACGGGGGCGTTGATCTCTGAAGTGACTTGCAAATTTTGCTCAGAAATATCTAAGTTTTCCACGACTCCTTGCAGGACTGGAGACCATCGCCACAGCAACAGGGAAACGGCTGCTGGTGTCCGGCTGGTGGGGTCTCGTTCGTCATCCCAATTACCTCGGTGACCTCCTCATGGCCCTGGCGTGGTCCCTGCCATGTGGTAAGACAGCTTAAAAGCCACCGCAGGGCTCGTTTTGAATTAGAAAATGTGGATGAAGTCATAGATAAGAGGTTAATGTCAGGCTAAGTATTAATCATATCCTGCCATATTTATCATTAGAACAGATAGATGGGTTTGATCTAAAACTCATTTCAAAAGCAGCGCTGCACATTTTTATCTGACATGTATCATCACTTCATTCTGATTAGTACCTGCAATCCAACTTGACTACAACACAATTTGAGAAGTGTACATGCACCTCTGTGTGGATCCTAGTGTCACTACTCTCCATCTGTGCAGTGGGTGGACAGAATAACAGAAACAACTGCAATACAATCCTGTAGCCCTGCAGTAAATACCAGTAAAGCTTGGTGAAGCTAGTAATGTTAAGTTTTTGTCAGACGTGTTGATTCATCTAAATGTTCAGTTTAAAGACTTTAAGTTTATAGTATTATTAAATACAGTACATTTTCTGTCAAGTGTCTTTTAGTCAGTTTTGGTTCCTCTTTATTAATACAGCTTTACTAATGCCATATTGTTACAAAAACAATGTACTAAATAGCTTTTTCTACAAAACCCTTTTTTATTTAACAAAAGGAGCTCAAGTTCTCAAATGTTACATGTTGTCTAAAAAAGTGCAGCTGTTCAAGAACTTAATAATAACATAAAATAGCCTAAAACTGGCTAAATGTTTTATTTAAACCTGCAAACCTTGATTTTTTTAGTCTCCTGGGGGCAACAGAAACAAGCTGTGAACGCATCACCGACATAACTATCACCTTGATATGGCAAAGTTGTTAGCAAACAGTTGCTCATTTTTCACTTAAGTAGATAAGGAGCAACAGTAGCATTCATTAGGAGTCATGTTTGTAACCACCTGAAGAAGGTAATACCAATATTTCACTCTCTATTAGGTCTGTTTTTGGTCTCCACCAACTCCTGATGGAAATATCTTTAGCTGATAAATGCTCCACTACTGTATGTTCACCAGCTAGTTGTTAACTTTGTCTGTCTGCTGTTTGGTGCTGAGCAGGTAGTGGACAGTGGGTTTTTAGAGCTTTTCACCGAAAACTAGCTGCCTGCTGCGGCCGAAAACAACGCTATGAGAGCGGTGAGACTAAACCAAAATAGAAAGTTGCAGGCTGGAAAACCAAAACAATGAGCTTAAAGACGCTAAAAAGTTCCGTAGAGCTGAGGGGAACTGCAGAGTCATGTCATAATGATCTGTGGGTACAAGCGACCCTTTTCATATACAAATAATCATGTGATCCATTGTTGCTTTAAAAATATTGATTTTACAGCCGCTTTAAATCAGGAACTACCTGACCAACCAAAATACAAATCTGACTGAGCATTCAATGCACACTTCTGTGCTATCGAGACATTTTGGTTGGTACCAAAAAAGTACTGAGGTTTGATACCCAGCCTTAGCCATTGTGATTTTTGTCGGATTTCCTTCCTGTCCTTATTAGATAATTAAACCGTGTATGTGACTGATGCAGAAGCCATAAAGGCATCAACAATCTGTTCTCTTTGTTCCTCTGTAAGCTGCCTTATTTTCACTTGAGAACTCACTTCCTAAAATGGTGACTGTCAGACTTTTGTTACAGCTGACACATTCTACTCATTGGTATTCAAACTATATGTGACTCAACTTGTGTAGCTGTCTTTGTAATTGAGATGTACTGTAGTTTCTGCCTTAATTGCTGCTGCAGAAGTCACAAACTGCTAAATTATGCACTCAAAAACAAGAAATCATAACAGCATTTTTCAGATGGATGAAAGCTGCACTGACAAAGAGGAACAGTAGTCACATCCAGACCCTCACTGACAGACAAAAAGGTATTTGCTCAAAAACACTGTACTATAAAGTGCAGTGTCAAAAAATTAGCATGGAGATGAATCAACACTTGGAACATTATTAGCTTAATCAAACTCACTGCAGGGCTTTTTATAATTTATAATTGTTTGCTCCTGCTTACAGTCTTTGTATACTTCTCTTTTCTTTAGGATTCTCACATCTTCTGCCTTACTTCTATGTCATATATTTCACCGTCTTGCTGATTCACCGAGAAGCCCGTGATGAGAGACAGTGTAGGGGCAAATATGGACTAGCGTGGGACACATACTGTCGACGTGTCCCCTACAGGATCTTCCCTTATATATACTGAAAAGGAAAGCAGATGGGTGGAACGGGACCAGAAGTGTCACACATTGTCCTTGTGACTCTTCAAGTCCACACAAACTTGAGCTGTAAATCCATTTTCAGTTACACAAAGTAATAACACATGCTGCTACTGGGAATCTGCAGGAAGCTCACAGTTTTAATCAGCCTGATTCGTAAGGCTACAAAATGATGCTCGATGGATCACTTTTTCTAATGCATTGCATTTTGACTTTAAACCCTCACAGGAATCTGATATAGGTAAAGTCAGTCTGCATTACACATGTCTCTTCTGCTGTGTTTCAGCAGCTAATGCATTGCAGCATAAGAGGCTAACGCTGTAGAAAAAACAGTGTTGAGTGTAATTCTTTTCTCATAAAAATGAGACAATTTCTTGTAAAAATGAGGGGAAAAAACCATCTTATTTGAATGAGAACATTTTTTTATCTGAATAATAAATAAAAATCCATTTCCATATAAATAGCAGTGCCTTTTTTAATGAAAAGACTGGGTCCCAGCATTTTTACCATGTTTCTGTTTTTTACAATGTCTTCTTTTTTTAAGTGTGTTGTTATCTGTGAAATACATTTGAAATAAACAAATACAAAACAGCAAACAACACTTGATCATGCATTTTAATTGGACTTAACACACAGGGAAACACAAAATAATACTGTAAAAATAAAGGTGGGGTAGGCGATTCTGGAGAAATCCAATACCATGACAAACACCATGATACAGAGCAAACAACGACACAGCAAGTAATGTAACTAATGTTAGCTAGGTTGTGGGTTAGCAAACTGTCCCTACAGTTGCTGCTGCGAAGCTAACAGCCACAGAGGACGAGACGGTTTCCCAGAGCCAGCAAACCAGCTCCAGACAGCGATACTCACAACTCTCCTGCTGCTATAGCAAACATCACAACAGCAGCATATCTTGGCAAACTAGACAGTAAGCTGAATGTCCGTGGGCAAGTCATTTAACGTTAGCTGACACACAAATCATGGCAGGAATGGCCCATTTACAGAGCCAAGGCTGTGTACAAACACCAGATTTTTTTTCAGCGCACTCCCAGAAAGGACAGCTAGTGGACCAAGAGGAGATATTCGCTGAATTTGACAAAAAGACGTCATCTTCACAAGCCTGTGAAGATGGCAGCTAGTAGCTGTGTCAGTTTTTAATAACCTTTTCCAACCTGTTATCATCATCCTGTTTAAATGGGTTTTCTTTCCAGTGTACAGGCCTTAGTAGCAGACGTTCAACAAGCCTCTGGGCTTTTTTAACGTCTGTCAGGCTTCAGCTTTGAATTTGCTCTGCTCCAAATTACTCTGAAGGAACAAAAGGTACACAGGGTCTACTAGTACAAGTAAATGCAGTCAGAGGCTCCTAAAAAATGGCCTCAATCAGCATTAAAGCAATGTTCCTTCTTGAAGCTTTGCATCAGAACAGTTTGAATTTCTGTGGAGGTGAAAGGTGGTCGTATTGTTAACGGACTGCTCATTAAGTAGTCTGTTATTATGGGCAGAAACTTGGTTCATATTTGTTTGTTGCCCCTTTTCCAAACAGTTTTATGCTGCTATTCTATTCAGAGGCAATGCAGTTTGCCTAAAAATGATGTGCATCAAATTTGCCCTTTTCATTCTAAATCACCCTGCATTTACACTGCAAATAATATTTGTCTCACATGCAGTGAGGTGTACAGATGACAGAGCGCTCTGCTGATGCACACCTTCATTTTTCACCTTTTACAGTAAGGTTGGCCCATGGCCTCGCCTACACGGCACTCAAGCTATTTTGTGATGTTTTTCATATGATAAGTGCTAATTAGGAATGCGCTTGTATAATGCCACGGTGGTCTACATTGTGGCTGGATTTATGCTGAATTAATATAAGCTTCTTAGGTTTTATGTATATGTATATATGTGTGTATGCGCTGTATCTATATGTATTTTTTCCCCTGATTCTTTTCATTTTATTGCTGTTGTACCACTTTATATAAGTACAGTTTTGACGTACCTGTACTTTACTTGACTGTTTCCATTTTATACTACTTTATACTGTAAAAATATTGTACTTTTTACTTCTACATTTATTTGACAGTTATAGATACTACTTACTTTTCAGATTAAGATTAACATTTTGTAAAAAAAAAAATAATAATATATTTATTTAATACAATACAACCTTTATAACCTTTTTGACTATTGAGAGATTACAAAAAAAAGTGAGTTGGTGCCCCTTGTCACAGTTGTTCATGAATTGAAAAGAGGAAAAGGTCAAATTATCCAATATTTCACAACAATATCAAACATCAGGATTAGGATAAACTATCTAACTTTATATGAAGTACTTAAAGTTAGCTCCACCTCAACAAGCTACAACAACAAAATGCTGCTTAGCGATCTTCCAAGTGTTTAACCTCCGTTGTGATCAATATTTCAGTAGTCTGTCATAAAGTAGTCTGGGGTAAAATTAGACACTGCCATGATCATTACTAAGAGCAAAAGGAGCACAGCAGAAACCTCAAATATAAAAGCCTCAGGGCCTCATTCATAAAACATATACTGTGATTTGATCTTAAAATTGAATCTTAAAATTAGTTGTGAGCACACCGGTCTGATTAAAAAGACAATTACAACTGTGCTTAAATTAGCCTTAAAAGCACCTAAGGAATTTGACCATATATCAACAACCTTCATGTCCTACCTGTCCCATGTAGTCTTAACTGGACAAAAACACCAGCATGGCTACAGACGGATGGGATTTTTTATTCCAGTACAGATGAACAGTCTATAAATAACAGCACTGATTTGGTTTTCAATTTTAGCAAAAACACATTTTGAAGGTCACATTTTCTAATTTGTTGAATAATTTGCACCTAATTGACAAATTAAATGTCAGGATTTTTTTAATACATGAGGCAGTTAATTGAAAATGAACGCAGTATTTACAGTTACAGATGAAAGCGATGGATATTTTTATAAATGAGACAGCAGCTGACAGTCAGAGTGAGTCACGCTCAAGTCTCTGTCTGGACAGACGATCCACAGTCCAAATAAAAACATAAGTGCGAACAGGTCTGACACATTCTCGGACACAAACAGCCACTGTTAAGAAAGCACATCTGCTCCTTCTTCTTTCTTAGGACGAAGTAAAACAAACACAACATCTTAATTTTGTTATGACAAAATGGAAATGATCCGGTTATAAAATGATCACACAAAATCTATTTAATGACGAGCTGATTTTCATTTATCAGTCTTCAAGTGAAAATTGCCAAAAGTCTGTGTATAAAATGATTAAACAAAATTCATGTGCCACACAACCTTTCTCCTTTTTCCTTTTTAATTAATTCTCTTCTTTTAATGACATAGTTCACTTTTATGTTGTTTTACTTTCACTTCTCAGTCTCTAGTCTTTCCTATGTATGTGTCTCTATATAGCCATGATAATATGGAACATCCCAGAGTGCCTTGCATAATAATGAATGAGCAAAGTGTGTGTGTGCGCGTGTGCGTGCGTGCGTGCACCTCTGTGTGTGCGTGCACTTGCCAGTTGTGTATGCCAGTCGTGACGTTTCAGGCCCATCAGTTGTAGCCAGTTTCCATGGTAACACCTCTCTGAGAGCACAGACGTAGGAGAGTGGGGAAAGGAGTTGAGACAATTATCATGGTGAAGGGTGCTGAAAAAGGAAAAGCCCGCAATGATGAGTGTGAAATGGTGTGAATCGTGGGATGAGACAGAACGAGAAACAGATGCATGTGTTGTGAGTGAGCGTGTGTGCGTGTTCCTGTGTCGGTATGTGTGTCCGTATAACTGGGATAAGCAGGTGTCATGGATGGAAGCATCGGGGTTGTGGTCGTCTTGACCACATATGAAACTGTTATATACATTCTGGATGTAATATAAACTGAAAAAAATGCACTGTGCGGAAAAGCAGTGCTGCCAGGCATGTGAACCAAGTTGAATTGGATTTTTCTGTTTTGAGTGAGAGCCTCAGAGTGAGTCAACAGGAATCTCTAATACAATTTAGTTTCCATGGTGACAGCGGGGAATGATATGTCCTTTTCAAACAGAGGGAAAACGGCAGCTTGAAGCCTTGTTGTTGCTCTGCTTTCTGTCTGAATCATTATTTAGACAAGTGATAACCTGGCAAACCTTACACACCCTGCAAATGAGTCCCTGAGCCTGCTTAGAGACATACTCAGTATTTTCTGCTGTGTTTCTTTTTCCCTAGTGAAATCAGAAGAAAAGAAAATGTTGTTGAGCATAAAAATGCCCGAACATTTTAAATGTAATTTATTACAGCTGCAGTGACATTTTCATCAGTAATCTCTTTCTGTGGAGATGAACAACTTAGTTTTGTTATGCAGTCAAATAGGCATCCAGTGCTCTGTAATTTGATGTGTTAGTATTCTGGAGGTACAGACATTTATGAAAGGCCATCATCCTCTTTGCTGCCTCTCCAGTAGAAACTCTTTTCACATCAGTGAGGCATTTTCAGGGAATTCAGTTATTTTGGTGGTTTTTAAGAGGTTGTGTGAATGTCTCTGAAACCACTTCTAAATGCAGCTGTTTTTCAACAGCTTTCGATGTGGCAGTTCGACTAACTACTTATACTCTCTTCACTTATAAATTCATCCTCAGAGTTATATTTTTCTCCCCTGGTACATCTCTGGTGTTGGTTGAGCATCACAACTGCAAAACTCCTCACAGCCAAAAACTGACCCTGAACAGACAGGGAAATAAGAAAACTGGAAATGATCATTTTGGCATTACTGTTTTATTAGAATATGGCATGAGAATCGCTGTTTATTAACTGTACATCATAGTGTAACCTAATAAATATAAAGTAATCCACCAAATTTACTATAGCGTACATTGATGATAAATGTATAAAAGACAGATACAAATAGATACTTAAATACAATTTTCTAAAATGCTTTGTTTAGAGCAACTACATAATAACATTCAACCGAGCTGTATTCCTCCTCCTTTCCTCTTGTTCCTGTGCTTTAATAGTGATTGTCCAGACTCAAGACACTCACATTGTTGGCAATGTTTTGAGGTCTCAGTGTCCTGTGATTACTTCAATGGGAACATCATTTGGCACAACATTTAGGCCTACTGTCTACTGTGTGTCTTCAAGAACACTGACAATTAAAGTTACTTCAGTCAAGTAATTTGGTTGAAATTCAAATCACACAAGCGGTTTGAGTTGCTCCCTCTAAACCCTTCATTAGTACCAAAGTGACATGAAACAGACTGTGATTGACACAAGAAGTGTGTGTGTGTGTGTGTTTGGTGAAGGTCTACCATAGAGGTTTCTTAATTGGTGGCATTTCATTTCTGTAGTGATCAAGAAGGTTCTGTCACATACGGATGTTGCTGGACAGCAGCAGTGAGGACACAATGTCTGGAAAAATCGTCTGCAGTGAAGCTATTATGTGGCATTTTAAAATAAAAAGAGTAAGGAAGCTTCCTGAAATGTAAAGCATATGTACTGTACTGTATGAATCAGTCACTACAGATGAATTTTGAACACCATTTGGAAAGCGACGTATGTATCACTTTTTTAAACAGTTTTTCATTGGGAATGAAAATCTTTTATTTAAAGGATAAGAGTGGTGATATTCTGTATTTTTCTTATTGTCAACAAATCCTATGAAAAGACCAAAACCGACAATGCCTGTGTAGCAAAAGCTTGATCTAGCTTATTCCTCTGTGCCATAGAGCCTCTAACTATTAAAAGCACATCAATGAGCCCCGCTGATACCCTGGGTGAAATGTTCCTTCATTACAATCAACATGGGCACTGTAGTTTATTTTGAATCAATCCCACACACCGTCCTGCTGCTGGAAATACTCACCAGTGCGGCATGTATTATCCGCTGCTGAAAATAGTCCCCAAGAGATTCACTATTTACTTCTGTTTGAGTGGCATTTGCTAAAAACTACAGTGCCCAGCTGTGTTAGAAAATTATTTAGCCTTTTTAAAAATTAAACAATATATCGTGTTTTTAAATATTTACATCTCCACTAGAAACAAATGGGCATGGGGCTGAGTGCCACAGACTGTAAAGGGAAGTTGAAAATATTGACACATTATTGGTTTTAGTTTTTTCATGGGATTTGTTGACAATAACTAAAACATAGAACTATGCCAGCCTTAATTAATATTGGTATCCATAGTAGAAAAGGTTTCAATCGTAGTCATCTGGACACTGTTTTCAGAATCAAGATGTTTCGGCTCCCATCCGGAAGTCATTCTCAATTGTGAAAAATGGTCTGAGAACTCAGAAATTTAAACTAATCTGTGTTACTTAAGCCCTGCCCTCAGGAAGGAGATGGAACATTCCTGGACGAATGAGGGACTACACCATCTTATTGGTATCCATAGTTATACGCTTCCAACTGAAATGTAGTTAAACCTTTCTTAAATATATATAACATACACAAAATGTACAGCAAATTTATTTGCGTGGTTGTACAATAATATTTACTATTCTGTGTTCTGTATTTAAGTTGCCATAAGTTATTTTGCTTGTTTATGAAAAAAAGAATGAACAAAATCCTGAATATTAGTGGTGCCTATCATTGAATCTTCATACAAGCTCATGTTAAGGTATCAGTTTTAGTTGTAAATCTTTTGACATAATTAGAAACTACTTCAATAGGCTGTGGTATTCAAGATGTTTTTTTCCCAAGTGAGTCCCATAGTATATATACCAAACGAGTTATAACCACCATTTACTACGTGTGGAGCCGGCGTATGACAAACTTCACAGTTTGTTCTCAGACTCCAGAGTTTCTGTTTTTCTACTGATGTTAAAATCACATATTTGAACCATCACTTATCTACAAATAGATCAAACTACTAAACACATGATAGCAAAGGCAGCACCAGCTGAGGAAAGGCTTTGCTGTTTACAAATCTTGGTCATCAGCAACATTAACATCTTACGTCTGTCTCTTGTGAAACTGTATGATTGTAGATGTATTGAGATGACTTCACTGTCTTTACACTTCTGAAATAACTGAAACATTGTCATAGAGTCATTATTGTCTCATCTGCCACTTGTGTCCCACTCACTGTTGTTACATACACTGAATAACACAGCATCGATATGTCTCATGAATCATATTACATTGCTAGTTTGCTGTTTTTAATTGCTTTTTGTACATGAGATTTCTATATTCTACCTCGGATCAGAGAAAAGTTGCTGTGCTAAAATGACTATAGTATAGATGCAGATGAGTAAGAGTAAACTTCACTGGAAATAGGAATAAGGCGCTCCCTGCACACTAGAAAATACAACAGAACTAAGTTTTTTTCTATTTTTTCAAGAAAAAAAACCCATTGTGCCAAAATCAAATGTGTCTTAAAGAAAGTGAAAATAAAGACAAGGCCTGGCAGTGTCTTAGCATGCAGATGAAGATACTACAAGCCTCATCTTTTTTTCTTCTCACTTGTCCTAACACCTTCACACCTAATTGACTTTTTAATTTGGCACAATGTTTTTCAGGTATAAACTTTTGGCATTATATGTCTGAGCATGAAGCTCTTTGGAAAGCATGAAGCTAGCGTGTAGCATATAAAATACGTCCTTACAGCTATGGACATACTTATTTTGAATGCACATTACAAGCACTGACACTTGAAGTCAAACTTGAAAAGTCAAAAATGTTTGATTCCTTGTTGTTTTTGTTACGGTGTGAAATTTGACTTTTGGCAAAGGCTGGCGTCAAGGAGATGTTGTGTTGGTCTACGCGTCATCTCCATACACACCAATGTGTTATTTCCCTGCCAGGCCTTCTGCATTTCTTACAGTGCTTTAAAGGTATCCTGTACAATTTAACCTGTTTCTTACAGTTTTATGTACCTGTATTAGAGGTGTCTATCATCTGAAATACATGGAATGATACCAAGACAATCCTTTTAGTACATTTTCAAAGTCAAAGAATACAGACGTATTATTTTGTTTTCCAGCCCCCAAGTGTTTGGAGATTCACAGTGAGTTGAGCGACTGGATCAGTAAGAGCAGCGTGGGAAAAGTCCAGCCCTTCAGAAATATATTGTTAATTCGTATAATGGGTCAAAGGCAATACAAACACCCGCTGCGTCCTCTTTCTGTTTGATTTCAGTCCTTCAAAAAATGTGTCCAGCCGTCCGACAGCAGTATCTTGGATAAAGTGATATAATCGAGCGGAGGCAACACCTTTACATTCACATTTTCACTCAGGTTGGCCTTCTTGTTTTGTCCAAGGTTAGATTGTTGAAAACCCAAGCCAGTGATGGGAAGGTTACATGGAGAGAGGAAGAGTTGATGTCTCCATTTGTTCATCTGTCTTTCTTACATATACTTCCTTTTGTTTCTCCAGATCTTCTGCCTGTTAGAAGCTCACCAAGGCGTAGACCATACTTCAGCCGGAAATAGATTGTGACGACATAACCACAAAAATAGAGAGAAAACAGTAATTGTGTTGCTTTTTTGTACCTTTTACGAGTTCATACACAACAAATCTGAAAGGCGTCACTGAAATCTTATCAAGCAACAGTGTATTGAAAAGATTGTGAATTTACACTTACCTGTAGAGATAATAGAAGAAAGAGAGCAGATAAAAGCCCAGCTTACACCAGGACTCCTTCTGGCAATAATTGAGAATGTCAGCATTCATCACACTGACAGGATCATACATGACCTCTGACCCGTCAGCTGGCCGATGCAAAAACCTGAAAAAGCAGAGAGGTTTGGCTCACACTCTCACCGGACCAACAGAAGCTTATCAGACATCTGTTATGGGACTGTACCTCCACAGATGGTAGAAGAGCAGCGGGATATTTAGGCCAAGTGTGACCCACTCTCCAGCACACATGAACATCAGGCAGAAGAGCCCATGGATGGAGTACTCCGGTACCACCAACTAATGAGACACAGGGAGTCAGGTTATAGGTCTGCATGTTATTTAGAAACTGAAATGATTAAGGAATAACACTGCAACAACTCCTGGGAAAACACTGAAACAGTCCTGGGTTGCATGTTGTGATATACTGTGACTACAATCTATGAAATCAAAATCACACTGCGAGGCAAACACTTTCACACAGAAGGTGTTAATGTTACTCATGGCGCGCTGCTGTTACGAGTACAAATATAGTTTCAAACACGTAGACTGGTTTGTAGATGTTGGTAGAAGTTGATGTAGTTTGACATGGATGGGTCCTTTTTTCGATTAAAACAGCTGCCTGCTGCAGCCCAAAACAACGCTAGCAGAGCGGTGAGACTAAAGGAAAAACCAAAACAATGAGCTGAAAGTCACTAAAAAGCTCAGTGGAGTTGAGGGGAACTGCAGAGTCGAGTGATAATTCTCTATAGGTTAATCACTATGAGCGACTCCTTTTACATACTAGTAGTTATTTATTTCCATTGTTAATATAAAAATATTGATTATAGCCGCTTTAAAGAAATAACAACTTTTAAATAAATTAATATTTTTTTGTTTGCCATGGCAACCTTTAACTGCTCCAAGCGACCCCTACAGGTTCTCTGTTGGCTGACGATATTGTTGATACAGCATCCACATTTGTGAGCATTCTCATGTTTTTTTTTTTAGCAAAGTAAGTCCATGTTGAAGATGAAATTTGGACTCTCTGCAACAGTTAAAGCAAAAATATTACAAATATGTAGAATCTAATTTAATTTTCAGTTATATAGTGATGGAGTGGGTATGTATCAGTGGCACTTAGGTTCCTTGCAGTGTACCACTGTGGAAAATAATTAATCAATAAATCAAACTATCAGTCAATAGCAAATATCTGCAAATGAGTAGTTACATACAGGTAAACCTCCAAAAAGCATGTTCCTCCTTTTGAACCTAATAGACTTTATTCCCATGACTGCCATTTTTAACTGACTAACTGTTCATTCAGTCATAAAACATTTATATTTTCACAGATGTAAAACACATTATGGCTCATGATGATCTCCGAGCTAACCTTAATATAATACTGTGCTCTGCATAAATATATGGGCCCTAATAGTGCAGTTAGCATGCTACCTTCCCTGATAAATGTGTATTTATTGATATAATAACTTGAGCTTATTTGAAGTCCTCTATTGAACATTTTCCAACACACACATGTTCAAAATGGCCTCCACAGCAGCTCACATTTCAGGGATAGAGTTCTCTTTCTCAAAGCCTTGAAATGTTAAAAAAACAACATCACAACAAACACAAAGCTTTCTTGACTGTCTCAGTGTTCTCCATCTCTGCGTGTCTGCAGAGCAGTGACGGTGGGTCGTGGGGATAAGCTACATGTGAATTGAATCTGTGCGTCATGGTCCTCACAATGGTTGGAAAGACAAATGATCATGCTTGTCTGAAGCCCCCCTGTTTTAGTCATCCACCAACAGCAGGTGAAAAACAAGTATTACTCACTCTGCGAAGCAGGTTGCAGATTCTTTCAATGTTGAGAATCCTTTCCCTCTGTGGAGTGGATGTAAAGAAAGTCTGATTAACAGTCTGCATATTTCTTCATGGTTTTTACTAATTATGTCTATCCATGAAAACAAATCTCAAGGCAGAGATAATACATGCTTTTCAGTTTCAGAGAATTGTGTTTTGAGGGATTTCAGCTGACAAATTGTGACACATTTCGGTGACACATCAATAAAATGCAAAAACTATACCTGGTGAGTTCAATACATCGAGATTCCTGCTTAATATATAAAACATAAATATTATGGCTATAGTAAAAAAAATCCATCTGTACAATATATTTTAATTCTCTTTGTCCTACATTTCATACACCCCTACCTCAACCACTGAAAAAATAGTCTTAACAGCTAGTATGAATTAATGAATAATAATTGACTGAGTAAACAACTTGATTTTCTGTCTCAAACTCTTAAGTCGTTTTCCATTATATTGTTAAAATATCTTTTTTTCATGCAACCATGCATGAAAAATAAATTGTGGGTTGTTGAGAAAGCCAAACTGATTGAAACTGTTCATCAGTACAAAACGATGGCAGCTACATTTGAAGCAGTGATGTTTGGTGTCTCCTGTGAGCCATGAGAGCAGGCCCAATGATCCGTTTTTAAAGTGAAAGCAATCCATCGTCTACGGCCAGCAGCTAGTGGCCTCTTATGGTGATGTTTTATTTGGGTGTCTATTGATTAGCTAGCAAGGCAAATGTTTTGCTGTAGTTCATCCACCTAGATCAATCTGTTTCCCTCACCAGGCTAAGAGAGCAGGTAAACAAAATTACCAATAGTCGGGTAATTAACAAACGGATTGTAAAATTTATCAAGTGGATAAGCAGGATGGATATGCTCCTCTGTATTTAATGAAGCCTCAGTTGCAAAGACTCTCATACTCATTTTGTGACATATTGAGGCATCTGTCTTAGTTACAGGATGATGGCTTCCAGTATTGAGGCCCCTGTAATATCCATTCCCTTTAGTTGACATACATTCAAACTCTCCTGGTGACCTGAAAGTGGATTTTGCCCTGAATCTACTTTATCCAGCCTCACTGTTTATTTGTAGTTGTTGGTTTTGGTCTATGTACTGTAATTTTCCTCTTTTTGCTTGCTTTGTGCGTCACATCCTTCCATGACACTGAGCTTTAAAATGTAAAGAGCACAGTGCTGCACCTGCCAGCTCTCGGCTGGATTTTACAGCCTGGAGCCTCCCTGAGGTGCCATAATTACTGTCAGGCCATCCAGTTCACTAAATATTTAATTGTTCCAACGAGGAACATTAATCAAAGGCAGTAGACATTTCACAATATAGAGAACAAATAAAAGAGCGAAAAATGCAAGGCAAGTACAGTATGTTGTTCGGTTAGTAATCTAATCAGGCGACTATTGTCAAATGATGGCAGGTAAGAATAAAATAATTTATTTAATTTGACAAACAGTCTATGAAATGAAAGAAATGTCAAGAGCATGACTTGTAATTTGTTATTTCATGAGGAGAAGTATAATACTGCGGTACAATAATACATTGCACTGCTCTTTATTAGGTGATTCACCTTTAAAGGCATTTCAAGAGGAAATAATTCTACATTTCAGTCACTTTTTGTAAACCAGCAAATTACAGTGCGTCATACAGACTGTAGACTGTAACTGTGATTAATGGCTGTACACATGAACCTAGTTTGGAAACACATGTTTAGTCTCCCGTTTTTCTGCAATTTCTCTCTCACTGACAAAAATTTACTTCTTTTTTGTAGACAAAGGCAGTTGAGTGAACACGCGTTGCTCTCTGCTAACATCAGAAATAATTGCTGTTTATTTTCCTATGCTGCTGCCATGTATGTCTTCTTCTGTTTACTGCTTTTGGGAGAGACTGGCGGCATCACATCCTGGCAGATGATTTTCTTTCCAAACACATCTGACATGTTGACATCAGGTAAGATTACAAGTTCAGGTTGTTCGTTATAGATTGAAAAAACACCTGTACAATGTAAAGCAATCCACTACAGTAGCCTTGATACAAATCCTGCTGCCATGAAACTTGTAATGTGCAATATTTGTTGATACTTTGTCAGAGAAACCAGCTCTCCATCTTTGCTCGAAGGGGGAAAATAACACATCCACTGAACTGAACATTCACAACAGTATAAATTGCAGAGCTACTGTTTTCGGTTGCATTATATTTTACAGGTGTTGCAGTTATTGTGTCCTCCCCCTGTAGCTGGCGTGCCTCCACACTCCCACAGTCTGCTTTCACAGTTTCCTCTCCCACTCCTCATCACTCTCACTTTGTAGTTCAGATGCAGGTTCACATGATTGCTAGAACATTAGCTAACTTGTGAAAAAGACATTCACAGCTGCTGTTAGCTTGCTAAATGAATAATGGCACTCATTATTGACTCCTGATAATGTTTAACGATTAAGAAAGAAGTATGCACACTACATTATATCATACTATTGTTTTTCACTTTAGAGCATGGGTTGAATTTTCAAATGTGACTCAAGTGAATAAGTTTGTTCTTGCTACAGTGAGGTGAAACGTATCTGCACTTTTATTTTGGCGACAGCACAGTATCTCATGGTATAAACAGCAGCTTCATTTGCATCATTCTCTTGAATTGATTAAGCCAACGAGCCACTGACTTTGTAAAAGGATGATTGCTTCAATCTGCATACAAAGAGGATCCTGCCTGGGTGCTACACTTGCAGTCACCTGGAAGCTTGGATTAGTAGGAATTGTTTACAATAGTACACATATTTGATGTTAAAAAATTAATAGAGAGGCTGAATGTAGCTGAGTAAAACATTTGAAAGATTTCAATCAAAAATACCTTCATTCACATGATGAAATGATGCCTGGTTTGCCAGTATGATTACAGACATTAAATGTTAGTATGCTGTGGGTTTCTCATGAGAGACTGTTCTTTATAAACTCACTCTGTTTATGAGGAGTTTATGAACTCTGTTTTGGAAATGTGTAATACTGACTGACTTTAGGGTCATATGCAGCATTTTTGGAGTGAAAGCCTCAATTTGTTCTCAGTCTTTATGTGTGGCTCATTGAGGGTTCTTCTTGGAGCTGAAAAGAAGGGATTTCTCGGTGGACACAAGGGTTTGATCATTCTTGAAAGAAGTGAAACAGCCGGGTTCTTACCGCTCTGGTGGGATTGCTCTGATCAATGGGGTTTTTGAAGTCTGTGCGAAGCTCATCAAATGCAATGATCTGAAAAATAACAGACATGTGAGTTTGTTTTCATTTAGTTACCTTTAGAATACCAAGAATGCACATACTGTAACTGCAATGTGTGTAAATATATGTACATGTATAGCAAATAAATACATAGTCTCAGCCTGGTGATGCTGCAGATGGTAACTTGGAACAGTTTACTGTACTGCACACTCGCTACATCTGGTACAGCTGCAGCCACATTGTTCACTTTGCCCAAGCACACATGGTGATTAAATGGTAAATGTCTACATGTGTAATTACTTACAGCTTCGCTCTTTACCTTTACACTGTATATGAGCTCCTATTGTGTTTATACCATGTGTCATTATGTAGTTTCTTACTGTTTAAAGAGCTAAAATTCTGATTCAAATCCTCCCCTTGTGTTGTCACACAGTGTTGGTTTTGATTTGACCCTGTCTCTTTTTATTTAGCCTAATAATGAAGTTCACATTAGAGACTATAGAATATCTGTGGAGACATAGACAGCTGTCAAAGGAACTCATGTTTAATGATAATTAAACAATAAGCATTTATTTATTCATAATCTGGCAGGATTAAAACAATCAGTGCAGAATACTGGAGGTCTATATTAAATCTTGCATAATTTTGTTTTTTTGGCCTTTTTAGTAAAGTATCAAAATATATTAAATTGAGGACACTGCTCCCTGTGATTTGAGTATGAGTGATATTTTTTCTCACCAGCTCCCTGATTAATAGCTCTATAAAAAATACTAATAATTCTCAGAGTGAAGGCCACCTGCTGCGCTTATCATCAGTTCAGCTTTGAAACAGTGAAGCTTCACTTTGACGGAAAGCAATAAAAAACAGACATTATTTGCAGATAAATGAGCATCTGACTTGCGTCCACAATGACTGATAATGTGCAAACAGAACACTTCTATCTGTTTGAAATAGAAACAGTCCTGGTGGTAATTTCCCAATACGAGTCTATATGGCTCTCCCTCATCTTCTTTCACACATAGCTCTGTTGTAAACAGATGCAGTTTCCATGGCGACATGGTGAGCCCCTCAGTGGGCTCCATGGTTACTGTAGCAGTGAACAAATGTTCTGATTGGTTGAGAGCCACATAGAATCGGGGTGCTGTACCCGTGGGTGGAGGCAGACTGGGGGAAGGGGTGAACAAAATCAGTTTGATAAGCGTTTCAATCACATGGTTGAGTGCTGAGCCAGACACAAGCTTCTCCCTCGTCTCTTTCACACACAGACACACTGACTGACTCATATGTAGTCTCACCCACTTAGTCAATTGATACGTTAGTCATTTCAAGTCTTACATTCATAATGATATGTTTTGTATTTCACATTATTCCTGCCTCCATGGATTGAATGTCAAAGGTGAGAGATCAAAGCAAAGTGTTTGGTGAGTCTGCCCTTGTGTAAACAGAAAACTGAGTGCACCGGTGTCCAGCGACATCTGTGCAAATTCCACTCAAAATGCTGCAGGTGGACAGATTCACAACAGCCTGGCAGTGATATTTACGATCAGTGTTTTGCTGCCTCCCTGTACTCATTACATGCAGTTTGCAGAGCCTGAGCACCTTGTTTGAAGAACTGTTTATTGTCAGTTCTCTGGGATCATAGGTTGTTTTAATGTGCAGCAATGGAAGAGGCGGTTTGAATCTGTCTTTTTGTTGAATGTGAAAGGGTCAGACGAGCTCCAGTTTTTCAGGCTCGTGCATCTCCTGCAGCTCTGTGGTCTGTTTCATCCAGCTCTTTATCCAACTAATTATGTGTTTGCAGCTAGGTGTTTGAAATTATAGGGAACAAAGTGTCTTTTGGTGGCTTTTAAGAGGCAATCCAAAATGTCACTCACATATAGGTATAGAGGTTTTCTTTGAGATTCAGCTGACACATTTATGCATGTCATTACCTCTAGAGGACCTGAGCGAGGTGTGCATATGCTGCGTTCCTGTCAGTGTTGTACAACTGTGTGTAGATGGATGTGTTTGTCTGCCTGTGTGGGACGGAGCGTGGACGTTCACAGGCCCTACATGGGCCCGTTTTAGTTTCAGTGTGTGTGCGGTAGTTCCAGTGTGCACAGTGCTACTCACCTGCCATATGACAAAGAAGATGAGAGCAGCACACAGCACCAAGGTGAGCATGTAGC
Source organism: Siniperca chuatsi (assembly GCF_020085105.1). Lineage (NCBI taxonomy): Eukaryota > Metazoa > Chordata > Actinopteri > Centrarchiformes > Sinipercidae > Siniperca > Siniperca chuatsi. The sequence continues at coordinate 7,720,023 of NC_058055.1, forward strand.
AGAAGGCCGCAAAGGTGAACGCCATGGCTGTGCTAGCCAGCCTGACGACGAGATGGGTCGAGAGAGAGAAAGGGAACTTGCCCCCTACTCTCTTTCTCTCTATTGGCTATTGCCAACTGTCCCTCCTTTTATTGGAGGTTATTGTCTGTTTTCCCCGCCGACGCAAGTCTGACGAGTCTGTGTTGTCCAGGTAGGTGAAGCACTCAGTTTTAGTCACAATCAATAATCAGCTTGAGCTGTGGATTCTCTGCTTCCACTCATCCTGTCTTTGTCTCTTCTTGTATATCTGACAGCAGGACGACCCCTTTCTCACTTTGATTTAGGAAGCACTTCTATATCTGTTGTCTGTCGTTGGCCTGATGCTCCTCTTTTCAGTCTCTGACAGGCAAAATGTCTGTCTCCTCCTCCTCCTCCGTGTAGTTTCTCTTTAGACAAAGCCTACACATTTTTTTTTTCTCACAGTAACGCAAACCACGAAGTGTCTGACTAACACGCTGACACCAGAAGCACAGGATTCTTATCGATACTAAGCACAGCACTGTGTTTTAAAAACAGTGAGGATTATTGTCTAAAATGGTTATGGCTTGTGATAGTTCAGTAGTTTGTCGTATGGCTTTCAGTTCATCTGTTGCTCTAAATCAAGAACACCATTAATGACGCATATTTCTAAATTATATTTAACACATTTGTAAACAACCATAGTTTGCAGATTGGCTGTGAGTTATTATTTACAAAGACAGTCTCTTGGTATATTACTTATTTTATTACTGCATTTTTGAAAAATGATTTACCTCCACATGAATCTGATCATGTGCTGAAGATACAAGGTATTGCTTTGCACATTAGACACGTTATATTCTGACAAAGCAAATTACTGGTTGCCACTTTGATTTTGCAATAAAATAATACAAGTATAAATCAATGAGGCAGCAAATATTGGAATCGGGTTTCAAATGAAACAACTATTTAACATTAAAATGCCAATACCACACAACCAAGAGGACTTACAAACACAATATCAGAGTACAATACTGATGATAGTTTCAGTTAGCATGGATCAATATCTTGACTGATCTTAATATCGAACAGAGAATACCTGTGTCTGGTTGGAGACGTGTCTGCCACTGAACAGTCCACTCTTTCCTCGTCTCTGTCAATTTGTGTCGACACCATGTCAGAATTCTCTGCTCTGCATCTTTCTCTCAGACGCATCCCTCAGATTTCTCCAAAAAGGTTTAGATTTGTCTTTGCTGATGTGCAGGGTAAATTATTCAATTGTGGATTGAAACCTGCAGAACATCTACATGATGAGTCGCATTTATTCTGATTTTGAAATCACTCCAGTTGTTAAGCAAAAATCTCCACAGCCCTCAGAAGCCATAAGTTAATTAGTCCACCTTTCTATTGTCTCCCCCTTCCTTATTTGCCTTTCTTCCTTTTTATCTCTTCCAGAGATTTTGAAAATAGACCTTATCGTGTTTCCTGAGTCTACTGTCTCTGTCTGTCTCTTCCTCTATTTCTTAGACTGCGAGAGAAATATTTCTATCACGCTTGATGTTATAACAGTCAACCAATAGCATCGCTCTGTCTCCCCCCCTCTTATTTGCTCTCTCCTTTCTCTCTCTCTCCCTCTCTCCCTCCTCTCTCTCTCCTCCTCCTTGTCTGTCAGTCTCTCTTGCATTTATACATTTCCATAATCCCTTGTTCCCCAGAGAGTGATGATGGGGGAGGGCAGGCTGCAAATGTTTTCTTTTGTCTGCATCTCTCTCTCTCTCTCTCTTTCCATCTCTCTCCCTCCCTCTGTCATTCCCTTTCGCCAAAGCATTCAGTCATCCGTCATTTCATGAAATGTAAGTTTGTTTCTTAGAGGGTGTTGCTCTCAGTCACATGTCATTTCTTTCGATTCTCCGCTCCCTTTAGTTAGTCACTCAACATCTATTAAATTGCTCATTTCACTTTTTGTTCATTCTCATTTTTATTTCTTTTTTCCCAACCTCAGCTTATTACTGAACAGATTTCAGAAACCACTAGTGCCATCTAACGTGCATTGCTGCCAACTCTTTTGTTAAAAGCCTCCAATATTATCATCACTGATTCTTCATGCATCTGTACATTATTTCTTTGACAAGTGCCAAAGTCTGTAAGGATCAGTTGCATCACAAAAGCACCAAATACACAAACGGCAATATGCCACCACTGTCTCATTATAGTTCTCTGCTGTTAAATTGAACTGTCAGGTCAGGGGTTACGTGATGATGTAATGCAGTGGTTCCCAACCTTTTTAATCTACGACATAGCCTACCCACAGCCCTTTCAAATAGCCTACCCCTTCATCGATACCACCCGTTATGATCCAAATATGTAATGAATGGATTATGAACTGGTTATTTAACACTATTAGTTACACAAAGTGGATATTGTTACATTTTTTCAAACAATTGAATTGTCAAAGTTTGGTACAGCTTGCATTTGTACTACCACTTGGAGTGGCAGAAGCTGGTCGTTTACCCATTACTTTTAGCTAACTATGTCAACTGTTTAGTCATTACTTTTAGCTAACTATTTCAATAGTTTAGTTCAACCAGCTAGCTAACTATTTCCTTTTCTCTGCTCTCTTGCTAACTGCCTTAACACACTCACCTGGCCTTATAATGTGTTATGATGATTCCAGCTGATGGGCAACTTACTAGTTATTGTAAATTTACTTAAGATCAGCATCACTTGTAATCCTATTTGGCTGTTTATTTTCCTCCTCCACCATTTCAGTTTTTTCCCAATTAGTTGAGCTTTCCACGTGGAAATGTGTTTCTGTCCACTTGATGAATAAATCCAATATTCTCTCTGCTTTTTGCTCTGTTTTGCTCACCACCTGATAAAAATATCTGTCTCTTTAGCTGCTAAATGCTTCGCTATGTTAACTCGTTAACTTTGTCTGTTGCATACAGTGGGTTTATCATAGCTTTTAGACCTGAGGGGAACTGCTTCAGAGTCAAATGATAATTCCCTGTGGGTTCATCACTTCAAGCGACAACATACAAGTAGTCATATTATCCATTGTTAATATAAAATTATTGATTATAGTTGTAGTAAGAAAAACATTGGGTAGATTTTGGTCGTTTTCCTTCTCTTCCTGACTGTAACTGACTTGTGACAGAGAAACTGACAGAGCACCAGCAGTTAACAATAATGTACATAATACATAGTATCAAATTATTTGTTAGGGAGTTAATTAGTTAAATAGCTACGGTGGCCGACAAGAGCAAACGCAATGCAACTTCAGAAACCACATGCAAATAGACAAAACACAAGCAAATTAAGAAAACATCGACATCAATTTGACAACACATGCACAGCATTTAGGAAACACGCTGCAAAGACACACGACACAACCAAATACACAAACACGCTGCAAATACATGGAACGACAACGGAAGTGTTTCCAGAGGACACTAAAACAGTTTGTGACTCGCAAAGTGGTCAGTTTCATCCGTTCATTGTTCTTCTGTTATTTGGTTTTGTAGGCAACTGTTTCTCCACATTGTGAAGTCTGATCTGCAGCTGCACTTACCTCGCGGGAGTACACAGATACAAAGTTTGTAAAGCATTTTTGAAACTGAAAATTAAGGTAAATTTGAAGGAATAAAAAAAAACATTGGAAAACTGCTGTTAATCAGAGATAATAACCTGGTTCATAGGTGATGACGGAGGGACTGTAGCATGTTATAAACGTTGGCATGCCCAAGTGCACATAAATAGTGTTTCCTAGGTTAATATCTGTCATAAACACTAAATCTCACAAATCATTACAATTACTTATGGCCTAGAATTCCACTTTTTTGCTCTGCAAGGTCTTGCGAAGTACATGCAGCGGTCACACGCAAAGTAGAGCAGTGGCAGAAGTCAGAAACCCACAACATAAACGTGATGATACATAGACCCGACTTCAATAACTTCATGAATCACAAACATAGACTGTATAAAACAAACCGTGGCAACAACAAACGTGTCCAACACTTTTTAGTGTCCTCTGGAAACACTTCCGTTGTCGTTCTGTGTATTTGCAGCGCGTTTCTGTATTTGGATGTTTTCTTAATTTGCTTGTGTTCTGTCTAGTTGCATGTGTTTTCTTAAGTTGCAGTGCGTTTGCCCTTGTCAGCCACTGTATATAGCTCCTATAAGAGTAACACTTTATTAATATATACATGACTTAACAGTAATTCTTTTTGGAATTCAGGATTTTTTGGCACTGATCATCAGAAATCAATTAATGTCAAAGTGAAAACAAAATCTCTGCAAACTGACTGAAATAAATGAAAGAAATAATGTCATTCTGCATGTGTCCTTCTGGATACATTGCTGATCTACACAGTTACATGACTGTACAATGTGTATATAGCCTGGTTCCAGACCTCTGAATTGCCGCCCACATCTTGAAAAGAATGGCAATTCAGTCTGATTATCAGGCGAATATATACAGCACATAGCAGTGATGGCTTGTCATGAAAACATGGTGTGAAAAATGCAATCTGGGTTGCAGCACAGAGCAGTGAATGGGATGTTTTCAGCTATCTGGGTTAGTGTGTTAGCTATCTAATGGTTAAGTAGAGGTTGCTGGTCTATTTTGATTTACTGTGTTGTCAGTGTTTGGGGATTCCCTGCAGTCTGGTCAAACTGTGTCAAGATTTTATTTTTAATTAATTAAAGTAAATTACTTTCTCCCTTGTATTATTCCTAAAGCAATTTGGGTTGTTTAACAGGCAAAGCCATAACATGACAGTTGAGAGAAACACAACTGGAGTAGTTCACCTTCTACCAAGGTTTGCTACCAAGTTTCCTCCATCTGTCACAGTGAGACTCCTGACATAGTGTGCTTATCAGTTTCTTAGTTTAGTAATATGGTCATATGAACTGCAGTCAGATGCCACAGGTGCTGAAGGCTGCCAGACAGCCCTGGACTGAAAGGGTTTGGCTCCTTCTTGAGCCAGTAGCTCAGAAATCATAAACACCACATGAGTGTGTCTGGGCCAAAACCACCAGAAGAAGTCCAAGAAGGTTAGTCCCCTGGCCCTCACAGTGAACACTTAAATTCCCTTCAGCCACATAATATTATCAACTACAGTAAAGCACCTTAAATGTATTCTGCAAGTGTTTGCTGCTTTCTTTTGCAAGTTATTGTGGAATTTGACCCTGGCTTTGACATTGGTTTGCCTGAGCTACCAAAGGACAATCCACAATTGCTGGTCTCATGATGGCTGCCACTATACACGCTTTGGTGTGAAGAAAGACTGTGTATAAGGAACGTGGAGACAACCTCAGACACCATCCCGATAAAGGCAAGATAGCTGAAAAATTTACATTGATCAAGAGAAGATCTGATTATATGAATGGAACACCTTCAGTGCAGTGCATCATTCACTACATGCAACAACTGCTGTACATGTTATTTCAGTAATCAAACCTCTTGTTGAGATCTATAGGATGTTTTGTCTCTTGTTGTCCTAACCCACAGAGTATGTAGACTTGCTGTTGTCTCATTGCTGGCTTTAGGCTCCCCACTAGTGATGCTAATAAGTGACTGCAGCTCCTGATGTACTTTCATATTCCTGTCTGTCCCACTGCAAAGGCATGACATGAAACCTTGTGTGTGAACAGTGGTGGAAAGTAACTAAGTACATTTACTTAAGTACAATTTTTAGGTCATTTTATGCTTCTTTATACTTCTACTCCACTGCATCTCAGAGGCAAATAGTTTACTTTTTACTCCGCTACATTTAACTGACAGCTTTAGTTACTTTCAGATTAATACAAAACATACAATCACCTTATAAATTAGATGTATTATTATAGATATATGTATATAATGTAATAAATAAAATAAGAAAATGTTGCTGTCCCTCTTTATGATAATGTAAATGCAATGACCGCCACTGATCACTGCTTTTCAGCTTTTAAGCCAGTTGTGCAGATCTAAATATCATGGTGCTGTTCATGGCAAAATGAGATTTTTTATGTTATTATCACGAGTCTCACAGTAGACTGGTGTGCTCACTGCTACATCACTGAAAACTGCTGTTTTAACACACGTCAAAAAGCTCAACAATCATCTGCATTACTGCAGAATAAGTTTAGTTGGACTTCAAGGACAGCCGTCAGATCAGCTGTGTTGACTGTTACAGCTTCTACAGCAATGAAGACTGACACTAAGTCGTCTGGTTCAAATCTGTATGTGGGATCCCAAGAACATTTTAATTGGTGTATTATTGCAGATGAAGACTGACAGATTTTAAATTGTCCACAAGATGGCAACATGCGAGAGGCAGAGGCAGCAACAGATGGTCACATTAGGTGTCTTAACAGCAGCATTGATTTACAAATGACTCACTCCCAAGGCAGAATTCTAATTTCCTCCTATGGTTTTATTTGCTGTACATGTAGGCTTTGAGGCATCCATGCTAACTCATTTGATGGAGAGAAAGTATCCTCATTGATAATGTAGATGACGACCTGCAGAAAAAAAAATTATGTATAAGTGTAAGTGTATATGTAAGTCATTTAATCTGCACCTAGATGTGAAGAGCTACAGCAGGACTATTATGACTGCAAGCTGAGTTTATGACTCATTAACCCCAGTCACAGCACCTCAGTGTGAATTAAGGAACAGCCTGGTCACAGCTGAACAGCTGAGGGCAGTGTTATAGTGGGATATTGCATCAATTACTACATATCAAGACAGTCAAGGGTACAGAGGGGTGTGAAGTCATCGGCTATGCTACCAATACACTAAGAAAGAAGATGGGATCAATTTAATGCCTCTGACCTGCTGCCTGTTGGGCCTAAATTAAATTTAGTTTAAACAGCCTTATTGATCACTTCAACCATGAAAAAAAATCTAAATAAACTATCAGAGCACCCAAAGGACACAGTGTTGCATGGAGGTATTAAAACCTAATGCATAAATTCCAGCTTACAGCACTTCACTGACAGGTTTACAATAGCCAAAGGCTTTATATTGTAGTTAAGAAGCTGTTGGATACTGGTGTTAATTGTGCATGGATGCTGCCAGTCAAGAACCTCCTGGGACTTCTTGTCTAACAGGATGCAGTATGTCCTGACAAGCCCCCTATATCACTGTGATACAGCAGGATTATGATGCATTTCTAACTGCCCTTCATGCCCTACACACATCTGGAAAAACAAAAAAACACTAACCTATCAAGTTTGCAGATGATGCCCTGTTGGTTAGTTGTGTCAGATCAACAAAAAAAGACACAAACAAGCATTAGTGTGTTGATGGTGTGTTTATCATGACCTCATGGCAACAAAGAGACTACAAAACCTTTTATTGACCTTGATGCAGGTAGGCAACAGAGACTACACACAATTCACCATTGGCTGTCATGTAAAGCAACAATACAGTAAGCAGTTCACTCAATATTATCACATTTTTAATTAATTTATTACAAGCTAAAAATACATTTACAAGTGTCTGCCAAAAGAAAGCTCAGCAGGACTGCAACCATGAGGACGTCCTTAACATCCATGGATACACAGTAGCAGAACAGTTACCATAGCAACAAAAACAAATCCAGTAAGGTTGCTTTTCAGCCTCTAACCAGAAATCAAATGTTTTGTGCCCTTTAAATACTGTTCAAATAATCCTGGAAGACGTGTCCATGTTTTCATGGAGGTTAGCTGTTGTTCTGCAGTAACTTTTCTTCTCTACAGTTATTGCAAAACAGTGACTGAAATATGAAAGATGGATAGTGACATTATCCGAGCTGACTGGCCTGTGACAGACATATCTGCTAATTTGAACACATTGGAGAACGCGATAGTTTATGTGAGTGTATCTGGGGAAGTTACACTGAGCAGCATCTCTTCCTCTCTTAAGCTATAGGCACACACATCACCATATGCTCCCATTTACAATGAATAAACACAATAGTTACAATGGTGCTATGCAGTATTTCACAAGATACATTCTGCTGAGATGAAAAAGAAAGTGTAAGTAGTTCTAAGAGCAGCCAGTGTTAGTTGTCAATTCAAATAGCACATGTATGTATTCATACACATATTTAATGTGATGATACACATGATTAAATGTGTTTGAGTATGCCTATTTTTAGTTTTAATTTCTGTTGTCATTTAACCTTTTGGCTGTGACCCATACATTTGCAACACCAATGGGAGGGTCAATCACTTGACATTAATGAGGGAGACTTATGTTTAGAAGTTCTCTCTTCCTTTAATAGAACAGTGTGTGTCAATGTTGCAGAAAATATGTGCACAAAGTCAAGAGGACACTTATGAGTGACCGTATTGGGCACTTATCTGTTGCACAGGATGTGCTGGAATGAACACAGTGTTGTAAGTGACTTGTTCAAGTGAAGCATCTCCACAGGTAACAGTGCAAACTCTTCCACAGGTTTCATCATGTGTTTTTAAACTGAAGATTCCAGTGCGCTGCTCCTCCTTATGGTGTTTGCGGTGTTTCCCCTCCCCCGGTGCTTTCTGTCCTCCAGATCTCAGTCTAATCTATTTTATTTCCCTCCGAGGTATGCCATCATCCCTTCAGGTGGGCAATCTACAGCCTCCACTCCATATTACAGGCAATCATCCACCAATAAAAACAAAGTGAATTTTATCCAAATGAAAGCTATATTTTTTAGCTTGCACACACTGCTAGCAACGGATGTTGTTCTGTCAGTCAGTGGTTCAACACTTCCAGAGTCAAAAACTGTGGATACCGACATACACGGTAGAGGACTCATCCTAATGATGTTGGTGATCACCTGACAGATCTAAATTTGCACTTGTCTAATATTTCAGTCAATGACTAAAGACTGAATTCCCGTCACCCTCACATGTACTTTCTGTAAACAAGACTCTAAACAAAGCATGTGAGCATGCTAATTCTAATATGCTAAATGTAACATGCTAAATGTCCGCATGTTTACACTGAATAACTGTATTCATGCAAGTTGCCATACATTATGCCAAACATTATTCAGCTAAAAGCATAGTTAAGCCTAAATATCCTAAGTACAGCATAGATTAATAAAGGTTTAGCCAAGCCTGACAATATAAATGGATACTTTTCTGGATTAATTTAAAGGGTAATCCAGCGATTTAGTATTGCACTTCCATAAAGTTGGGGGACTCGCAAGAGACAGATTTAACAAAGAACCTTTGCAGCAGAGGCCAATAAATCCTGACTTTTAGCCCCTATGGCTCAAACTCCAAAAACACTGTATCCTACAATTCCCATAATGCAACTCAATCACATCTTTCAGTAGACCTACCCTTGCTTCACATGCTGAGTAGTACTCCTCATAACAAGTAGACTGACCTTTTATGTAGTGTTAAGGCTCAAATTGGCAAACTTGACTCTCCATTTTCCACCCATCCAGGACTCTTATAATGAGCAATATGGATGGGGCTGCTATGGCCGAAAGACTTTTAGTTAGTTTAGTTTGTTTGTCCCAATAATAGATCCAGTTTCTAACTTCTGCCAGTTTTATACATTAGTGTATATCATGAATTCACATTGCAAAAAAAAAATGTTTTCAGGGTAAAATTTAGAATATGTGTTTTTCCTCTACTTCATCTCTGTCTACCATCCAGACTACAACAAACATCACACCACCACCCCACAACAGACCTGCAGGCAACAACATGTGGGATTTCTGAGTCTTAAAACGAGGATCAGATCTTCAGCTTTTAGCTTACAGCAGGTTAACTGTGCTGATAACGATAATGAGCAAATTCTGAGGATTTAGGACTGAAATGGTCATTCATCCTGGACTCCTGATGCGCAGTCAGGAGGACCAGCCGTGCGTGTAGCGCTGTTTCTGAACGTCTCCTCCCCTGTTTCTGCAGTGTTACTGCTTTTCCCTCTCGCTCATCGTTTCTTGTGCCAATGCTGCCCACCGCAAGAGTAAGACAAGACTTTCATTTGCATAACACCACACTCCTCTTTCTTGTGTGCCACCATCCCTCTGCTTGATATCCATCTTGTCCTGATCCGTGTACTGTGTGGTTTGCGTCCTCTCAATCCTTCACCATTCATTCACGCCTACTCACATGTGCAGTCCTGTTTGGGTCTTTGCGTTATCCAGCTCAGACAGTAAAGCAAGGGAACATTTTCACTCAGTTTATTTTTCGGATTAAAAAAACACCCTTAAAGCCTTTTAGAAATTGACAGTTTTGAAGAATTTCTGACTGATACAAGCGGGACGAATGAGGACAGAGTCAGACATTTCATTTATTATTTTACGCATCAACAATCGCACGTAGCCTGGAGAGGATAAAGCTGAAAACGCATTGTGTTTTTTGAAAAATTACTTAGCTTTGCGGAAAGTGTCGCCGCGGTGGAACAAGGGGGATTTTAATAAGAGGAACTAATCCGACAGTGTTAAGTTTGCTGAGGTAGGGTAGCCTACCTGTCAGGAAAAAAATAGCGAAGAAGCACCGTGGAAAGCTACGCGTCATTTCCAAGACACCAGCGCAACAAGCCAACACCATTACACCAGCCTGCTGTGTGAATGGCACACGGGGTGTCTTCCTCTGTTGAACTGGTGCAGGGGAGCCACGCTGTGACCAGGGTCCAGCTGAGATTCAGGGCTTTCTGTGAGTATCTGTGGGACTGTTGTGCGCACTAAATGGACCGGTCTATTTGTCCCTCATGCACAGCCTACTGATGGGATAATCGGCTTTTTCCTGCATCTGTATGTCCAATAATCTAGTTGCCTCAGAACCCATTTGCAACTTAACATTTTGAATTGTCTCTAGTCTGCAACAGTGATGTTTTATTTGTATTTTTTCTCCAGTTGCCAGCTGGCCCACATATATGGCTTTTAATAACCTTCTTAAAACTCTCTAATGTGGAATCCTTTCCGGCTAGTTTTCATGGTGATTATGAAACTCTCTTTACAATTCGTTAATTTAAGATAACCTGTCTTTCTACAGAGCGATATGAAAGATAAGTTCATCTCCTGAGGCCACAACTTCCACACTGGGCTGACTCACTGACAACTGCACCCAGGTGAGTAATGCACTTTCTTATATTAAAAATAGGAAATATAAACATAAAGCATATTCCTGCATGAGCATCTTGGGTTTTCTTAATTGTGCTGGCCTCTAAAGATCATAGCTGCGTACAAACCAATAGCACATATTTTATCGTCGATTTTGCTTAGATTTCTGTTTATTGATTGTGGGGGGTTTTCGACACAAGCTCTCAAGGAATTCATGTTTCCTGCTAACAATCTGTTTACACATTGTTTCTGCTTCATTTACCTTCTGTTTGTTATTTTTATGACTTTTCATTCTCAAGATAGTAGAAATGACATTTATGAGGAGTCTCATTACAAATTGAGACTGCCACCATTTGAAAAAAAAAAACCCACCTCTCACAAAACAGTGCTGGCATCAAGGTGGTTAATCAAAAAATAAATGGTAAATATCAGCAGTGCAGAGAATTGTAGTTTTGTACTGGTAGACTTCCAGCAATGGGTTTGCATCCTCACAATCTAAGACCCAAGATTAGCAAATGATCAAAGTAAGGTGAAAAACTTTCAGCCTTGGTAGTTGTGTTGACTTAAAGAGCCTGTATTCTTCGGGGAAGAAGGCAGATACGTTTCTGTACCTTGTAAGCTTGTTGCTACCTGGTGATTTCAGTGAGGAACGCATGTCAGTGAACAGTGTATGGCACTACTAGAACAGATGAAAAGATGTAGTCACCTTTTGTCTCTATAATATTGTCAAAAAACACGTTTTAGTCCTGCATTCCCACCATTTGGAGAGCTTGCTTTTACCATAGAAACGTCACCCACTCAAAATTTGTGCAGGGTCGTGTGCCAGATGAAGGCAATATTATATTATATTGTATTACATTATATTATAGGAAGGAATCAATGATATCAGAATGCTGTCAGTGAATATTTAATGCTCTCTAAAGTACACATCCTTGCACTCTTGGCTCTAATATTATGGACTTGTGATTCATATCAAAGCTTTTACAGTTTCAAATTCCCTGTATCAGTAATTTCTGGAATGTCTTTGATGAATATGGATGAAACATCTTTTGAAAACCAGGCTGAGGGTCACATGTTTCCTGTATCGCTGTGTTCCTCCTGCTTGTTGCAGGAGTCACTGTCCATGATGCTGATCTTGCTGATGTTTCCCTCAGTCTGATCAGGAGACAGGTATTGAGTTGTTGCATAAAGCTGTTAAATGACAACTTAATTTCTACATCTGTGCTGCGCTGCTTCACCCTGAAATGTAGGCTTGGAGGAAAACGTGCACTCCTGTTGTGCAGGTCAGAGTGGAGAATGCAGCTTTTCTCTGCTGCATGTCAATGAGAGCATGTGCTGTACATAAAGCATTGTCAAATCTCCTCTGCTGTAGGTGGGCAACCTATTTTTGAGATAGTGATGGTTTTAAAATTTTAATTAGGAAGCACCAGATTACATTCCTTGGCGTTTCCCCTCTCTTTCTCTCTCTTCACATTGATGCAGATGTTAATCCTGCAATGCTGCTGCCAGGAAACCCACTGTGAAATTATTTTAAGTTGTCCCCTAACATATTTTAAATAGGTTACATAAAATAAAATAAAAAGTGCTTACTACATTTTTTAGCATTAAACAATAAATCGCAGACTATAGTTATAGAGAGGCATGCTGCATTTCCACAAGACCGGGATTGTATCTCCTTTGATTAATCTTATAATATCTTTATCAATAGGTCTGGGCTGCCTAAAAACAACTGCTCTTCTCTTGTTATACTCATTGTCAGTGAAGATTATTTTTGGAATCCCATCTCACTTGACAGTACATGGTGGACTGAGTCAGTGTTTCCCTAAATACTACAGGTGCAGAGGGTAACAATTCTACTGCTGCTGAGCACAAAATGACCACCTTATATGTGTGGGAGTTTGACAGGGTTGTTCAATACCAATGACTCAACGATTAGTAGGTGCCAATATTTCTGGCTTTCCAAACTCAGACCAACCAAACTGTTGGATCCGACGTCATTTGCATACAAAAGAGTATGACTGTGAGTGCTTTTGTGATGTTAAACCTTTGCTTGTAGAGATTATTTCAAGAATAGAACTCTGAATGATGTACATCTGACTGAAGTGAATGTGACAATCTCATCCTCCACACAAATCTCAAGTCTTTTTCTTCTGTCTTTTAGAGGTTTGTATAGACCTTCACATGTGACGTGGATTGAACTCCTGCACTAGAAGACTCCAAGCGTCATCACACTGCAATGTTTCTGCACAAGCGTATCCTGAATTTCACTCCACCTTTCACACCATGTATGTTCATGTCCATTCTGCTGGTTCTGCTCCCAGGAGTCACTCATTTCTCCCAGGGCAGCGCCAGTCATGAAGATACTGGCAGCACACCCGGCAACTGCTCCAGTGAAGATAACTGCTCTGATGGTGTGGTGCTGCCTATGTGGAACCCCCAAAACCCTGCGGTGGGTGACAAGGTGGCACGCGCCATTGTTTACTTTGCAGCCCTCATATACATGTTCCTGGGCATGTCCATTATCGCAGACCGCTTCATGTCTTCCATTGAGGTCATCACCTCTCAGGAAAAGGAGATCACCATCAAGAAGCCCAACGGTGAGACAACGACAACTACTGTGCGCATCTGGAATGAGACGGTATCCAACCTGACTCTGATGGCGCTGGGCTCATCTGCACCAGAGATCCTGCTGTCTGTCATTGAAGTACTCGGCCATAACTTTGAGGCTGGATCTTTGGGTCCCAGCACCATTGTGGGCAGCGCTGCCTTCAACATGTTTATTATCATCGCTATCTGTGTCTATGTGGTGCCAGAAAATGAAACCCGCAAGATAAAGCACCTGCGGGTGTTTTTTGTCACTGCTGCCTGGAGCATATTCGCCTACATCTGGCTGTATCTCATCCTGTCTGTGTTCTCCCCCGGAGAGGTGGAGGTTTGGGAGGCCGTCCTCACCTTCTTCTTCTTTCCCATCTGTGTGCTGCAAGCCTGGATTGCAGACCGGCGCCTGCTCTTCTACAAGTACGTCCATAAGCGTTACCGTGCTGACAAGACCCGTGGCATTATCATCGAGTCAGAGGGAGATGCCATGTTCACTAAAATGGACTTGGAGATGGACGGCCAGGGCATGAACTCCCACACTCACCCCAAAGAGGCTCTGGATGGGATGCTGGAGGGGGTTGAGGAAGGTGGAGGGATGAGTGCGGAGCAAGATCAAGAAGAAGAGGCCCGACGGGACATGGCTCGCACACTGAAAGACTTAAAACAGAGGCACCCAGAGAAGGACATGGAGCAGCTGATTGAGATGGCCAATTACCAAGTACTGGTCCAACAACAAAAGAGCCGGGCCTTCTATCGCATTCAAGCCACACGTATGATGATCGGAGCTGGGAACATCTTGAAAAAGCATGCTGCTGACCAGGCCAGGAAGGTGGTGAGCTGTCATGAAGCAAGTGGGCAAGAAGAGGATCCCAACACCATCTACCTGCAGTTTGAAACCTCTCACTACCAGTGCTTTGAGAACTGTGGCTCACTAAAGCTGTCAGTGAGCCGGCATGGAGGAGAAAGTGGCTGCACTGTGAAGGTAAGAAGTAATGATAGAAGTATTAGAAATGCTCAAGGTCAGTTTTAACTGCTTGAGTCATAGACAATATTAATAATTCAGCATTTTATTATAACTCAAGACACTCAATATTTAATAAAGTTTCTTTATTTGCTTGTGCCACACAGGTGGACTACCGTACAGAGGATGCGACTGCCAATGCGGGCTCAGACTATGAGTTTGCTGAGGGCACTTTGGTCTTCAAGCCTGGTGAGACAACAAAAGAGTTCACTGTTGGCGTTATTGATGATGATATTTTTGAAGAGGATGAGCACTTCTATGTGCGCCTAAGTAATCCGCGTATCGTGCACCGAGCTGAGGTCTCCGTGCTGGAGCCAAGCTCCATCACCTCCAGCAACAGCACGGTGGGCATCTCCTCCCACGTTCCTCCGAAGGCAGCCCTGGGTATCGCTCACACTGCCACGGTTACCATCTATGATGACGACCACGCCGGCATTTTTACGTTTGAGAGTAACTCCACGAGGGTCAGCGAGAGCGTCGGCAACATGCAGGTGAAGGTTCACCGGACGTCCGGGGCGAGGGGGAAGGTGGCGGTGCCCTACCACACCGTCGAGGGCACCGCCAAGGCAGGTGAGGACTACGAGGAGGTGTCCGGCAAGCTGGAGTTTCAGAACGATGAGACCATGTGAGTGACAATTCTTCTTCTTCTTCTTTGATGTCATGTCTTCTTGTTGCTTCTCATCACTTGATCAAACATCACAGCCCACATTTTGGTATGTTAAACAGTCCTGCTAGATTACTATAACTTAGCTATTCTGGTAAAGGATAAAAGGACTATTTCCATGAGTCATAGATATGTTCGCTCTGAGAAGTTTAGATCTTTTAGAGGGATGACGTGGGAGGATAAGAGGATATAATTGTGAGGCAGATAATGAAACATTGTGGCTGATGTAAAAGAAGAAGAAGAAGAAGAAGAAGAGGCATAGAAGCAGCTTTCTGTGAATTAATTAACATGCAGCCCTATGGGATTTCTGTGGAGGTTATATGGGAGTTCATTGTAGTGCGAGTGAGAGATGAAAACTCCACTGCAGAAAACAAAGGAAGTGTATGTTAGTGACAAAGAAAATCCAACAGGTGACTTACACAGCAGCGAACAGAGGATGAGTGTTGAGCGGCTACTGAAACAGGTGCATGTGATGATGCCTGTGTGATAATTTCAACAAAAGGATTCATGGATGCACCAGCAGAGAGGCAGATAAAAAAGAGCAGGGAGGAAAGGTACAGAGAGAGCGGTGAAAGTGTGATGTTTTTCCAGCTTTTCTCTTGAACGTTGTGTGGAAGGTTTGGCTGAATGATGAGTACATGTGTAGTGTTTGTTTTATGATGTGATGACCTGGCAGTTATCCACAGCAGGGATTTTTTTTTTAACTTAAAAAAGTAAATGCCCTTAACCATATCAAGCTCATCACAAAATGATTTACAGCACATTGAACGACAAAACAAAGGAATAAAATCTGCCAGATGAATCCTTCTGTGTGAGGAGGATTTCAGGGCTTG
Source organism: Siniperca chuatsi (assembly GCF_020085105.1). Lineage (NCBI taxonomy): Eukaryota > Metazoa > Chordata > Actinopteri > Centrarchiformes > Sinipercidae > Siniperca > Siniperca chuatsi. The sequence continues at coordinate 7,736,175 of NC_058055.1, forward strand.
TGTGTAGGTGTATTGTGTAGGTCGGATGAGTGGGAGGAAACGCAGGTGAATACATGGTGTCAAAGAGAATGCAGATCTCCCTATTTGTTTTTTTTTTGCCTCAGTGCAGGTGAAATTTGAATATATTTGTCAGTTTGCTTGTGCACATTTATCTCTGCATTTGCTTCCATTTTTGCGTGTTTGTCTTTGTGTATTTTTAACGGTGTTCATGTGTATGTCTATGTACTGAATCCACTTTAAACCCACATCAAACAAAATGTCGCTCCAAAGGGGAACTAAAAAGGGCTTCTTGAGCATCCAAAGCAATTAAAGAGAGTGAAGAGAGGTTAAAGGAGTCCCAGAAGATCTCCACATTGCACAGACAGCTACAGAAGATGCCGTTAATTAGACTATAGTGTATAACAATGTGAAATGAGAGGCTGGCAGCTTGTATCTGCATTCAAATGGAGATTGAGCATTAGATAAAATCCTCACCTAATGAGCCAAGCTGACAGTGACACAAGCATCTACACACTTTATATTATCTGGAGTCATGCTTGCCTCGACAGTCAGCGTGCAGCAGGAGAGGAAGAACTGTGTAGAGCAGGATCCAGCAGAGCAGGACAGCTTTGCTACCAGAAAACCGATGAAAAGAAAACCCAATGCAAGGGGGAATGCCAAAGCTGTGCTCAGCTGCTCCGGTGCTCCTTTGAATAGCAAGCAAGGACTTAAAGGGGAATGCAGGAGCACTCTGATCATAGGTACAGAAGGTTTGACTCCTATCTTGAGTCAGAATTGCCAGGGCCAGTTGGGTCAAATCACAGCATCTTAATAATTTTTTTTAGCCAGCTGAATTTTGAATCTAAGATACCTATTGTCAGAAGGTTAGAGAAAGACATTTTATTCCCATAAAAGGAGAGCGTTCATCTCTGTTTGCCACATAAAGGTATTTATCAAAGCTGGTGTAGAGCCATCGAGGCAAAGTTCCACAGCTGAGCAGTCTTTCTCCAATATCACATTTTGTTCCTGCTTTATGCTACTCAGATGCTCGAGTCAGACTGAATTTTTTATGAGGTTGTTTAATTTGGAACGTTCAGTCAGTCCTGTTAAAAGATGCAGGTGAACCTCCATCATGCTGTATCTTTGCATTGTCATCTTTAAGCATTTTGGCTACCGTTGGTACATATCTATGCATGTATTTGTGTCGCTGAACAGACACACGCCTGCACGTGCTCTGTGTTAAATGTATCTCTGTGCTCCTGACTGCTCAGCAGGCTGCCAAAGTTCATCCTTCAAACAGAGCTGGCTTTTCTTACGCAAGTGTTCAGGACAAAGAGCTGATACTCGGCAGCAGGCCTCCAGGCAGCTCTGTATGTGTGTGTGTGTTTGTTACAGTGTCTCTTGCTTTGTGTGTCTTTGTGTCTGTGTACATCTGCTTGTCCTGGTCGATGTTTGAGAAAGCAGAGGAGCAAAAGAGGAGGAAGGCAAGTTTTTAAGCTTCTGACATGGAGCCAGGAGGAACGGTTTTAAATCCAGGCGTGCAGTTAAATAATAATTTACCATCTAAATTCGGCACTGCAGTAAATAGATTATGATGAACACAGACAAACCTCTGAGCCGAAATAAACAGGCTGACATAGAGAACCATTTTACATGCTGTGTTTATGGATTAGAGGAAGATCTGCACAGACCCTTTGATGCTTGTGTGTAGCTTCCTCTTGTATCTGTTTTTGTTAGCACCTCAAAATGTGTGGCACTATACACTAGTTGAGGCTGAGGTGGATAACGGTGCCAGTTACATAAGCTAAGATGAAAGAGATGTGAGGAGATCACTTCTGTAAAGGGAAATCAATACCCTGATATTCTTTATTTCTCACGCTTAATGTAGTCAGGATCAATAACATCCTTAACTTCCTGACAAACATAAAGCGCACCAGCAGAATCAGGGTTGGGTAACGTTAACACATTTGGAACCGTTAAAATCTTTCTCAAATAGCATGCTTCCTGTAATAGTGAACATGGTAAACATTATACCTGCTGAACATCTGCATTTTAGCATTCTGACGTTAGCACTTAGTTCAAAGTACCGCTGTGGCGAAGTACAGCCTGACAGAGCCGCTAGCATGGCTGTATGTATGCTAGAAAATAACTAGCTTGTACGACATGTTGTCTGAACACGTCAGGAATCAAAAATGTTTATAGTTCCCAAACGGCCACACTCAAGAGTGGATTGAAAAGCGAGCCATGATAGAGAGGGTGAGATGTTTAATATGGGGATTATGGCGAACATTTTCAGACAGTCTCTCCTGGAAGGCATTCACAGTGATGCACTTGGCTGTTTACATGAAAAGAAATAGCTGTGTAAAGAACGAAAAAAGAGATCTTGAAAAAGAAGTCCAAACCCTGGCTCCTTTGTCATCGCCACAGACCTGACCAATCATGGCGTGAAGTGGGTGTGATTGTCATTACTTCAGAATATCATTAAGTAGCCCTACTCTGTTATGTTGCCGCTCAATATTTGCAAGTACAAGTTATCAAAGGTAGGGTCATATATCATTATCACTATCAAAAACCTTTTGCTTCCATATAGATATCCTGGACATATTAATCCAACAACACATTACAGTGGAGACAATATAATGTTAATCTTTTATCTGTAACAAATTAGGAATGAACTTATAATTAATTAAAGGTGCTACTGATAACACTGATAACATCCAGCTAGATGACGCACTCCCCCTCCCCCCTTCCATTGCAGTGGTTGCCAGTTCGTTGTACAACCTGATTGTTTCATGGTTGAGTGGAGTGAGACTCAGACATAGTCATATCAAGTGATGAATCTTTCGTGATAGAGTAATGAATTCATTTTGCAACATACATACATTAGCTATAGATTTAGGTGACTTTGTGTGGTGGTGTTTCATGTAACGTTATCTATGGTAATCTTAAGATATGGCTAGCTAACTTTAGGTAACCCTTTTTTCTCCATCATTTAATAATTATAGTGGACCTATTGCAACACTTTCCGTAAAACGACATTTCAGTCATCCTTATACTATAAGACATTAGGTAAATATTTACATTTTAATCCAATCAAAGAGTACAGTAACTTACAGTACATTTTAGAGATGCTATTAAAACCCACAGCGCTCAACATTAGACAGACAGCTACAGTAAAAGTTGACGTTAGCTAGTGTTAGTGTTAGCGTAGTGTTGACCTAACATTAGTCGAAGTGTTTTCTTGCTGAAAGAAATCTCACAGCGTATTATAAAACACAGCTGCACAACACACAGCAACAATGGCTACAAGGAGAAAGGACGACTGTATGATCTGATGTCAGTATTTTCTGATTTCTATATTAACATGAGTACCGTAGCTGTTGAGCTCAACGCAGCTGGCTACATGGCTAGCTTGCCATAAGTACCTCAGCGTGTCTCATAATAGGGTTAATGTTAGACTGCTATATGAGATGACATCCTCAATAACAGTCGCGTTTTGGGTCTAAACACTATAATGAGCAGATTTACAATAGTTCTGAACTTTAATTTACCTTCGACAAGACACATTGGTAATATATTGGGATCCCACGTCCACTCCGTTCTTAAAGAAGAGTGACCGTCTTTTCATAAGCGGACCAGTCCGCCACTGGCCCAGACGGACCAGTGACTGGTCAATCAACTTGCCCTGCATAAACTTGTACTGGCCCTGGGCCATCAGTTATGTTGGACCCTGGCCCACTTCTAAATCCCATCTGATACGTTACATTGTTTGAGGGTGCTATAACGTTAGGTAACTGGATGTAGTTGTCACTAACGTAGCTCTTCAGGGATTGAAGCTGTTATTTTTCTAATTTTGACCATCTAACCGATGACAACAGATATAGTTATGGTTTTAAGGACTATGGCTGCTGGTAGATGTTGTTTATTTTGTTTAAATATGCAGAACTGTAATTTAATGTGTTATTGTTGTTTGATCTATTAGGCTAAGATAGCTAATATGTGCTAACGTCAGTGTACCAACGTCATTATACTATTGGTTCACAAGCCTCGTTAGAAGCAGGAACCAAACGTCAGACATCGCACACAGAGATAAACGAAACATTCATTTTGGACCTGTCAATTTTTTTTTTTATTATTCATTCACAATGATAATGGAGAATTACTAGAAAGCAGACTAAGAGATACTATATTAATGAATCATTACATAATGATTAGTTCATGAATATCTGTGAATTGGCATACTGACCAGTCTCTCCATGAGTAGTGCCTGATTAACTCTGAATCAGCCACTGAGCGGCACAAAACTAGTAACGACTCATTAATCACTCATTACTTAGTCATAGGTTACTCTTTTTGTGCACCCCCAAGTAAAGCGATACAATATACTGAGTAGTTGCTAAGTAATCCCTCTTACCTCATGATTACCACAAAAAAGGTAAGTAATGCTCAGGTAGTTATCAGGTCGTTCCTGATTCGTTCCTCACTCGTTCCACAGTAACTACTTACAATTTAGTGTACAGTATTGTAAAGTGTTACCCTTTTATCTGTTGTAGATATGAGAAACATATTTCTTCATGGGGCTGCTCTTTTGTGTTCATATTCAGCTACAAGGCAGTCTCTCTGGAGCTGGGAGAGAATTAGTATCTTGCTCAAGGACACTTCAGCAAGGCAGATACACACTGGTTTGATCCAAGGTTCTTTAACTGAATGGCAGTGCCCCGTTCAGTCGTCGGCATTTGACATACTGTCACACATTTATGCATTCACTCATTCTGCCTACTGGCTCTCAGGAGGGCTGGAGTCTATCAGAGCAGAGACACTCTCCCTGGGTGAATATAGAGGCATAAAATCACTCACACTCATACCTGTAGGCAGTGTGGAGTCTCCAGTCCTCATGATTTACTGTACATGTCTTTTGACTGTGGGAGGAAACTAGAGCATCCTTACCAATCCTACGCACAATGTGGAAGAGAGGGAAACTCCAAATAAAAAGGTCACACAGCTGCCTTGACCTTCTTTCTAGAGGTGACAGTCAGTCTGCAGAGCCAAACCACCCTAGGGCCCCATCTGATTTCCCTTTACTCAGCCTTAATTTAACAGGTTAATCCAAATTAATCCAGAGAACTCATTTACAGACAAAACATACACTTTTTTACAGTCAATAGGCAGTCAGAAAATGTGAGAAAGAGAGAACAAAATTTTTAAAAAGCACTGATGCCTTCAACATTTTTATTAGAAAAAGAGCCAGTCAGACTTTCTGCAGTCTGCAGTGTATTCCACACATGCAGCAGAGATTATGGTTGTTTCAGGTGGAACACAGATCAACCTTCAGAGCTCAGACAATCCAGTCCTGTCATTCACAGTTGTGTGTGACAGATACAATAGCAGGGTATGTTACCCACTATGGCTTCTATCCCAGGAATGGAGCCGACAGGGGGACAGAGATGGCCGATACACTGTGAAATGTGATATGCAGTAAGTGACAGCGTTACAGTCTTGGTAGAATCCAACTGTGCCTGTTGTAGTTAGAGTTTACATCGTCCTGCAGAGATACAGGGCTCAGGAAGCAGAACTGAGTGTTGCTACTTTAACTGATTCGTACAGTGACCATTTCAAACTCACATTCAGGAAGACTTACAAATACAAGCACCTCATGAATTTATTATTTGTTACATGCTGGAACAATTTCTTAGATATCACTGGCCAAGCCAATAAATAGTTCCAGCACATTACTCCCCACAAATTCATAACTCTCTGCAAAAAAGCAAATTTCCCAAAATGTTGAACTATTCCTTTAACTAGTTTATTAGCCCACTGGCTATTAGCTAGCTTCCTTGGTTAGTTTCTGGTAGTTTTGCAAGACCAGACCTCAAACAGAGACAACAAGAGTTATAAAGTCTGAGAAGCCACATAGAAGTATTTTTCCACACATTTATTTTTAATTTGAACCTTAGAAACATGGGAGCCACATACCTCTGCTGGGTTGCAATATGACCATTGGTTATAAATACTTTTTTAGTTAGTTTGGTATGTTAATTGTTGATTGCCCATGAGCCTTATTGAGCTTCATTGGACATTGTAGCAAATTCAGAGTTATGGTATTTCTGGCAGTTCTGATTCATAACTTATTAAAAATCCAAACTGAATTGATTATTGATTAAGTCTACGATGTTCAACTTCTACCCTCACCCCTAACACCTTAATACAATCCTCTATGAGGTTTGTAGTTGACTTGATTTTGAACGTTTTATTATTTTATTGAACCAGCATCTTTGAATTTTCAATGCAGTTGCTCATTTGTTGTACTTAGGATTCAATAAGGTGAAAAAAAGAACTATTTTACATGTGAGACTAATTCATAAAACTAATCTCACCTCAGTCTTTTTTTCCCCGATCTATTTTGGAGTCAGTTTTGATTTGTTCACCTTTTGTGTTATTATCACCCACCTTTTGTCTGAAATGAGTGCAAATGAGCATTAGACTCGGGCAGGGGTTGAGATTTAAATTGGCACCTAATCAGCCTAATGCAGTATGTGAACCTACGTCCCTGCTGCTTTTTGACAGCCTTTCATTTATAGTGTGCATTTTAGTGAGAAGTCTGCAAAATGTAAATGTTTGTCTGTTATATTGTGCTCATCTTTATACACTAAAGCAGGACAAACAGTATTGGCCTAGTGTGATGTAACATCAAAATGGCTGCTGCGTGAATATGGTTCATAGCAAATGAACCATCACATTTTATTTGATGGGTTTTTTAAGGCCTTTCCATGATGCTTCCTGTACATATTGCACTTGAAATAACATCTTGTTTAAAAGATAAACTCTTTTGTTTCCATTGTAAGGACTCTAGGCTATACTGCGATTCCCTTTGCTCCCACTGGCGTGACTTTCCCTGACATTAGACAGCCGACGACGGTATCATTCATGTTTAAAATAAACTTCTTCTCTTCTGCAAGCAAAAGCTCTTCCTGCGTGTTGTCGAATCCTGAGCGTATAAGTGTAGACAGAAATAGACAGCCACCCACATATCATTAGGGAGATGGAGGGAGAGGGCGAGAAAGACTCACTGTGACAGTGTAGGAGAATGAAGCGGGCTGAAGCAAATATGTCGGTCACAGTTTGACACCATATCCTCACGTGTTTTTGTAGCACTCAGATTTAACAGTACCAGCTGTATTTCTAAATCATTCTTAAGAGTTTGCTTTAACCTGCATGGATTCCTAGATAGGTGGTGCTTAATTTCCACTGAGAACAAGATAATTATTCAATTTCCCATGCCTTATAACTTCAAGTGTGTGGGAGGGGTGTGGGCTATTTCACTATATTTCTCTTGTGCTCTAACGGAATTAATGGTGTAGAAGGAGTCCGCCCTCTTGTGGGGTACTGGAATATATATATATATATATATATATATATATTAATTGTGTACAAAGTGTTCTGTACTACAAGATATTTGTTAATTTCCATCTTCTTATCTAACATCTCTGTTTCATGATTCATTGTGTAGGCAGTCTACCTCTTGGCTACAGTGTTTTTATTTGAATGTGTACAAAATGGGCTTAGCATTAGAAACTACTGGTTGCCTGGGATATATTTTTGATTTAACTGAGGTAACAAATGCATACTGCAGGATAACTCATTGACAGCTGCTGTTTTCCTTAAATAATGCTAATTCATTCATTCATCCATCTCTGTTTGGCTCCATCCTTTCCTTGTTCCTTGACCCTTCTGCTTTTAGGAAGCTGTTGAATGTGAAGATCATTGATGATGAGGAGTACGAGAAGAACAAGACTTTCACAATTGTGCTGGAGGAGCCCATCCTGCTGGAGGTGGGACAGAGACACGGTGAGCTGAGGACTGAGCTGCATGCTACAGCAGCAGAGTGGTTTTCCTCATTATTTTATGGCTTAAAATACTTTTTACTTTGCATCCACTCTCCTTTATATTTCATTTGAATTCTTGAGCTAGAGCAGTTTGTACAATACAGTATCTTATTTTGTACCAAATCTCTTGTTACAAAAGCCCATGTGGGAAATACTGGCTGATAGTTTACACACCTGTCCGTCTGTCGCAGGAGACACCAATGATAACAAGACAGCAGAGGGACCGGAGGATGTGTCAAAGATGGGCTGTCCGTGTCTGGGTGAGCACACTAAGCTGGAGGTAGTCATTGAAGAGTCCTATGAATTCAAGGTAACTCAAAATAAGCAAATTTTATTTTATTTTTTTTTTTTTTTTACCTCAGAGCGAACTCACCTATCACACTGATGTTTGCATATTTTGGAGCTTCTCACAACCTGATATGGGCTGATGAATGCCAATATTTTGTTTGTTCTTACAAGATTTACCTGCTCTTTTCCTACTGAATATCCATCACAGCAGTTCTTTGGACTTCAGAGAGGCTGTCACATGTCCTTCAAATCCTTAAACTATTTTATAGACACTATGAGAGCGCATAAACAAGCCAAACAACATGACATTTAAGAATTATTCTCTATTAATTATCCGCAGTGTTGACTCAAAGTCCATCCTGACCTCATTCAGTTTATTTGTTTCATTCTGCAGCTCAGTTGGAGCTGGAGGATAGTGACAAAATGAAACATTGATATTTATGACTCTTACACCAACATCAGTTATGTCACAGTATTTTGGGTATGACTGTTGGATGTAACTAATGGCTCTGCCAGTGGAGTCATTCACTCATCATTTCATCCAGCTTGAATAGTCATATAAATTGAGAAAATTGTATCATTTAACGGAAATGTAGCCTTTAAAGGGGTACTCCATCGATTTTGTATTGCACTGCCATAAAGTTGGGGATTTGGGGGGTCTTGTGTGAGACAAATTAAAAAAAAGAAATGCTCAGAATTGATGCAGCAGACTATAGAAATATCCTGTCAGAGCAACAGAATCCAGTTTTCCAACTGTTTTGTGTAGTAATCCTCATAAAAAGTAAACTAATCTTCATGTGTAAAATTGTCGGTGTGTCCCTTTAAACCAAATTCAAGCTGTAACATGATATTTCACTGATACTTTGGGTCTCGAGTTTTAAGCAGCTTTACGCTGGCGATGTGCCTTTTTCCTGACGGACAGTGGGGGCAAGAGATGGCTACCACCAACTTGTCCTTTTTCTTTTTCTTTCTTTGTCTTTGTGGCCGTCTGCAGAGCACAGTGGACAAGCTGATCAAGAAGACGAACCTGGCTCTGGTGGTGGGGAGCAGCAGCTGGAGAGAGCAGTTTGTTAGCGCTGTCACTGTCAGCGCAGGTGAGTCGCGGCGTCCTGAGATGTCTCATCGGTTCATCCCTATGAGACCGGACCTGTGGAAGGCTGCAGGCTGGATCCGGCCCACCAGCTGCTTCTCACCAGCCTCACTGTTGTTCTGGGTTTTTTTTAGATACTTATTTAATAAAATCCCAAGTGCTCCAGCTTGACACTGGCAGATTTTTTTTTAAAAAAAAGCCTAATTTAACAGATTATTAATGAAAGAGCTTAAAAAAACAAAGCCTGTTTTAATATATTTTGGCAATTTTGTGCTTATTTGCTGCTTCATTTTAATCCAGACAGTTTATTAAAAATGCATGATGTGGTAAATTCCTCATGTGGCTCACCATAAAAACTAAACTGGCCAGCTCTGCCTGGACAATTAATGGCTCTGAAGAATTCATGTAGATGTACGTGGTATGGTGAACCCTTTTTATTTTGCCCTTTCAAAAGCCATTCACTTGGCTTTGTGAACCTTTTAGATCTGCACTAGTGCACAAAGCATTTGGGCTAAAAGCTGACTTAGACACCAGGGATCTGTCATTTTGTTAATACACTCTCATTTTCTCTCTTTCTCTCTCTGGTTGAGGTCACTCAGATTTTCATGCAGAGTGTACATGTCTCACGTACAGTACATATAAATAGAAAGTACGCTTGCTGCCTATATGTATCCCTCAGTCACTGAGTCATAGCTATATTTACAGATTTAATGTAATGATTTGAAAAGGTTAGCTCCCACACATTCGTCAAATGGCTTAAATGTGGTGGGGTTTTGTATAGTCTCGTCTGGATTTAGCTGTCAGAGATGTTATCTAAGTTTGATTAAAGCATGACGCTGGAACTATTTACTGCTTCACCTGTCTGTATCAATCTGTCAACAGAGAAGGCAGAAGCAGCAAATGTTTGTACGTATATTGCAGGCCTTCATGCATCTCTTCTGTCTTTCCCAGGTGACGATGATGAGGAAGAGAGCGGGGAGGAACGTTTGCCATCCTGCTTTGATTACATCATGCACTTCCTGACAGTTTTCTGGAAAGTCCTCTTTGCTTTCGTCCCACCCACTGAGTACTGGAATGGCTGGGCCTGCTTCTTCGTATCCATTTCCCTCATTGGCGTTCTGACAGCTGTGACCGGGGACTTGGCCTCTCATTTCGGCTGCACCGTCGGTCTCAAAGACTCGGTCACCGCTGTGGTGTTCGTGGCCCTCGGCACCTCTGTTCCAGGTGGGCGTCTGTGGTGTCTGTCAGCTCTAACAGTGGACTTATTCTGGGGTTTGCCAGTGCAGCAGAAGCAGCTGCTTGGGGAGACTTGTGTAACCTCTGCCTCCGTTGTGCTGTCAGAGTAATTCTCTCCAGAGCTCTTGCCTCGAACATTAACAAGCTGTAAACTAAGAAAAACACAGTTTCACTTGTTATTCTCTCTGTGCTGCCTAATTGTATTCTCATTTCACTATGTCCTAAACGCTGCCACAGAGAGGCACAAATGAGAGTATGAAAATCAGGTTTTGACAGGTTTTAGCTCAGTAAGCACCACACACTCTCCTTCAAGTTTGCAGACTAGTTATGCTGGAAAACACCCTACATGAATTAATTAGAAGGCAATGATCAGCAAGTTACAGTATCTACAGGTAGTGGTCATATTAGCCTAGGTTATACGTTAAGTTTGGTGGGCAGAGAGTTTCAGAGACATTATCTTCCGTCTTCATTTGTTGTGATTTACTTCATCTACTAATGCATATCTGTGCTTTAGAAAGTGACTGTGTGGTGCTGGGATTGGCTTTAAAGAATATGTTTATAGAATAGTTTTGTTCCAGTTTAATGTGTAAAAGTTGCTTAAGATAAATCATGTACATGGTGAGGTCCCCATGAGGAACATATTGGTACCACTTTCTAACAAGGCACCCTTTTTTAAAGGTTTGTAAGTGGTAACAAATGGCTTTATTAATGGTTAACAAATCATTTACTAATGCTTTATAGATCACTCAGAAGCCATTTGTAAATACAACGTTTGATTGGCCATGTCTCAAAAAATCCTTTTGGCTGGTGTTTTTCCTCCTCCACATTAGTTTTGTCTTTTTGACCCAGGAAGACCTCTCCAATGGACCGTTACCCTCTGGGAAATGTTTGCAGAGAATATGACCAAATCCATTTATCAACAATTTAAAGGAATATTTTGACATTTTGGGAAATATGTTTATTCGCTTTCTGGCAGAGAGTCAGATGAGAAGATCAATACCACTCTCATGTCTGTAATGTAAATATGAAGCTACAACCAGGAGACTGTTAGTTTAGCCTAGCATATAGACTGGAAACATGGGGAAACTGCTAGCCTGGCTCTGTCCAAAGGTAACAAAATCTGCCTACCAGCACCTCTAAAGCTCAGTAACTAATCCGTTGCTAAACTAAATAAAATAAACCCATTTATTTAATCCGTACAAAAACCAAAGCGTGATTTGCGGTTTTACGGAGGGTTATGTGTCGGACTATTTCTTGACTGGACACAGTAACTTACTGTGTTACGTCTCCACTGCTTGCCTGGCACTGCTCAGAGCCGAGCTCCATCAGCTTACAACACACTAGCAGGCAGCAACCAGCTAACAACATGTTAAGCTAACTAGCATGTTGCCATCTCTGGCAGAAAATCGATTTTTCACAACCTGGCAACCTAAAACATATAAAGCATTAATAAATGATTTATTAACCATTAAAGCCATAGTGGGGGACTCAGCGGCCCGGGTTCGATTCCAGCCCGGGGCCTCTGCTGCATGTCATCCCCCTCTCTATCACCCCCCTTTCCTGTTTCTCTTCAGCTGTTCCTACCTAATAAAGGCAAAAAGCTTGAAAAAAAGTCTTAATAAAACCATAGTGGGGTGTTATAATAACAAACTTTATTTATATAACACTTTTCTTAACAATGTTACAAAGTGCTTTACAAAAAAGAAACAAAACCAGACAAGGCAGATAAAATGAGTATAAGGCCAAAGAACATGAGCAAGGAGGAAGTAAAAACAATCAAATGAATAAGACTAAATAAATAATAATAAATAAAACTGTAAAAACAATAAAAGACATATCAAACATTTCCAAAAGCTTTCAAAAGGAGAACAGTTTTAAGAAGAGATTTAAAAGAGTCTAGAGACTTAGTGTGTCTGAGTTCAGAAGGCAGAGACGTCCATAGTGTTAGGGGTTAAGACACCGACCATGAGCCGCAACAGGTTTGGATCAGGCCAGGGACCTTTCTCTCTATTACAGAATTGCTATCTGATAAAGGCATGAAATGCCCCATAAAATAATCAAATTAAATACTATTTTTAAAATGAAGTCATTTTTACTACTTATAAACATTTATTTAAAGTTGTACCAGTTTGTTACCAAAAACTTTTAAGCTCCATCCTTATTTTAAATTGTCTGACACCCTTTGTGCCCCAGAGTGACATTTTAAAGTTGTTTAATTTCATATTTCATTAAATTAAATATCTATAATTTTGGTCCTAAAGTCCATGGTAGTTGTGGGATTTAATGGAGGGTCTTAAGAGAATTCTGCCCCTGTCAGAGTCTGTGCACACTGATCTCCATCAGTATGCTTAATTCATATCTCTCTTTCTTTTACAGATACATTTGCGAGTAAAGTAGCTGCCATCCAGGACCAATACGCTGACGCCTCCATCGGCAACGTGACGGGCAGCAACGCAGTGAATGTGTTCCTAGGCATCGGGGTGGCGTGGACCATCGCGTCCGTCTACTGGCAGAGCAAAGGCAAGGCTTTCAAGGTAAACCCGGGCTCCCTGGCCTTTTCCGTAACCCTCTTCACCGTCATGGCGCTGGTATGTGTGCTGGTGCTGCTCTACCGCCGGCGTCCCAGCGTGTCAGGCGGAGAGCTCGGGGGTCCACGGACACCCAAGCTCCTCACCTTCTTCATGTTCCTCTCCCTCTGGTTCATCTATATCCTGTTGTCCTCCCTGGAGGCGTACTGCCACGTGCCTGGCTTCTGAGACAGAGAGAAACACAGACACGGCTCCTCTCCTTGTTTTTACAGTCTACTGAATGTGTTTTCTCTCTGTTTTTGTCTATTTTCACAAAGGTTTGTAACTATTTGTATCATTAGTTATTATTGATACTGCACAATATCTTATTGACTTTGAATCTTTGGACTTTGGAACTTTGCTACCACCCACTATGCTGTGAAGTATAGCTTTAGCCACTGAATTTGAACCTCTTCTCAACTTTTCTTTCTTTTTTGAAACATTATGTTCCACTGGACATTTATCTAATCATTGCTATCAGAATAAAATCGCATCAAACCTTCTGTCACTTGACACGTAAAACTTCTGGCATCATGTCCTCTCTTTGTGTGGACAATTATTTGAGTTTTTAAGTGTTAAAAAAGCACAAGATTAAAGCATTCAGAAGATTCCTTGTATTTTGAAGGGTGTTATAAAATGGAAAATTAAAGACGGTGCATGAGACGACATTATACTTGGCATTTACATAAAAGGAAAGACATTCCTGAGGCTGAAGTGACCCGTAAAACATATTTGTGTGTTGATATTTATTACTCAATCTATACATTAATTATTCATTGTATATCATGTAAAAGATTAACATTGTGCGTGGGAGTTTTGTGAAAGAGTAGGTGTGTTAATTTTTGCACGTTATGAGATTAAGAGTTTCTTGGTAATCTATTTTTAAGTACTGTATGTAATATTTTGACAAGGCTGTTGACGTGTTGATGTGTTCCTGTACATGTGAATCACAGCTCTATCATAATCTTTTCACTGCCTGGTCCTTTTCCCCACAAAACTTTCTCAATCAGTATCATGTTCCACAAAATGCCTTTTTTTTTTTACAACATAAATCCTGGTGAAGAGTGCCCACTTTAAATTGTACCATGAAGTATAAATTCTTGGAGCACATTTATGATTTTTGCGCGTGTGGTGTGTGTGTGTGTGTGTGTGTGCGTGCACGTGCGCTCCTCTGCTCTTCAGCACAAATTGGCGAAAGGCATGGCACGATCTCGTCACTGACTCCACAAATGGTACAGGTGTTCATGCAGTCTGAGTATGGATATAAAAAAGGACCAGTTTTCTTATCTCTCACGCTGACACTGTGAACATTTTGTGAACATCACTTTTAGAAAAAGCACAGCAGAGAGCAAAGAGCCACGTTTCAGATGACTGTAGGGAGACTTATTAGGTCCTGACACAATCACCGAACAGGTTCATCATTTGGGATGAAAAATGTGCTAAAAGAGAAGACATGTACAGTATTTGCTGAGAGTTTCTCCTTGTGTCGCACAGCAGTTGATATTGAGGTTTGTTTTTTATTTAACCTAGAATCTGTAGAGCCATATTTATTGTAACAGTATTACGGTAGAGGTATTTATATGATCAATTTTAGTTTTATTGATATGCATGTTTAATGTATAAAAAGTGGAAATAAATGTTGCTAATTTATGATGCCGTAAGATGCCTTGTTGTCTTAATTCCACATTTCAAGAAAAAAAAAGTGAACACTAACAGAAAACTGTTCTTTCTGAAGGTGGTTTCTCAAGATCATGTCTATACATGTTTAAGCCAAAGCATAAGGATTAAAATTCATGAATGTTACCTTATTTAGAGTTAGGATTTATCAGAACATTAACTCTTTTATTAAAGTGAGGTGTTACAAAACCAGCTGTATGGTTGTCTAGAAAAGTAGATAAACACCTGAACATTAATAACAGACAAAACTGGATTTCCTGACAATATAATGCAACCCAGTGCAACAGCTCTACAAACTACAGCCTTAAACATCACCACAGTCAAAACAAGAGTGGTTCCCAACCTAGGGGTTGGGGTCTCTCCAAAGGGTCACAAGATAAGTCCGAGGGGTCATGAGACGATTAATGAGGGTTGGAATGAAGAAAATACAAAGTTCTGCTATACAAATTTATTTTATTTTTGGACTTTTCTCTTTTTTTCTCTCTTTTTTTTAAATGAAAATGTTGGATAATTTTACCACTTTGGGCCTTGAATTATTATTTAAATGAAACGGTCTGAGAAGTTTAAAGGGGAAATCATGCTTTGGTGCAACTGTTAACAACTCATAGACATCTGAAGAGGTCACAAGCCAAAATGATTGGGAACCACTGGTTTAATCTTTAACAATGCATTGTATTTTAGAAACCTATTATATGTTAAGTCGTAATCTGAAAAGTAACTATTGACTATATCTGTCAGATACATGCAGTGGAGTCAAGAGTACACCATTTCTGTGAAATGTAGTGGAGTAAAAGTATAAAGTAGCATAAAATAGAAATACTGAAGAGAAATAATGAGATTGTTATCATTAAGGACACAGTCATAGGAAACTGGAGCTCCACTGATGAGGTGTGTCTTTGATATGTCTCTGAGCACTATTTAGGTGATTTTAGGTTTAGGTTTCATGAAGTTGATGATTGTTTATCTTGATGCTCAAAAGAAGCAACAAATTACAGAAAAATAATTGGAAAGAAAGAAAAACATGGTTTGATATGTGAAAAACATTTCATCACTTTCCGCTGTAGCTTACACAGTATCTAGATAATTGTACCATTTTTATTGCAAGCATAAAGATGTACTAATTCCAAACACATTAACACGGAAATGAATCTCCACTGTGCCAGAAGATGATTATTATTTCTTGTAGGCACACTGTCCCTTTTGTGATTTTTTTGAACTGTGAAATTACCCTAACTCTAAAAAAATGGCATTTTATGGATTCTTTGACAATTGAAAAAGGAGTTCCACACATTGTCAGGACTCTGGCAGGGTTTGTATTAAAGGTCTCTCCTGCTGTATATGATGAAGGTCTGAGGATTGAGCACTGTTTTGAATAAAAATGGTTGCAGCAGATGAAGCTGAAGAACTTCTTGTTCTGTGGATTTCCTTTTTCTTTTGCATCAGTCTTGAGAAGCTAATAGTGTGCAAGTTTGACAAAATAACTACAACAACAAAACAACACTAAATTCACAACAGTACAGACATTTAGCCAGAAGCAGATTATTTTGAACATAAATTTTCATTGTAATTTTATTTCCCAAAACTAAATAAATTAAATAAAAATGCTTAATAATATCCAATGAAAGAAGTGTTTGTACTGGTGTGTTCTAATGGCATTTAATAAAGGCTGGCTAGTCTAAATTATTGTTCTGTTTACAAAAATCTCTTTGTGAAACCATTTCGTCAAGGCTTACAAATATTGGATCATTTGTTATCCATATTTCCCAGCTCTACCATTTTGCTGTATTGAGTGGGGAATGAGCCATGGACTTAATATGCATACATATGCTGAGGCTGGATGGGTTTCTTACTTGCTGCCAACAGCATGCTGGGATATGCGCTAGCCCCAGAGAAGGAATAAGCAGGTAAAGACTATGGTTGATAAATAACTGGTAACAAATTATGTAATATGTCGTTGATCCTAAGTCCTCTGTTTTCTCTTTTTGTTTTTCAGGGTATGGTGTGTGTGTCATTGCAAAAAAAAAAAAACATTTGACAGTTTTCTGATCTGCCACTTCTTATGATTACACTTCTCGTGATTATAGTTTGGTTAAAGCTGCAATAATATATATATTTATATTAACAATGAATCAAATGACTAATGTTAAAGGTGTCGCTTGTAGTGATCAATCCATCTCCTGACTCTGCAGTTCCCTTCGGCTCTACGGAGCTTTTTCAGCATCTTTTCAGCTTTACTGTTTTGGTTTACGCTCTACGCTCTCATCAGTGTTTTTTCCAGCAGTAGTAGGCAGCTGTTTTCAGCGAATAAACCCTGATTAACCCACTCTACGGTAGCTGCCCAGCACCAAATCACAAAGCTGGAAATGCTGGTGAAGCATTTAGCAGCTAACAAGCCAGATATTTCCCTCAGGAGTTGGTGGAGGCTAAAAGCAGAGCTAAAAGAAGAGTGAATATTGGACTTATATTCACCAGGTGTGCAGAAACACGACTCCAAATAAAGCTAATGATGCAAATGTTCCTCTGTGTCAGCTGGATGTGTAAGTATGCAACTATTTGCTAACAAGTTCGCTACCACAACAACTTTAAAAGGGCATAATGTCCCCCAAGTGGCCAAAAAAACGCTTATTGCAGGTTTAAGCTTAGGCAACTAAAACTACTTGATAAAAGGAACAGTTTAACATTTTGGGAAGTATGCTTATTCACTTTCTTGCAGAGAGTTAGATAAGAAAATCAATACCACTCTCATATGTATGGTAAATATAAAGCAATAGCCAGCAGTTAGTTTAGCGCAACATAAGACTAGAAGCAGCCTGGCTCTGTCCAACAAAATCTGCTACCAGCACCATTAAACCCGCTAATTAACATGTTGGATCTCATTTGTTTAATCCACAGCACAAACGACACATGTAATGTAAAATGTAAAAATGACACATTATGGTTTTAAGGGGGGTTCTCTGGCAACTTGTCAGTGACGAAAAAGCTCGAGGAGGTTACTGTGGAGGCAAGAAGTGTTTTTACACGTTATTTTTTTCTTTTTACGGATTAAACAAACAAGATAAATGAGCTTTAGAGGTACTAGGATGATACTGTTACCATTTGGACAGAGCCAAGCTAGCTGTTTCCAGTCTTTGTGCTAAGCTAAGATAACCAGATGCTAGCAGTAGCTTATCGTGCCATCAATCTTCTCATCTAACTCTCTGCAAGAAAGCAAATGTCCCAAAATGTCAAACTATTCCTTTATGGTTAGAGAAAGATCGTCGTGGTTTCAGTATCAAAGTCACAAAGACACTTTGCATGGTCAATCATCCACACTGACCTCCTCCAAACACAAAAGGGGGGTGATCAAGAAAAGGTAAGCATAGTTGTTTTAAGCAGTTGAACAAATGCTGTTGTTTTTCTGCTGAGGATACTGTCCCTTACTGATATTTAGCATAGAGCCTACTTAAAACCCTCAATACAGGGTCTGTTTTGTTACTTCAACAAGCTTACAAGAGCACATGGGACCCGAATCAACAGAACTTTGGCCACAGATTGTGAGGTAACCTCCTAAACTGATATAAAGAGGTTAGAGAAGCATATTGAAATTCAACACTGTCCTTCCATGCCTTCTGCTCTGAAATGAAGATAACTATGCAAGCATGAACCACTCACAATGAAATCTGTTGTACAAGACGCGTCAGGACAAGATAAAATTCTTGAGAGGATGTTAAATCATTTCAGCAACAGAGACTGACAGATTACATATATTAAGGAGACAAGCTCTGTGTAATCATGAGTTATTTCTACTGGCTTACAGTCATTACCGCAGTGTTTAATTGTGATACAGATGTTTTCAGTGAACACTCACATTATCTCATTTACAGTGCAGGTGTCAAATGTGATAATTCACATCAACAGATTAACACATCATTACATTACCAAGTACAGCTTATCCACTGACTTGGGAGCTGTTGCCTGGCCTGTGCTGTTAATTTGGGAATCTGAAAGACTTTTCTTTCCACATTACAGTCACAGCTGTGATTGGGTCTGAATTGAGGCTGGTGGGTGAAGTGTCTCCAGTGTTGGCAGGGAGAGATAAGTGGACCGATGTGTCAAGAAGTAGTAGTATTTGTATACTAAAAGGACGAGCTGTGATTCTTCTCTGTGTGGAGGCTGTGAAACACACGCGTCCGAAGTGACAGTAGAAATGCGCAGCTCAAATGTAGCTATAATAGGGGAGGCCGGGTAATGTTTTATCATACCACTTAATTCCTCTAATCAAGGCTGCAAGTGGGCACAGGCAGTCAAAGTGCTGGCTGGTTAGCATACTGTTTGTGCCAAATTGCTGTTTGGCAACAGTTGGTGATATCTTTGTTGAACTAAAACAGCATCTATGGGAATCTTTTACGGAGCTTTTAAATATGGACTCAAAACATGGTAAGATGTGATGGTACTGGCACAGAGTAGAGACTGCAGCCAAACGGCTTCATGGTTGTGGCTCAAAAAGCAACAGGAAAGAAAAAAACCCACAAAATGTCTGTGTGTAGGCCACAAGCGATAGATGCATTCCCAAATATGTGAAAAACAAACTCAGGCTAAATGTCTTTCTCAGCAGCCATGAGCGCTAAAATGTCTTTAACTGCTAAAATTTGTCTGGAACTGGTGGCTCCATTCTACTTCATGATTTCACACGAGATAGGAAGATCATTTCCTGGTCAGCATGGCATCCGTGTCAATCATCTCCTCTCCTTGTGAAGAGAGAAAAGGGGAATTTTATGGTCAAGCTAAGACAGCTTTGCCAGAAATAACATACTGATACAGAAAATGGTGTCAGTGTGTGTGTGTGTGTGTGTGTGCATATTTCAGAATACTTTTAATGGAAATCAAATTAAAGACAGAGCGAGTGTGACAAAACTAAGAATACTAGTAATACATTTTTGTCAGGAAAATAATATAATAGGCATGTTGTAGGTAATACCTACAATAAAGTGACTCTGATGAAGATGATATACCCACTAGGTCTATCATCTTTATCATATTTAACAAAATGCATTCAGTAAAAAAAGCACAACAAATAAAAAGTCTAATTACCATATTTTTTTTAATTCATCATATAACACAAACGTATAATTCTTAAAGGGGCCACTCTGCAGCATAATAAGTACTTTTACTTTTGATACTTAAAGCACATTTTGCTGATAGAATTTTTGCGCCTTTACTACAGTAAATTTTTGAAAGCAGAAGTTTTACTGGTAATGGAATATTATTATATTAACTGTGGTATTATTATTTTTACTTGAGTATAGAACTGGAATACTTCTTCCTCCACAGATGATTTATCAATCAGCTAACTGAAAACCCACTAAGCAGATTAATAGAAAATAAAGGTTAATTGCAGCCCTACAGTATTCATAATGAAGACTAACAACTGTTCAAGTGCATTTTGTCACATATTTACTCGCATCTTAACAATTTACACAATAGCCAGTACAATTCAGAATCAACATAGTAAACTGCATTGGCAAAAATGTAATACCTTTATGAAAAGTACATATTTCTTTATGTTTCTGTGGTGTATTACATTTATTATTATAGCGCTTAAGTGTGATGAAGTACTCAGATCCTTTCATCAAATAATAGCAGCAATACAGCAATGTAAAAATACTCCATTACAAGATAAAGATGCATTAAAAATGTCACCTAAATAATAAATATTATTGGCAAAATGTACTTAAAGTATCAAAAGTAAAAAGAATCATAAAGCAGAATGTGAGTATCATACTATTAGCCTAGATATTATATATACAGTTAGGCCTGGAAATATTTGGACAGTGACACAGTTTTCATAGTTTTGGCTCCGTACGATGGATTTGAAATGAAACAATTGAGATGCAACTGAAGTGCAGACTTTCAGCTTTAATTCAATTCAACAAAAATATTGTATAAAACGCTTAGGAACCATTTTTATACAGAGCCCCCTATTTTCAGGGGCTCAAATGTAATTGGACAAATGAACATAATCATAAATAAAATGTTCATTTTTAATACTTTGTCGAGAGTCCTCTGCAGGCAGTGACTGCCTGAAGACTGGAACATCACCAAATGCTGGGTTTCCTCCTGTGTGATGCTTTGCCAGGCCCTTACTGCAGCTGTCCTGTTGTTGTTTGTTTGTGGGTCTTTCTGCCTTTAGTTTTGTCTTCAGCAAGTGAAATGCATGCTGGCCTTTCTATTCTTGAGGCTTACTAATGGTTTGCACCTTGTGGTGAACCCTCTGTATTTACTCTTGCGAAGTCTTCTCTTTATGGTAGACTTGGATAATGATGCCTCCCTCCTGTTCTTCACTTGGCTGGATGTTGTGAGAGGGTTTTTCTTTACCATGGAAAGGATCCTGCGATCATCCACCACTGTTGTCTTCTGTGGACGTCCAGGCCTTTTTCTGTTGCCGAGCTCACCAGTGCGTTCTTTTTTTCTCAGAACTAAATGAAACAGCTTTTGAGTCAACTGTCCTACTACTTTTGGTCCCTAGAAAAAGAGGGGGCTACATATAAAAAAGCTGTAATTCCTAAACCCTTCCTCCAGTTTGGATGTGAATACCCTCAAATTAAAGCCGAGAGTCTGCAATTTGAGCCCATATTCATTAAATAACTGTAACTTGAAAATGTTTTGGTAAACAGCTAAAATAACAAAAGATGTGTCAGTGTCCAAATATAAACGGACCTAACTGTATGTTATTATTATATGCATTACTATGTAAGTAGCATTTTACAGTTGTAGCTGGTTGAAGTGGAGCTAATTTTAACTATTACTATATTCGGTAGTTTAATCTATAACCATCATATTTTATTAACTCATGAATTCTGTACATAAACTCTTACTCTTAAAAGTATCTTGTAACTATAGCTGTTAAATAACGTAGCGGGATAAAAAGTACAGTATTTCCCTTAGTAAGAGTATAAAGGAAATACTCAAGTAAAGTATCTCAAATGTGTACTTGAGTGCAATACTTAAGTAAAAGTGTAGTGTTACTGATTCAAAGTGCATTTGTTTTTGTTTTTTTGCAGGATGTTGGTCCAACATCATTCCCCTCCTCCTCCTCCTCCTCCTCCTCCTCCTCCTCCTCTTCTTCCTCCTCCTCCAGCCAGCACGTGCTGCGTGCTCGCCCCTGAGCCCTTCATCCCGTGTGTTTCGCCATTGGTCTGGGATGATGTCATCCACAGTAGAGACAATAGAGCCCACCTCCCAGTCAGTGTGTCCTCACACACGCATAGCAGCTCAGAGTGACACACGCTCAGACGTGACGCCAGCTGAGTTAGCCAAGCACTTCTCATGACATTTATTTATGTATCTGTTCATTATAAAGTCCGGCAGAGCATCTTCTAGTCAAACCAGGTCTGTTTTGATTTATTTTATATTTTTGTTTTAGAAATACATGAACAAACGAGCAGGCAGGGAAGGTGTTACACATCTGGATCATACCAACGCATCGGGTCGTGCCGCTCGGGCCACCACACACATGAGGATTCCTCATTCCGCTGCGCATAAATGATGACTACACTACAGGACTGCCACTCTTGATGTAAGTGATTTTTCTTTTTAGTAACGTTACTTATTGTGGCGGTCGGTCCGGGGCCTGCCGCCTGTGAGTCCCCCATCAGCAGTGTTCAGTGCAGCGGCTGTCACAGCACTACGTGTTGGTCAGGTTTTTTAAAAAATCGCCTCCTGAATGTCTTGATGCATCTGGTGTATTGCAATGTACAAATTGATGCCACATATTAAAAACCATGCAATGCATCCTCGTGTTATTCCCCGCTGTGCGAAGGAGGTCAGCAAGTATGAATGTTTGCCATAATAAGCGGCGGCGTGTATTATTTATGGAGATGAATAACTGCAGCCATGTGAAAGCGCCAAGTGTAGAATAACAAATGAACCCTTATTACACAAATCCACACTTGATCAGAGTGAGTAGGTGAAGGTACAGGCCTGCTCCGTCGGGCCCTGTCGTCCACATCGGCTTTACTTCTCATCATGGTAAAGGTTCAAAGAATGTGCTATGAAGATGCCATTAAATACAGAGAAATTAGGCAGTACGCCATCTAGCGACTGTGTAAACAGGAACTAATAGATTTCCCATTACTGGCCAGCAGAATAGCCCGATAAACAACAATGCAGAGGAAGAATGTAAATATTAATGTCTGGTTTATTTCTGTGTGTGGTGGTGCTGATGAGATGCAACAAAGAAGAGGAGAGGTGTGCAGCATGTAAGCACATTGTATATATTCTAAATAGCAGCAGCCAGTGATTTATTGACATGCATTTCAGTCAAGCCTCTAGTCTCTGTCAACATTGTCAGTCACAAATCCAGCAGAAACAAAAGGTAGTGTAAGTAAAAGGATGTGCCTGCCATGGATGGCTGTGCTACAGAGAAGAAGGAGCAGACACCCATATATATATATGTAACTGACTGATGAGAGCGATTTGGAAATCAAACATACAGTGTATAAGGTTGAAGATTACTCATTTATTTTCTTAAAAAGTAGGAAAACTGCAAACATTAACTGTGGTTTAACTATAGTTAGTGTGAGGCCGCCAGGTTGTTCAAGTAGAGGCACTAACTTCACAAGCAAGACACACACACACACACACACACACACACACACACACACACACACAAATCACTGCAGTGCATTTGCAGGAATGTTTCTTTAGACCAAGGGACCTAGTGTATACAAATCAATTTAAAACTTAAACCTACATGAAGCAATATTTTTGATGTCACTATGTCTCTGTAATCTGACAGGGTCACTTGTAGTCGTCCAGCTCTGCAGCTAACAGTTTGAAGCTGCCTTTAGTTCATATGTTGGTTTTCTGGCCTGAACTATTGAGACTGTAGACTGTAGAGTTGACTCAGTGCTTTCATTAACCCCCTATATAAAACCATGGGCAGCCATTACCGGTGACAGTGTAATGTTTCAATGAAACAATAATTAAATTGACTTTGAATCTCTCAGGAAAGATACAGTGTATCATCAGATCTTACATTCTACATCATTGCAAAGGTCAAATTTAAAGGTCCAGTGTGTAGGATTTAGTGGTATCTAGCGGTGAAATTGCAGTTTGCAGCCATTTGAATACCGCTCACCTCACCTTCTCCTTCCAAGCCTGCAGGAGAGACTACGGTGGCCTATCTCGAGCCAGTGTTTGGTTTGTCCGTTCTGGGCTACTGCAGAAACATGGCGGTGCAACATGGCGACTTCCGTGGAAGGGGATCCGCTCCCTCTGTAAATAAAAACGGCTTAAATTAATGAAAACACAACGATTCTTATTTTCAGGTGATTATACACTAATGAAAACATACTTATACATATTATATTCCATTTCTGCCAATAGCTCCTCACACTGGACCTTTAAAATGGATTAACTCAACAGTTATTGGTCACTTGTAGTTCAAGGCAACAATCAATTTACAATGAAACAAAGGGATTGCTCAGATAGAGGAAATGACTAACCTTGAAAATATGTGCGAGATATTTATGAAATTTATTTATGAAATATACAGCTATGGACATTACTTTAAGATTACTATCAAGAGAGGTCGAGATCAAACACAATGCCAAAGATTTTACCGAAATGATTCTGTAGAGTGATGGAATGAGGCTCAACGAATAGCATTGTCTGATAACAATAAGAAGGTCCAAGCCCTGGAATTAGTTTCATTGTTAATTGATCTACAGATTATTTTCTTGATTAATCAATGAATTAGTTTAGCTTGGGCTATAAAACTTAAATTTACAAAATAGTGAAAAATGTCCATCATAATGCTCTGAGGTCAAGTTTTCAAGGCCAAGGTGGCTTTGTTTGTCCAACCAAAAGTCTTCACATTTGAGAACCATCAAAATGTTTTGCCTTTTTGCTTGAAAATGGACGTGAGCAATTAATCGATTATCAAAATAGTTGCTTATTAATTTTCTGTCTATCAACTAATTGTTTCAGCTCTAGTTTGCATAGTCTAACCTTTTCTCTCAGTGCTCGAGTTTACTCCCACAGTCTACAGACACACAGGTCAGGAAGTGGAAACTCTAAACTGCGTACAGATGTGACTATGTTTGTTTACGTGTTAGCCATGTGATGGACTGGTGACCTATCCTGTTTCCCTGCCTTTTACCCAGTGCATGCTGGGATAATCTCTGATGACTCTGAATAGGAACGAGCAGACAGTGGATTAATTATTTGTGGACTGCTCGAGAGAACTTAAGTTCTGTGGTGGTTAGGAGCTGAAATTAAAATGATGCATTTATTTAGGGGTAGAAGGCCAATAGTCATCCGTATTTTAAATTGTTCAAAAACCGCTGTTTCACCATGATTTAATGCAGTGTAAATGTGTGCATCATCTGCATTAGTGAATGAATGCAAATTAATCTAAAAGTGAATATAGGAGACACTTTATAACTAGTTTAATATAGCTTTATCTCATATTTTTAACAGTTAGAATCATTTAAATTAAAAGTTGTTTGTCAGATCAAATAAAGAAAAGTTAGCAATTTGTAACACAACTACATGTTAAAATACAAACAGGTTAAACACAGGCCAAGAAGCTGCTTTATGTAAGTAGTAATGTACAGGCCTTTCAAGATGAAAAATGGCCATTAACAGGCTCTCCAATGTTAAAATATGAAATTAGACATTACAATGTGTTATTAGGGTTTCTTACACAGCAGAACTTTGGCTTTTGGTGGGTCCAGACGAGACTTAATACTCCAAGCATAACTCCCACCATTAATAACGATAATTTAATTAAGCGCCCCTTCTTCTAAATGTTGATGCTGCAGGCCGGCTGTGACGCTGAGGGAGATGCTGTGACAGCCTCAGGGTTGTGTTGTTGTTTTCATGCACACTCATACTTTCTTAGAGGTTGGTACTTTAGTGAAGATGGTCTGGCATACATTCCAGAGGGGGAATAGAAACAGACGGTTGTTACCACACTGCAACTAACAGATGTTGCTGCTGATTTCTTTTGTTCAAGTTGAGCAACCCCCTGTCAGATAGAATAGTTTCAGATCATTTCTGTTGTTATTTTTCTGAGGGGAAAGGCCTGCAGGAGACAAAATGGGTTGGGGATGCTTGATTCAACAAGTTCCTGCGCTCCTGTGTATCTGAGGTCTTGCCAAGCAGTAACTCCTTCCCTGGTCCAGATCAAAACACACTCTGAAACAAACATCGATCAAATACTGCCACACAGCTGCTTTCAGTGTGTAATATTAGACCACATTTGTTGAGTTGTTGCCTCCAACAATTAATCTGAATGATTCTGTTTTTCACGCCTGTCTGTATTTCTGTCTGGTTTGCATGTCACAAAGTTACAGTTCGGGATGACATTTGGTGGACAGAAGTGCCTCGGCACAAGCATCAGACTACATTATGGTGGTGTTCAGATCTGGGATTTCCAATGTCAGCTGATTTAATAGCAATCACTAACCATGACAGTGTGCTTTTTAACACTATAATTCTTTAACAATTTTAAAATATATTCAAAGCATATTACTGTTCTTCTTATCTTTATGTGACAGAGGGCTCAAATCCCAACCAACCACAAAACCTTTCTCCAAGCTGCTTTTGTCAGTTTCTATTCTTAGTATTCTATTTTAGGATAGCCATTTTTTGGATTTCTTATTAAATTGGAGGTCAAACTCCTTTCTTATTTTTTTAATGTTTTTTCAATGTGCCATTACATTGTGCTGGCATAGCTCTTTTTATGATGGTTAATAGAAATCACTGTGCTGATAGAGGTGTTGTCTGTAACTGATTAGCATTGGTTTGCTCCTTGATTAACATAAAGATTTTTCAATATGTGTAAATAGAAGCATAGCCGGGAATTCTGGGCCACCCTGAAAAAGATATTGCTCTGCCACCATTCCCATTCTTTCTCCTATAAAACAATAAAATAAAAATAACAATTGCTTAGCCTCGGCTGAATGGGGATTATGATACTGTACGTCCTAAAAGTCAAGTGTTTGTCTCAGTGTCAAATCATTTTGACTGAATAGTGGAGGGAAAGAAGAGATGGTTGAATGTTCCCCCTCACGCTGCCCTCTGATTGGCCAGTTTGTGCAGTTGCTTCCATCACTTTCTGTCCGCTGACTGTGGAGATTAGGTGATGTAATTATTTTGACTTACCCTCAGTAGCCTGTAGTGGTGTGAGCTCTGATGAGACGGTGAAACAAAGCAGATTAGAGTGAAAGACAAATGTAGCAAAAAATTAATGCAGTGTTGTGAGGTGGAATCAATGTGAATCAATCAAACAACAGGACCAGTATTTTAGACATGTGCCAAAGTCAAATTTAAGAATGCTTACTAATCAACACAAGGCTCATCCTTGTGTGTCATTATTGTATTATTATCATGGCATTGTTGACAAAACACACTCTCGCTTGGGCATCTGAGTCACAACCAAGTCATCACATACAGCAGGACTTCAAGTTGCAAGTAATTTTCCTTTGTCCCAAGTAAACTTACATCATTAGATGTGTGACTTACGCCTGATCAGAGTGTGAGCCATAATGACTTAAGTCCACATTCTCTGTTACAACCCAGATGTATCCTTTTTTTCTTTAATTTCATTTGGTCCTTTGTTTTCTGTTGTCCCACTCCACTTGGTCAGGCGATTTAACATTCATTTCACTTAATGCGTGCGTGACACCATCTTCAAATCATTTTAAATCTGTTTTCAGACATTCCTTATAGAAACACCTGACATGAAGATCTTAATAATACAGCATCATTTGTACTATTTTAAAGTACTTGAGGGTTTAAATGACCTTCAAAGCTTTGTGACCACATTCATTTCAGTGCTGTAGTGTGAATATAACTAATTAATTATTTAATCTGTATATAGACGAAGCTGATCATACTTGATTCTGTCATTAACACAATGACACACATTAACGTGTGCACGCTGCTAACTTATATCTCAGTCAAAGGGGATTTTCACCCAGTTTGACCAGTGGCCAGGGTGCTTTAGTAGTCATTATCATTCATATCATATTTGTGATAGGCACTTACTATCTGCTGCCTTTCCCATCTACAACCCATTCTGCTGCAGTTACAATTAACATTTCCACCCTTATGAATGTTAAAGGGGAGACTCTACATGCTGCTGTGACACCAGTGTCAAGGCACACTGCAATGCTGTGCAGAGTATTGGTATATCTTGGAAGTAGATTTTAACATCAATTTGGTACTAAATTGAATGCTACCCACAAAGCTTTGGTGGTCAGGCAAATGTATTTTCAGTGTTTAGCAATACATTAGACAGTCTGTTTTCTGATGTTTGGCTTGGAAAAACTGATGCCAAATCATGCTCGAGTGTTTAAATCCTGATAAGCGTGCTCATTTTCTGCTTCTCTGCTGATTTGTGAATTAGCATGTTCTCTGATACCAACATCTGTGCAGGCCAAGGAAAGATGTTCTTTTCATTCATGAGACCAACATTTGCTATAGCTGCTTCACTCCCATCATAACATGCACAATAATTAGTCTAATTCTGCCTTATGTCTCAGCATTAAATCTGAAAGTCTGATGGTGGACTTTATAATCTGCGCACATTCCTGAAGATAAGTACCACCATAAAAAAAAGACAAAGGCAGCAGCTTCCATGTATTTTCCTTTTAGTTCCTCATTGTCAATTAAGTGGTCAGGTTTAACAATAGAGTAGAAAATTGACTCGAGACAGCTCACACAGGCTATTTTCTATCTGGCCTGCTGGTTTGCAGGCAAGCAGCACTTTCACACAATAAACAGAAACAGTTTAGAAACCACCTAGAATTGTATTTTCCCATTGGACTGTCAAATTACACTCAGGTCCAAAAATTAAAGGAATCAGTAATCAGTAAGGTTGTGTAAGATGCTGAGTGATTCCAAGCTTCCAGCGTCACAATGATGGACAAAAGGCTGAAGCTCACCCTCT
The DNA here is from genome assembly GCF_020085105.1 of Siniperca chuatsi. Lineage (NCBI taxonomy): Eukaryota > Metazoa > Chordata > Actinopteri > Centrarchiformes > Sinipercidae > Siniperca > Siniperca chuatsi. Next base: position 7,764,834 of record NC_058055.1, read on the forward strand.
GTCTTTACTTGAAAACTCAAGGGGGACTTCTCCCAACCTATTGCATAGTCGCTGTAGTTTAGATTACTGTTGTTCTTTGTTTTTACTGAAAGAGAAAAAGCAGTTTTGTTCAGCATGCATCCATGTCCACATTTTAAGTACCAGCACCTCTAAAGCTCATTGATTAACATGTTATATTTTGTTTCTTTAATCCACACACTACTGAAGTATCGAAATGGCAAGTTGCGGTTTTATGGGGGTTTTGAGCTCGACTATTCTTGTCCAGTAGCAGTGACTTTCTGAAGTTGCTTTCTTGCAGAGAGCTACATGAGAAGATCAATTCCACTTATGTGCCGGACTATTTCTTAACTGCCTGGCAACCAGTGGAGACTTCACTGCTCTCGGTTAAGAAATAGTCCAGCGCATAAGTGGAATTGATCTTCTCATGTACCTCTCTGCAAGAAAGCAACTAAGCGTGTTGCCCAAAATGTCAAACCATTGCTTTAATATCACATGTAGTCCTTTTATTGTGTAGCTTCATGTGTTAGCATTAGAAAACTACATTTATCTGACATTGCGTAGTTGCATTATTTGCCCATATAGTAATGTAAAAACCTGTTCATTGATTTTCAGTCACATTAGCAGAGTCTGTGTGGACAAACCTCCTGTAGGATCTGTGACACCAACTGTTTGAACCTCACTGCTGTTAGGTATATTATTGTGAACATCCTAGTGCCTTTCTCCTTTGTGCCCAGTGCCCATAGATCTTGCTGTCCATCTGTCAGTTTGGTTATGTGTGTGGACGACCATATAAAGAGAGAAGTGGACCGCCTCCTGTCATTTTGTGCCAACTCAGAGGTAAACACGAGCAAAAATATGGAGATGTGGATTGTCCTCGGACAGAAACAGCCTGCTCATCAGCCTCTGGAAACAAGTGACTCAGATGACTAATTTTCCTGCCATCCACAATCTCAAAAAGCCTTTTTGAATGTGATGGGAAAAAAAAAAAATTCATGCAGCAAAGGAAGAGATTCTCTAACTCAAGCAATTTTATAAGCCACTAATTAAGCAGCACATCCACGCATTATTGCCTGGTTTTTGCTCTGGTGCTGTCCACTCTGTTGCGTGGGTGATTGGCTATCAGGTGCCTTTTGATGAAGGAGCAGCATAAAGCTGGAGCGGGGAGAGGGAACGGAGAGATCGCCATCAATCTTGCACAGCCAGACAGCCATCTGTTCCCAAAAACACCCACTGCATCAACTCTGCAGCTGGAGACGCACTGATACACCATGCTGCTTAAATCTACACTGTGATATTCTTTATAGTCGACTCTCTACTATAAGTCATGCACTGTCGTTTGCCCTGTATGTAAGGCCCCATCATTTCATGCACATCAGTACACACTGTATTCTGTTCCTGTTCTCAATTTCAAGACAAAATTAATGACTTTTTATTGTACTCACCACATAAAATTATTCCAACTCTGATTGAATTTTGCTTTATAATAACACAGTTCAGAGGTGCTAAGCAAGCAAATTATAACTGTTTATTATATTGCGGGTTTTGCTCAGGTGTTTGGGAAAGAGTTAAATCATCTGGAAAAACACTAGTATGTGTACCGCTCTCTGGCTCATGCCTGTGACTGTAAAGCTGTTATCTTTATTCAGCTGGTGGGGTAGCAGTGAGCCGAGGGAGGGCGTCATGATCTCCCCCGTAGGCTCCTGCAGCTCTCACTAACAGGAACTGAGTGGCTCTTCTTCTTCTTCTTCTTTCTTTCTTTTAAATATTTCTTTTTATCTGTGTGAGTTCTTATTTCAACTTGTTATACTTTCATGTGCTCGAATTCTGAAGCGGCTAACGTGATTGCAAAGCTTAGCATACGTTAGCCTTTTCCTTAAATATTAATACATACCTAATCATGCACACACATTTGCATTTGCCTCTCCGCTCCTTGATCCATCCTGCCACATTTGTTTATTCAGCCTAATATAAGTGGCTCGCGCTGTCAAAAATTTCATATAGGATCCTCAGTTCTTCTGAAAGGGACTCATAACTTATTCACACTTTACTGTCAACAAATGAAGTCATATATGCCTAGTAGATATATTATGCAGTCTCACACACTGAGTTGTGTGATATATAATATTGCTGCAGTTATGCACTAGGTACCTCGAACTACTGTGATTCTTACAAAGGGATGAGCTTCCTCTTAAGTATCAACACACATGGGTTTAGGAGTTTATTATTGCGCTCGGTTGTAGCCTGGCCATAGTCTACAATATTACACATTTACACAGGTATACATTACAGATTGTCTGATGGCCCTGGACCCGTAAGACATCAGTTTTGGCCATCAAATTGAGCAGAGCTCCTTTTTTAACAATTTCTTAGTCAGCAATGAGCTATTTCCTTTTGTCTCTCTGCACTGCTCTCTGTTGTGTTTTTTTGGCGCTGTCAGACTGGCTGCCACCTCAGTTCTGAGATCTGGCAATTGAAGCTATTAACAATGGGACAATAATGAAAAACTGTCAAATCACAAACTAAAAAGAACGAGTTTGACTGTTTGATCATGCAATCAACAGTTTCCTCATTTAACAAGCATCAAACAAGTCTACACACTTTGTACACTTTGTACTGTTGCTTGATGTAACTTCCAAGTGAAGCAGATTGAGGCAGCTCATTTTTGAAAGACAATCACTGCAAACACACACAACAGCACTCAGCATGTACTGTATGTTGGCAGAGCAGGTAGCTCCTTTTATCAGATTCCATTAATGTGTTAGAAAGGCAGATTAATTAGGACCAACCAACTGAAGTGATTTCACATAAACACAGTTAATTAAACACAATTTCTATTAACCTCCTAATCAACAGTGCTCACACCTTTTCATTTATAGTTTTATTCTCATAGGTGAATCCTGTCACTAATTGCACCTTGGCAGCAGTCTGCCCTCAGGACCAGAGAACAAATGCACAGAGATGACAGGATATTTGAATTCTCAACATTATTTGGCTTGTTCTGTCATAATTTTAATCGTCTGAAACAAAAAATCCTGCAAAACCAGATCCCTACAACTGACACGACCAGAGGTGGAAGAAGCACTCAAACCCTCTACTTAAGTAAAAGTACCAACACAACAAAGTAAAATTACAAGAAAAACTCCTGCATTCAAAATCCTACTTAAGTAAAAGTACAAAAGTATTGTCGGCAAATGTACTTAAGTATCAAAAGTACTCATTATATAGAAAAATGTCCCTTGTGACTGATGTGTTTGTTATATATTAGATTATTAGATAGATTACTGATGCACCAACATGTACTGTAAGCAGCATTTAACTGCTGTAGTTGATCATGGTGGAACTGGTTTTAACTTATGTAGTTAGGTAGTTTAGTCCAGTGGTTCCCAATCTTGGGGTCAGGCCCCCGCCAAAGGGTCACAAAATATATTGGGGGTGGGGGAGGTTGGACATGACCACAAAGCTTCAGCAGGCAAACCCCAGTTAAAGCCAGTTGCAAGTTTGACTGTATGTAGTAATGTGAAATTTGAATATCTTGTCAACACAGAAACTTTTATTAGCCCATCAGATGGTGTAAGGTTTCCAGAGTTATGCTTCACTATAGTTTGAAGTGCATTATATTTTATTCTTGCTGTGGAGTATCATGTCAACATGTACCAGTGAAATTTCAAGAGGCATCCCTGTTGTACTTTGTTCTAGTATTTTCCATTTCTCTCTGTGGCCCTTACTGTCTGCTGAAGCTATGACTATGAGTGAGTGAAAAGGCCACTAGCCAGCCTGCAGTTTACAGTGTGTGAGAGAAAAGTGATCAGAGTGATAGTGACTTCCACCATGATAAAACTGGGTCAATGTAACCCCCACCCCCTCCACCACAGGCAAGGCTGAAAAAGGAAAAAAAAAAGATGAGGATACCATCAACAGACTCTGTGCGTGGATATAAGCATTGGAACACTGGAGCGTGGTTTGCTTTCTCTATGGGTCGGTATCTGTGTTGTGTTGGGACTGAAGGCACCCCCAGATTTTTTTGACATGTTCCTTCCCTGTCACGTTATAATCTGTCCCCATGTATTTTCTCTCTACCCACTTTGTTTCTGTCAGCCAGTGTTGTCCTCAGTATCTGTCCCTCCCAGTCCCCCTTTGAACCTTTTGGTCTTCCACTCCCTGAGAGATTCTTGATAAATATGGCTTGAAGGGCTTAACTTTATAATGAAAATCCACCTTAACAAACACTGTTTTAAAACAGCTATATGTGATGTACGTCACAATTACAGGCTACTTTGTTGTTTGGTGGCCAAATCTGAACAATGTTATATGAGGTTGGTGCATCTCCACCATTTAAAGTGTTGCATTATCTAAATGACGAAAAAAATCTTTTCTCATTTACCCTAGTAGTATCTAGCCACGCAGATAATATTAATTAATTTACTTATCTAGGTTTTGAGATATCTATCTCTGAAATTTCTGCCTCCATCCTAATGCAATGGAGGTGGAGGCAAGGGAAAATATGATGTCAGCCATTTCCATTGGGACTATTTCTTCAGTAAAAAGTAGTTCCAATAAAAATTATTCACTGTGAGGTCTTTGGAGATGCTGCTGTTGAATGGTTTAAAGGTAGTTTATAAAATGATGTGAGCTCCACAAACAAAATTCCATTTACCTCTATTTTGGTTGATGGCAGAAATGACAGATCTCTCAAATCCTGGGCAAATAAAATTTAAAATATCTGCAAGGCTATATATCACTAGGATTGCATAAAAAATATGTTGTTTAGTAATGTGAACTGACCATTTAATTAATACTAAGAGTCTACAGCCATGCTAGCGGCTCTATAAGGTTATATTTAGGCACAGCTGTGCTTTGAGCTACATGCTAACGTCGGCATGCTAACATGCTCACAGTTACAATGCTAGCATGCTGATGTTCAGCAGGTATAATGTTTATCATGTTCACCATTTTAGTTTTGCGTGTTAGCATGCAAATATTTGCACTAAACACAAAGTAGAACTGAGGCTGATGGGATTGTCAGTTTTCCAGGTATTTGCTCAAAAATCTTGGAGTAGTAGTGGACAATAAAAGTTTGACCTGATGATGGCGCTAGATGAAAGAGTTAAGGGATCACCAAAGTATTACAATGTTGCTAGCATGGCTAAAAAATATGTCTTTTTGTAATAACTGACCCTTTAAATTTAATACAAATTTTAGTGATCTAAAACATCAAAGGTAAACCTCAGATTTTGGTGTCAGCCAGTTGCAATCAAAGAGCAAGTGCTTCTTCCTAGACTCACTTTACACCAATACCAACAGACTAGAATGCCAAACAGACTGCATACTTTTCTTGTTCTCCTTCAAACAGAACTTTGTACTTTTCTACTTGTGCTTTGAGCTTAATGCTAACATTAGCATGCTAACATCCTCACAGCCAACCTGTACAGCCACTCCTGCAGCCGTGTGGCAAAAAGTAAATTAAAGTACTGTATCAACCAAACTCCTGGGTGCACTGAACATCTCAGATTGATTGTATTTAACAGTGTGTGTATCAATGGGTGGATTTTCACTTTAATAATATTTCTTCTTAACGTTTGAGAGCAGCCTTATAATGAATGTACCAAATAAATATAAACATTTAAAGTCAAAAGTCCTGTAGTAACTGTACCAACCTGTTAATCACATTAATCATAAAGGCAATTTAATGATACAAAAAAATCTTCTATATGTATTTTATTACAAAGTGCATATTTATAAGCTACAGCCAGTTAATTTCTTTTTGCTGTGTCATGGTGAGAAAGCTTTCTCTCCAGCTGAGTTGTACTGTTGTGTAAGTGGTGACCTTCTGTTTATACCATGGCCTAGACAAATGCTCATTTCTAATTGACCCAAAGGATTCTTTTAATTTAGTTTATTCCAGAGGCAGGATGAACAGGCTAGACGGCTCGGAGCAGGAAGTGTTTCATTTCAGGTAATCACATGGCTCTTCAGCAACAGTTTTTAAAGTGAAAAATCCCACTGCGCCATTAGCTAATTTTGAGAGTCACTGTGTTGTTTTTCTGTGACAAAGCAGTGCAAAGACAGCAGTGCAATACAATTTTTGTCAAATTTAAGAAGCGCATAAAAATAAACTGTACACATCACAGGCGCATTCACATACATGTGCTTTTAGTTCAGTTATAAGGCAATCCTGGCTAATCATCCATTGCCAATTTCCTATTTTTTATTGCAAGCTTGGGCATCATTATATAGTGTACCTCTACATCGAGAATAGTGAACATGCACGATCCAGCTATGTTTTATAGTATATTTAGCTATTTTTACCATCAGCCATGACTTGGCTTGGCTTATTATTTCATGTGACTGGTTGTTGCAGTTAATTTTATGCAGCTTTTGTGACTGAGCTTTTAAGAAGCCTCACTGCCATCAGGATTAGCTGGGATTATTTGCTGCTAACAGCAAACAGGTACACACTCTTGTACCTTTGGATTTAGAATTTTACACCCTAATGGTCGTGATATTACTGGGAAACAGTTTAAATTTGAACGTCAAACTCCTATAAATATAGATTAGGGCAAGTGGCCCTGGTATAAGCAGATAACAGACTGTGATGTGCATGTTTAAATGGATTTGGAAAAAAGTAATCACTAGAGTGTTATCCATTCAAATCAAACATGCATCTCAGTGGGTATTCTCTTTATAGAATTTCTCCTTTCATTTGCAGCAAATATGAAAGGAAATATGTGTGACATGTTAATGGTCAAAACTGAGATGTTGGTTGTTGGTTTTGTATTTGTTCTTGGTATGTTTTGATATGCAAAAGAGATGACTTGCAAAAATATGCAAAACATAAAAATCTATTGTTGTTGTCAACAGGTGTTGTCATTCTTTTCGTGGATTTGGGGTTTTACTTTACATTTCACAAATAATTGACCTTCATTCTTTTTAAATGTAATTACACAATATTGTAACATACTATATCAATAGAAAAAACATCAGCATGTGCTGTTTGTGTCTAATCTGATGGAACGTAAAGTGTGCCCCACATCTTCAGTGTTTGTTAAATTACAGTCATTTCCTGACTACTCTCTTTCTGTCTCTCTCCCTCTTCATTGGACAGCTTTGCATAAACCCAGATGCCTCCACTCCCTCTTGATGAGCGCATAGTGGTCATTCAGCGCCCTAAAAACTTAGCCCTGTGTGAGGCTTCCCCACAAACCATCCCACAGCACTCCTCTCAAATATCAGCCTCTTCCAATGGACAAGTCACCCACCCACCTCATCTCCACCTTTCTCAGTCCCATTTCTATTCACCCTCCTGTAAATCTCTGACTCTGGAATGCAAGCACAGATCCTCCCGTGTGCAGAAATTCAAGGTCGACCAGCCTGTCATCCCAGCGGGTGTCAGACACATCCCTAGCCACTGCCATAGCAATGGTACAGTAACTCTCGGCCCACGGCTGCCCTCCCACACACATACTATTGATATCAGGGTGACAGTGGACAAAGGAGGACACAGAGGAGGATTAACCAAGTCATTAGGGCGCAGTGGAAGTGTAAAAGGTGGTAGAGCGAAATGTGCCTCTTCACAGTTGGATCAAGGACAATGTGAGAGAAAAACTGGAACTGCAGGGAGGCCAGGTGGAGCTGAACACAAGCCACAACGAAGTCACCATAGTCAGCTGTCATCTTCCCCCGGAGGCGTCATACAATTCGTCCCCGCTCAGGCGCAGCAGCGTAGGTTCAGGAGTGAAAAGGAAAAGGAAAACACTAGTTTTCTTAACAGAGGCGACCAGGAATTTCCCTCTCTAGGTCATAAGAAGAATTCCAAACTGGGAACTGTCCATCAAAGCCATAATAGTCATAGTCTACCCTACCACCACAACTCTGTCCCTGTGCCCCATGCCGCCATCCTAAACTCCAACTATCCCTCATCCCCTCCCTCCCAATCCACCAATGTCCCAAACTCATTTCAGCAACTCAGCCAGCCACACCCATCCCGCACCAGGGATCACCGCCCTCACATTCTTCATGGTCTACCCCTCTCCCCCTGCTCTTCCAACGTTGGAGGGTTCCCCAGCCCTGACCATACCTGCACCATTGACTGTGCCCACCCATTCAGTTGCGGCTGCTGGAGGTTGGTAAGATGCAGAGGGTGTAAGGGACACTCTGCTAACTGCCAAGGAGGTGGAGGAAGCTCTTCCACCTCATTTTCCTGTGTTCACAATGTCGGAGTAGTGAAGAGAGGAGGCAAAGAAATGGGCCTGAGAAATCTGGGTGGGTGTCTCTCCACCGCCTCCACCTCCAACACCTCCTCTTCTAACAGTACTGTGTCTGACTGCAGAGCAAACTTGTTCAAACCTCTCCGCTGTGCCTCCTGCTCTGCTGAGGCCGGAAACTTTGAAAGCCCTGCTTTCCTTCGCAAAAAACTGGTAGGGGGATGCCTGCCCTGTGCCCCGCTGTCCTCCTCTGCTCCTCTCCGGGCGATACAAAGCTGCGTCACAGGCTGCAACCCCAAAGCCTCTCAGACAGGCAGCTCCACCTGCAGCTACTGCAGCAGCGATCCCATAGTGGTGACATTCAACCCTCGCCGAGGCAAACCCCCAGGAAGAGGCATTGGAGCAGCTCATCCAATGGGTATGTTCCAAGCCGATGATGATGACTACAGCGTGCGTACTATCTGGCCTGAAGAACTGGCCAAGAAGATGACCCATTCTAAAGCCCAAAAGAATCACTGTGCCGGGATGGGAATAGGAGTCGGGAAGACCTGTGCAAGCCAGGCCCAAAATGGCAGTAACGGAACAGGCCTTGTCCCCTTGGACTGTCAAAACCTCCAGGAATATGCGCAGCCTCAGCTAACAGACCATGCAGGCCGACGGCGGCTTCAGCAGGGAAAAATGGCTGCCCTTGATTTTATGGGCTACAGGTCAGGATCTGGGTATGATGATGGCCGGAACTCACTGAAGAGGCTCTTGAATAAAGCCGAAGATGTAGGAATGGGCGATGGTCCTGAGCAAGACGGAGATGCGGCATATCCACGTTCCCCCTCTCCCCGCTCTGCCTCTCCATCGTCACCTGTGTCCTTTTCACCTCCACCGTCTGCCCCTAGCACACTCATCAAACCCAAACCCTGGCAGAGAGACAGGGAGGGAGGACATTCTCTGCCGTCGGCTCAGTCACTTCACCTGGCCCTCAACTCCCTGAACAGAGAGCAAGATGAGGAGAACAGCAGAAGTAAGAATTATATAATTTCTACAGTGTGAAGTCACTAATTATCCACTGCAATCACTGACATAAAGCTGGGTCATATTGTGTTGAATGTCTTTTAGCAGCATTTTTCAACCCCTTATATAGGCCTACTACCGATGTCCATCAAAAAATCCCTATTGGTTAGTGTCAACGTGCAAATGGTGTTCCTTTTTGTGAGTGCAGTCTGTGTTTGGCAAATGCTGTCATGATTCTGAGCCTGTTCCCCTTGACGTGTTAAATACTTTTGCTGTGTTTTTAACCCACATTTGGGAATGTCTAGCTCCTTTGAATCTCAGCAAGTTGTTTCATAAAATAATCAAAGTAGCTACTAATGGTCAGACCTCTTTTATAGCCAATAAATACTGCTAATTAGCTTTAAGACTAATATGACCTACTTTTGAATCTGTGATTTCATTGTTGATTTAGTTACTTCAAATTTTGTTTATTTTGTCACCCTGTACATGTTTTAAAGTATTAATCTTGTCATTTCTTGATATGTGGCAGCAGTTTTAAACTCTAACAAAGCCATCTTCACACAAGGCAAGCGATGTCTCTACACTCTTTCTCTCTGTCTCGTCTTCTCCCAGTGCACCTTTCTCTGCCGCTCTCCTCTTCATTGCCGGCTTCTCTATCCGATGAGACTGTGATGACTCCTGATGCAGAGAACGCCGTTGTCAGTCCCATCCTGCCCTTCTTGTTTCTGGGAAACGAGAGAGACGCAGAGGACCTGGACCTGCTGCTGCGCCTCAACATTGGCTACGTGGTCAACGTGACCACACACCTGCCCCTCTACCACGTCAACTCTGGGCTGCGCTACAAAAGACTGCCAGCCACCGATAACAGCAAGCAAAACCTTCGACAATACTTTGAGGAGGTTTTTGAGTTCATTGGTGAGAGTCCCACCTCTGATTGTTGCATTTGTGAGTGTGTATATGGTATGTTGTAGAGAGTCAGTCAGCGCTAAGAAGTAAAGTACTGATTAGCAGTGTTAGCCAGTAATGCATTACTTAGTAATGTGTGACAGTAATGTGATTACTTTTGTTATTAACAAGTAGGGATTACAATTTTAAAATTCAGTAATTACATTACAGTCAGTAATACCAGTAACACTCCGTCACTTCAACATTTTGGGGGTCGGCTTATTTGCTGTCTTACCGAGAGTTTGATGGACGGTCAATTTTCTGTGCATTCAGTGAAGAGAGTAGTCCAGGACGTGTTAGCTTGGCGTAGGGGCAAGAGGTGTGGGGAGGGGGTTAGCCTCTACCAACAGAGGAGAAATGCACCTCACAGTAACTCAAAAGTTGTTGTGTCTTCTTTGCTGTTAGCTAGCCACCGGTAGCTCGACCTACATTGGGGTGGTAAGCCTACATTCAGGAAACACCTGGGTTTAGTTCAGAGTTGGGACTAGAGTGCTGCGTGTCACCGGTAACAAGAGTAATGAAACTTGTTTTATTACCACCATTATTACTTTTGCTGTTGAGTAATTAGTAAGATCATGTAATTTCTTTTTCAACTAGTAATATGTAATGAGTAATTAATGACATTTTTAAATTGCAGACACTGAGTGGAAAGATAATTATGTGATTATGCTGGCCAATAGGACAGGCATCTATATACTGTAGTCAGTGGTCTGTGTTCAACTGTAAGTGTTACCTGGTAACAAGATTTTTTCCGTGATGATTTTTACTCAGAAAAAGAGAAAGAAAACATTGATAAGCTTTTAATATCAACAGTTTATTTCCTTTCAAAGCTGTGGCACTGACTATTGTGTTACTGTCTCCAAAGTTAATTCCTGAACCAGCTCATGCCACCCACATTGTGGTAGAAGAGATTCACCTTCAGACAAGTCTCTTTAGTGACTGGCAGAAGTTTTGTTTTGTGTTTATCAAAAAAGGCGGTATTTGGAATGAAATGTTGAGAAGGATTATTGGTGGATGCCAATTTATAGGTTAAAAGATAGTCATTGACGTTTTATGGAGCCTTGAATGAAAATAGGAACATGCATGTTGACATCCTACATTTTGGCTGTAATTGGGCTTAATTCTGTATTTAGGATGTAATCGTACGTGTCGTAGGCCTTGCTAAATGTACGTTAGTTGTAAGTTTTAATGACAGTGTAAGTTCTAATGACAGTGACGATAATTTCTATATTCACAGATGCTCACAGCTGGCCAGCATGCAGCATTAAGCCAGATTGTACTTCTTAAATTCAGCAAATTGAGCTCATCTGTTTTGTTGTTCTCATCCACAGAGGAGGCATATCAGAGTGGACAGGGAGTGCTGGTACACTGCCAGGCAGGCGTGTCCCGTTCTGCAACCATTGTCATCGCCTACCTTATGAAGCACACCCTCATGACAATGACAGATGCCTACAAATACGTGCGGAGCCGTCGTCCAGTGGTGTCCCCGAATCTAAACTTCATGGGCCAGCTTTTGGAGTTTGAGAGGGACCTCAACTCTGGGGTGACTCCTCGTATCCTGATGCCTAAACTTAATGGTGTGGAGACGCAGGTGTAAGAAAGGTCAGGGGTCAGGAGCGTGTATGAAGAGAGAAACTAGAGAGATTAAAGTGGCATTAATGAGTTTTAAAGAAAGAGCGCAGCACATTTTGGAAGAGAGACATGATCAGAAAATTGGTGGTGTGTTTGGAAATTAGTGCACTTTTACTACTGTGAAACATGAGACAAAAGACTGGATGCTACATTTGTTTAAGAAGTAACTCTTGGACAACATGATCATCATCCAGTATACTGTTTATAAGATAATGTGCCAATATTTTGTATAGACCTAACATCACTCTCAGATATCTCATTTCTTTTTTTCTGATGCATCTTCCTTTTTGTTCCCATCGTTTACATTCACAGCCACACAGAAATACAGTGACTTTGTTGCCATTAATCATAAATGCATGCAGAACAGGAACACAAACATTGAAAGGGTTCATTGGTAATGTCCTACTTCATCTCCAACACCACCGATGTTTTCACCACATGTAGCAACACACAGATTATTACAATGCACTTTACTTCCCATGTATTTGTTTCATTATCACCAAGTAAATTCTCACAAGGGTGAGAAGAATTTGTCACACAGACCTCAGTTACTGTTTTTGGTTAATATTATCATGTCTATGGATTTTTTTCCTATTTGAGAACTGTGAAATAGAGCGGCATGGACCTAGTAGGTAGCACTAAGTAGCATTAACCTGGGAAACGTATCACAAAAGGGACAAACAGCTCATGGAAATGTGTAAGAATGGTTATATTTCAGTGAAGCCGCCTGTATATTAGCAAAGAAAACGTATTGCAAGTCTGAAATGATGCTGAGCACTGAAAACCTCTCATGAGTGAGCCGTTCACAGGGTTGGAGTAACAATATAATGCAAGTACAGCTGTCAGTAACAGTGAAGTGTCAGTGTTAATGTGTGTAAATAAAAAATAAATTCTCATATGCAGGCTGATACACTGAAATAAGATCATTAGAAACACATTTACTGCAGAGCTGAAACCACAACTCAGCAGTACTTTCAGAGATTTTTTTATGCACACTATGATTTACAGTTTATTTGACTGGAGTCGTGGGTTGGCAGGTATTGTCCTGCTGTAATAATGTGCTTTAAAACAGACCTTTTCCAACTGTGCACTGTTTATTTTGTGGTTAATTCATAAGAGAAATGCATTATTTTTATTCATTTTATACAATGTAAAAAAAACTTTGTTCTTGTTTGGTGTTTAGCATGAAACAGTCCTGTCATGGTGCACGGACAGATATTTCTTAAAATGTAAAGAGCACATGGTAGTTTGATTTATTTGAGATGACACAGTAACAGGAAAGAGGCAACATTTAACATCCTGCTTAACCCGTCTGGTTGGGAACATAGAGCCACAGTATTCATTGTGTGTTACGGTGAAAAAACTGTGCAAAACTATAACCTTTTTTTGGTAACTCTTGATTTCCGATCTTGACTTGCTTCTCTTGTTTTAACATCCTGTGGCAGATTACCGCCAGGTGTTATTTCCCACAGTACCAAAAAGGGACTGACAACCAAGTACCAATTTGAAAAATGCATTGTTTCACAGCTTACACTATCTTACCTAAAGTCATGATTACTGTTAAAGTCAAATCTACTTTATAGTTACTTATTTTAATGCTTTTGTGAAAGAGTCAAAAAACATCACTGTTTTGTTAGAGATGGTGATGTCTTAGCTGATTAGTCGATGTCCATTGTTACTCCCTAACTGTTCTTTTGCCTTATTGTCCGTACTGAACTTCTCAACTGTGTCCCTCCTGACAATGCTTTATTTTTATTATGAAGGCTTTAGTCTGATTAGAGAAGGATTCTTGATTCACTGTGAACTCTTCCACTGTATTGTTAAAGGGACAGTTCACCCCAAAATCCAAAATACATTTTTGAAATATATGTATTTTTGATTTTGGGGTGAACTGTCCCTTTCAGGTCTGAGGTTCAGTACACATTAAATTACAGGTATATGACCTGTACAGTGAATCTTCTGGTTTAGGGTTAGCAAAATAACATCACTGGAATGGGACCTTTTTAAAGTATCTTCAGTATCTACAGAACAGTTACAAAACGTCTTTCCCCACAAGTGGCTCATAAATCAATTATAATGTACAAAGTCAGTGCAGATTGCCTTCTGTGTTGTGCAGCTCTTAAATTTGGGGCTATAAACAGCGTGAAACAATGTGGTACAAACTGAGTGTATCCAGCTTTGACTTGCAGGATTTTCAAAGCATCATAGCTTCACCCCATGTTATATCAGTTAATCCACTTTATGGGAAGAAGCAGTGATTAGTGGAGAAGTGATGTTTTCTAATCTGTTAGTCGATAAGAATTATTTTGCACATTTTCTAAACTGATGCCATACACATTTTTTGATAACATGCTGTTGATGTATACAATAATTTATGACTTGAAGATTTGCAAAAAAAAAACTAAAACATTTTTCCTAGCATCAGTTGTTAATCAGAGTCAAATATGACTTGCAAAGAAAGATTAAATTCCTTTATGCAAGGGTGTAGGAAGAGGGGACACTTGTGATCTTACTATTTTATTTATTTGTGTTCTCTTCTCATATAAATAAATGGTTGTGCAGTCTGACAGGGACGCCAGGGCACTCTGATAGTCCAGGGATTCAGCACACATCTATTATTGATCAAAGATCATTTGACAACACATTAGGTTAAAGAGGGAAAGCACGGCACTAGCTTGTGTGTCGACAAAAAACCCAAACACATCAAAATCTGAGTATATGTTCACAAGCTTTGTTAGTATTTTTTTGTATTTGTGTAATATTTTAACCAAATTTCAGTTGCCCGTTTGCCAGATTTTAACTCATGATTAACAAAATGCCCTGTTCCAAGTTTCTACAACCAAAATGCCTTCAGTTTAGCCTTCTGTAATTTGGTCCTCCAGCGTCGTCATTATAAATATGACTTTGTAAAATGACCCTGAATTTTGCTTGTTGGATTTATTTTCTGGCTAAGTGACTTTGATATATATATTTTTCTACAGTCAAACTTCTTCATCATGTTAGGTATGCACATATACTCTAATTGTGTAATTACAGTTTTTTACATGAATCTTTGTTTTCTATGAAAGGCAGTTCGGGCAGAATGACATCCTCCAACTCTGCATTGACAATAAGGATCTTCAGCCGTGCTTTTCGTTGCAGTATTACAGTTTCACTGTTATCAGACCTCAGTAAACGTGGGTCAACATACCGTATTACTGTTTTTACCTCTCGCCTTTATTTCAGCTGGAGAGACATCAACCAAACATGCTGTTCACTCCTTCAGTCTCTCCAGCTCAGCTCACAGTAGGTGTAGGATTAACCTGTGAAGAAGGGCCTGTTGCTATTGCTCCTTGATTTTTATACAGACTTTATATGCAAGATGGCTGCCGAAGCAATTTCTTTAATTCCACGCTGTATGGACTTGCTGTGCAGTTGAGTCAATACTGACCTCAGTCATTTGTACTCGAAAGACACGTCGAAGGAAACTGAACATTTTCTCTTTAATTCAAATAAACTGAAGGGCCAGTGTCTCTGTGAGTGCCAGTGTGTACAAATCTTCTGTTTTGCACTTGAAAAGAGGAAAGTTAGTACAGTATGTATGATAACTTTTTGAGAACGCTGTATATCCGTGCATTGCTTATTTGTGGGAACTTAATTATTCCTGTTTGTACTTTATTGTTCATTTTTAAACACTGTGTTACTTCCTGTACCAAATATTGAATTTAAGTATATTGATTCATAGGAATGATGATGATGACATGATTCAAGAAAAAAGCAGATCACCTCCTTCCTTCCTAATGGGGGTAAGAACTCTTCAGGTATGACTATCATAGTAATGCTGTGCTGTTTCACCCCACCATCCCGCCTCCTCCAGAGACCCAAAAACTCATGTTATCTAACCTGTGATGCTCTTCTGTCGCCATCTTCCTTTTCATAATGGATTATTTCTCTTAAGCAAATATTTTCATATTGTAGTAACTGTAGGTCCTTGTATTTAGGCAATGTTTTTACCTTCATGCACTGTGACTAATACAATGCTGCTATATCACAAAGACTTATTTGTACGTCACATTTAGCTGATGCAAAGTGGTGAATATCACTAAAGGTGATTGATACAAAGTGGGCTTGAATATGGAGGCCCTGCTTGCATTGTTCCAATTCAGTCCAGGCTTCATTGTGCTGCCTCGGTGCAGTATATTAATCTCAGAGTGACTGTAGCTGTAGCTGTTCCTGTTGGTCGACCTTTATGAGCATGATAGAAAGAAAAGAGACTGTAAAATGTAGCAGTAAAATCTTTTTAAAAGCCCATCTCTTAGCTCACTGTGGTTCAATAAAACTGTGGTGTTGCTTTTTCTGCAACAGTGTTCATTTTGGCAGAAATGTTGTCTTTGTTCGGTTATAGTTTTAAGATTGGCTTTAGTTACAGTATGTGAGAAAAATGTCCATTATATTTGACACCAATCTAGACTTAAAAACTGTCGAGTTAAAACATAAATCCTGTAACTGAAATTTTGACAAGGTGCCTATTTGTATCACATGTTGCTATTAATAATCAATGTGTGTATGCTGCAGTGTTGACATGTGTAGCATATTAAGATCAGATAAGCTTTAAGTTTTGATTCACGATTTGAGTGAAATCAAACACGTCCATGGAAATTACATAAACGCAGGATTAAATACAGATTTCAAAATAATTTGAATTATTTTTTAGCCATGCTAGCGACGTGGCTCTAGGGATGGCAATGTTATTCGGTAGGTCAGTCCACCATTTGGCTCCTGACTGAAATATCTGAACAACTACTGGATAGATTGCCATGACATTTAGCATTGATGGTACCCAGAGGAGGAATTGTAAAAACTTGAATGCCCTGACTTTTCATCTAGCGTCATCTGCAGGTCAAAATGTCTGTTTATCCAGTAGTTTGGTTTATGACCAAATACCTGCACAGCTACGAGCCTCAGCTTTACTTTGTGTTTAGTGCTAATTCGTAAATGTACGGCAAACTAAGATGTTAAACATATACCTGCTAAACATCAACACGCTAGCATTATCACTTAGGATGCTGACATTAGCATTTAGCTGAAAGCACTGATGTGCTTAAGCCGCTAGAATGGCTGTACAATCTTAGTCTTGTTTTAGACATACACATGTCTCAAAAATTTACAAAATCTGCAAGAGTTATGTTTCTGTCAAGTGAATTTTACTGGGCATATTAACATTATTGTGATACAAATCTGAACATTTTAACAGCTGCAAGATTTCAGTTGACTTGAGCTTCATAAAATTGCTTGTCTTGATTGTTTTTTGACAGTTTGAGCAAGCAACAATCTGCCAGCAGTAATTCTTTAGTGTAAATGGCAAACATATTCAGTAGCATACAGTATATGTAGTTGACCTCATGTTATGATGTGATTTTTAAAATAGACAGATAATACTGAATGACAATAATGCCTATTACAATGTCAGTAATACAGACAAAGTTATAAACACACATCCATGAATTAGAGGTAAACTTAGAATATGTTTGGACCTGGTTTAATTTTCCTCCTTATATAACAAAATATATTCTCAGTACACATAGGCTTTGGGGTTTATATAATTTGAATCTTGAGTTGATCTCAGATGTAAAAGTAAAAAAAAACATGCATCTATAAATCATCTTGTAGCACAAAATAATATGCAAAAAGTCAAGTGGAGTTACGCTTCAGAGAATCTGTAGCTAGCAAGTCAGCCAGTGCCAAGATTATTATGTCAGATATGCACAGGCCTTCTATGCATCCATGACTTATCATAGAGGAATGAAGGATAGAAGTTTGAGGTTCAGAAAGTAATCAGTAGAAAAGGTTTTGACAGCAGCAGAATCTACCCCATGGAGTTACAAGGATATAGATGACAAGAAAAGTGGTGTGTGTGGAAATTGATCATTGGTTTAGATGTGACTTCAGATGTGATACTTTGTTGGCATGACATCAAACTCCCATCCAGGCAGAACAGTTGTGCAATAAATAGGCACAGCAGCTGCATATAGAGGTTTGAAAGGTTTTTTGTAGCGGTTTTCTCCAGACAGTGGCTGCTCTGGGTGAGTGACAACCTCAGTTCACACATGTACTTTCTCTTCCATTTCTTACATGTTTGACTAGCAGCAGCTCTGATTAATCTGGTTCCTGTGTTGGTGACATGACTGTAGATTTCCCATCAAGTGATTTAATTGCTGTCTTGTCTTCTCTTTTGTTGGTTATAGCTGAATATGATAATGTTACCTTAATAGCATTTTAAAGTGTGCAGTACAAAAACCTGATGGCTGGATTGTGAAGTTGTTCTCCATGTTAATTTCTAGTAAACACACTGGAACTGGCTCTTTCAATAAAAAAAACCTGAGAAATAATCATTTTTGGGAGTATCTGTTGTTTTAATTTGTTGCGATTATTTCTGTGAGTGTGCTGAAAGCTTTGGTGAACTCAAACATCCAATGAAACCATGCACTTTGATAGGCTGGAGCTCACACGGCTGATCACCGGCACTCTCTGAATTAAGTCAGAAGTGTCTATTTGGAAAGTATTGAGCAGTTACATTGCCGTCAATACAAACGGCCAATTGCAATTGATGATTCAGATGATCACCCCACCCAGATCTGCTTTGCTCATCATTACATAAGCGCTGGTTTGGGATTCACAGCTGTGTGATCGAGCACCCGGAGGCGGATCGATCAGTGAGAGACAAACTCACTGTCTGCCTGGCAATAACTACTGCAAATAAAAAGCATGAGCAGTGTGGGGCAGTGCTGTACTGACTGTATTTAACTGTGAGGACCAGGTTTGTATTTCATAATGACTCTAACATGAAAGTCTGGGTGCAAGTGGTAATCTCAAGTTTTCCTGTTTAAACCTAAACTTGCTTTATATTTTTAGCCATCCTAGGGGCGTTAACCGGTCCACCACTTTGATCCAGACTGAAATACTGCAAGACTACTGTTACTGTAAACTACTACTATAGGTTGCCATGACATTTGGTACAAACATTCATGTTCCCCTCAGGATGAATTGTAATAACGTTGGTGATCCCTTCACTTTTCATCTAGCGCTATCATCAGGTCATACTTTTGATTTGTCCAATACAAAAACCCTAAAATCATATCAATATTGGTTTATGACCAAATACTTGCTAAACTAATGACATTCCCATCAGCCTCAGCTATACTTTATGTTTAGTACTAATAAGCAGTGATGGCGAAGATGGTAAATATGACCTGCTAAACATCTTCTTTGCCAGGTTTGCCTAGCAAACAGGTCATAGGTAGCTAAAGTGTATACTGAATAAGTGAGTCAGTGAGTGGTTTTATACAACTAACTTGCAACAGCAAGTATAATGAAAGAAAAGTAATGCCGCCTGGATGACATTTTTTTCGACATAAGGAAACCTATTTAATAAATGTATCTACAAAGTCTCAAAATGTTCCCCCTGAACGTATCTGCAAACTGCAGCCATGACATTAATTAAATATAATATCACAGTTTCTGATGTATTACTCAGTAGAGATCATTCTGAATGTTTCCATAGTAATGGTTTGTTGCCACACACCTGCATCCCAATTGCTAGCAAATCGGTTGTCACCTCCACTACAGTATATGGTGCTCTGGTGTAAATTATTTATTCACTACTTTGCATTTATAAAAAAAGAAATCAGTCATCATCAGTCCACTGGACAATCAAAGTGCAGGCATTTTACACAATAGCTCATCAGCCACTGCTGCATGATTGCCTGTAGCAAATCACCCAATGGTTATTATAGTGGACGTTTTACTGTGGCTATGGCTGCATAGGCCATGTTCGATTGTGGAGAACATTTAAATGCAGCAGCCGTGTTAAAAAGCCCCTAGTCATCAGACATTAACACTCAGAGTCACACAGATAATGCATCGTGCATTTTGTTCTTCAATATCAACACCACGGTAACCGTTGAGCTTGAAACACTTCCAGCATTTCAGTGTCTGTTAGTCATCGGATCCAATCATGGAATCAATGGCCCAAAGGGGTTGAA
The DNA here is from genome assembly GCF_020085105.1 of Siniperca chuatsi. Lineage (NCBI taxonomy): Eukaryota > Metazoa > Chordata > Actinopteri > Centrarchiformes > Sinipercidae > Siniperca > Siniperca chuatsi. Next base: position 7,784,638 of record NC_058055.1, read on the forward strand.
ATGAAAATCATTTACCAACATTTTTTCAATATTTATTGACATCAATCTCGAGGCAGAGAACTGCACTATCTGCTGCATGGATTCAAATCAAAATGTCGACAATGCACTGACAGGGTCATGCACATTTTATGTGAAATAGTGTGTTTCAGAGGGCAATGATAATCTGACAGCATTACACAGGTAGATAACAAGGCAGCCTCAAGGTCTCATTCTGACTTCCATATATTTTATGAGTCAAATCAAACTTTCTAGTCACTGAAATCTGAATTTGTATTTGCGTCACAGACTAAAACTTGTTTTTAGACTCAAGTGAGAAAACTCAGCTCAACTGTTTCTCAGCTTTGAGGTCTCCAAGCCTTAAGGCTCCAGTGTGCCACGACAGTAATTAAGTTTAACTTAATTAAGGATGATTAATTAAGTAAAAATACATTTATTAAGAGTTAATGAATTGTCATATTTATAGCATAATAGATAATTAAACATACAAGTGAGTTAATAATTGAAATTCAAACTATGTTCTTTGATTTATGTGTTAAGCATTTTGCACTCTTATTTTGGAAAGACATTAAAGGTTACTTTTCTTGAATCTATATAATAAATAAGTTTCCACAGCTCACTTGTGCGTTGCGTTACCATATACACTTTTTAACTGTGACATTATCATCATTACAGCAGCATATTATTAAATGACTTATTTGCTGGATGGCATGCACCCACACTAATTACAACAGAGCATAACTTGCAGAGATGAAACGGGAGCTCTCGTGGACCATCTGGTGAGCGCTTTAGACACGGCCCTTGCAGTCAAGTGCTGGTTTGTACCTGCTGTCACTGTTTTTCAGAGTTTGTGCCAGGACAAAAAAAAAAAAGGTTTTAAACTGGTCCTCAGATTAAAAGCAGTGTTGCCAAGTCACTGCTTATTTAAAATGTGGGTTTGAACTGTAGATGTGTCGCCTGAAACCAGTTCAGAATTTGCTGCAGTAGATCGACCTGCTCAGCATGAAAAAAAAAAAAAAATCCCAAAAACCAGTGGTAGTGGAAATATTTTTCTGGGAGAAATCATTATTATTGTATGTGCTCTCATCTCACTTAGAAACTAAGATACAGAGGTACAGTATTGTATATTGTACATGTACAGAATGGACAGCATTTACCTTTCGGTAAGTCATATCAATATAACAGTATATAAACCATTGATACATGATTTAAAGCACACTATAACTTATTTGTAAGCCGAAATAAAGACATTTTTAATTGGCTATTAATGTATTTGTCAACAACTATAAGAGACTTGCCTTTTTTAGTAAGTTTTTGGTTTTTAAGGTGTGTAATAAAACATTTATTAACAGTTTATACACCTGTACAAATCATTCATAGGTGTAAATTCATTCTTGACATTGGAAACCGTAGTTTGACACAAAAAAAGTAACTTAAGGTCCATTTACTTGCTTTTTCCAGAATTGTTTCTACAAGAAAACAAACTCTATGATGAAGAGGACTGTGAGATGTGGTTGAAAGCTGCAGAAAAAGCAACTTAAGTGGACCTTGAGTTAAGATTTTTATAACTCATTATATATGTGTTTACAACTCTTAATGACATGTCATCATATAGAATTACAGCTACATTGTATTGTGTTATTAAACATTCCTCAAATGTTTATACACTGGATTTTTCAATAGAGGAGTTATAGTTGTTGAGAAATACATTAATAAACACTTATTACTCATAATACTTTATACCTGCTTACAACTATATTATAGTGTGTTAAAAACAGTTATTAAAATACAGTGTTATCTGATAAACTGATAGTTTTCTGAACTTATTTGACTGATCTAACCAAGTGAAATAAACAGTGAATGTTTAGTTTTTTAGTAAATACAAACACAATATGATCACTTAATATTGTGGGATAGCATCAATATTAAGGCAGTGAATCACAAATATGAGTTATCATTGGTTATGAACCATGATCACATTTGGTTGTAACTTGCTTTGAAATCCATGATTTTCTGCCTCAACATCAACCTGCACCTGGTTCATAAAAAGTGACTTTTTCAAAGTGCCCTTTATGATACAGGTTAATCAGTTGATCTGGTCAAAACATCAAGACATAATTATTAAGATAAAAGCTGCCAAACTTCCTTTGGCACTTCATTCATTTTCCCTGAAAAGCTTGTTTACTGCTCGAACCTGACACTGATATTTCACCATAGTTAAAATGAATGATACATTTCATCTCATTGAGATTTGCTCCAGAAAGAAGGTGAGGTTCACTTGATTCACATGGGGTTTATACTTGATTACCTTCCTTACATTTTCTGTAAATTGCAGGCTACTGTCATTTATTACTGTCTACTGTTACTGTAAACCAATTTATTATTAGAATTTGGATCATTTGATTTTACTATTTACCTCAAATGAAGCTGGGGGTTCATATACTGTATCTCTCGGCTGCTTCATTAGGAGCAGGCTGTTTGTTACTGTGGTCTTCGCAGATCAGTGATGCAGTCAAATCTGCCAGCATCATCCAGCAGATGGAGTCCTTAAACTGCAGCCGCAGTTTATAAATCCAAATAAACTGCTGTTCACTCTGTCCTCATGAAGTTCATCTGTAATCCCTGACAGGGTCAAATCATTTCAACACAATAAAAAGCAAAATGTTGAGATCAAATAAAGAGTATTATTTGACTCTAAGATGATGTTAAATTTCACTAAAAGAACAAGAGACAGTACAAACATGTCTCAGTGAAACTTATCACCAAACACAAAGCCACAACTGTACATTCAAACATTTTCTTTCATTATACATAGTACTGTATATGGGTCTCGGTCTCGCCTATAGACTGTATAAAGGATGAGCTAGTGAGGCATTTACGACGGCAAGCACGAAGGACAAATTAGCAAGAACGAAATTACCTCCTCGCTACCAGAGATAATACAACTGCAAGATAGGTCACTGCCAAAAAAGAGAAGTGAGGGACATAATCATAGCGCCATTAAAGCCGAGGACACAGTAGATTAGCAAAGATGGCGTCGGGCAGTTTTCGAGACTTCAGTTGCGTGTTCCTGGTTGCCAGCCTGTCTGCTCGAGTATCCTATAAAACGCCACGATGTAGAAGATGTATCAGATTTACTGCAATGTATTTTTGTAAAACAAGCTTTATTTAACAGTTACATACATACAAAATATTGAAATCCATTCAAATCGCGTTACAACCTAGAAAAAGCTGCTGTGGGCTTAGTGCTAATGGAGCTCTTTCCTCCTCAGGGTCTTTGGTCTGAGAGCATCATAAGAGCCAGGCTACTGACCAACATTAATCTAGTCTGCGTTTCCTTCCCTGACATTTCATTTTCCCTTCTGTTATTCTAATATGCATGAAATCAGACATCCCTTTCATATGCAGCACATATAGTCACATTTAAATACCAGCAGAAATGTGACTATTTAAACTGTGATGTAAACCACTAAACCAGACTGCAGCAGTCCCCATAGCAACAGAGGAGAGGGTGGGCATCACAAAAGGCACAGAGACACGTAATGATTCAGACCTCTGGAGTTCACATCCAAGGCTGTTTATAATCTTTTAGCACTAAAAACCAAAACCACACACCGCACAGACCATCCTGTTCCATGTCAGAGATTGAAACCTGAGAGATTCCAGTTGGCCCCAATTTCCTAGGCACAGATATGGTACGATCCACCCTCATAAGAAAACCTTCACCAATGGCTTCCCCCTCCCTCCGTCTGGCAAGTACCATTCACTGCCGAGGGGTTGATCGTATCCTTCCACCACAAATCTAGTGCTCATTGTGGCAGAATTGGACTGTACAGAGCAGGGTACCATCCAGGCTGTTGTCTGTGAGGGGTGGGGTCCGGCTACACAGATACCACCAAACATAAGCTTACAGAGGGACACAGAGAGGCAGAAAAAGAGAGAAAAAAGGAGAGAGAAGAGGGGGGAAGATTGCACCTGAAGAGGAATATAATACGGGTAAGGAGAAAAGGGGGTGGATGGAGGGAGAAGGAAGAAGACAATGGGGAAAGGTCCAGAATGGTTCAAATAGATGCACTCCTTTGCTGCTCTGCTTTTCCCCCCTGTTGACAATTCATCCTACTTGATTCCTTTTCCATCTGTGACACATTTGTTTCATATGCATATTTATTCATAAATGTCTGTATGGCTGCAGTGCTTATTTCATTCTACATTTGATATTTATGTGGTTATTCTTGCTCGTAGTGGGAGAATCTGTGGGCCATGGTGAATAAATCTGACCATTTGGCCCAGTTTACATGTTTCGTTTGCATTTGATAAAATATATATGCTTTTGTTATCACAGTTATATTGTCATATGAGATGACATAATGTGGCAGCTGTGCCAATTCTATGACACAATATTGACCGATATTTACACTTCGTTACTGGAGAGGGACTGGTTCCATGCTTGCTTTGCAGCCAAAGCTGCCAGAATCTATAAATAAGCAATAAAATACTATAATCTGAGCATAGCTTTTATCATATATTACATAATAGTGCTATATAAAGTATTTGTCTTAAAACTCTTAGTTCACACATATAGTTCATTTGCTCAACCACTTAGAATGGTGTATTAAACAGTATCAATGGTATCAATAAACCTAGCTATGTGAATAGGAAATTTCAATCCTAATTTATTGCAACCTATAAATATTATTTATACATTTTATTCTTTTAGATATACATTTAGTCAAAGTGAAGTATTGTGTTTCTAGGATTAATGGATCAATCATTCATGGGAAAGCAGGGCAATAGGGAAACTAAGTCAATTAAAAAACTAAAAAACAATTTTACAGAATGTATTTCCATTCGATTCAGATCCATGAAGCTAAATTGTTGCTTTTTGTGGCTAGGATGAAAGGAGACACCCCAGTGAACAGCACCATGAGTGTCGGCCAAGCCAGGAAGCTGGTGGAGCAACTGAAGATAGAGGCTAGTTTCTGCAGGATAAAGGTAAGACAAGTTGGACGCCTCAGATTCAGATATGAATCAAGATAGTGTAAAGCGCTAAAACCCATTATACAAAGGGGGAAATAGAAGCAATTGATGAGTAAAACAATGCAGTGGATTCAATTATCCACTGTATATTTTCAATCTCAATTTGACTTTCTGAATAGCTAAAGAAGATCCTGCTTTTTAGATACAAGTCCAGATATTACACTAAAATCTTATGTGTCACAGTAGGTCAAGTACATGTCCATACAAATCGTGAGTCATAATGATACAACCACATTGGTATTAAAGGATTAATATTGCTGCACAAACTAAACCTGCCCTCAGATTAACAAAGACAAAGTTAGATTTTGCAGTCGATCCTCTTTTGTACATATAAAGGACAGCACTGAAGAATTTTGCCAACCTTAATTATCCACATTGGTTTGCAGGTGAAGAGAAGCACCGGTGACCTTCTCAAATTCACTTTAAGTCAATGCTTCCTATTGGAGAGTTTCCAAATGGTATTGGCTTCTGTCATGTTCCTAATGGCATCAAAAACACCTTGCAAGAGGCACCTTGCCTCTTTAAAAAGAACGATCCATCAGTGTAAAAATGAAGTAGGGGACAAACTTCTATATAACGCTGATAATATCATGTTTTAGAGACAGTTTTCAGCTGCCATCACCTCTGACAAAGCATAACTTTTTTGGCAAGATTGGGCTGAGGGCTTTTCCCTGAGAGAAAAAGTTTGAACCAGCAGTCACGTTCAGAACGATGAAGTTTCTTTTTGCAAACGATCTGCAGTGAGGAAGAGGTGCAACCTTCTCTTTACTCCAAGACTTTGCAAGACTCTGCTCTGATTATAGGACCAGCCTTTCAAAAATGACTCTCCATCAGTGAAATAAAAAACACATGTAGCTGACACATATTTAGCAATTTGAAGTGAACCATAAAAATCATTTTAGATAGCAATCCATAAAGCAAAATTAGAGGTATTTTAGGGCTAAATCAGGATTCAATTTAGATATTTTTATACACATTTCATACTCAAATCCACATTTCATAAAGTAACAAAAACTGTAAAAATTGTGAATCAAAATATCCAAATATTTGTGTACTGGTTCCCATACTTTCCACTCAGATTCAGTTTTCTGTATTGTTTCATTGTCTCCTTCTATTACTCCTGTGTTCACTGCTGTATCGTGATACCTCTGTAACTGCAAACATTCTGTTTTCATCAAATGAATCAATGTTCGATCCATAATGTAATGTGGTCATGTTCACGAGCTGCCCTAAATCTGATCATCCTCACCTCCAGGTTTCAAAGGCAGCGGCAGACCTGATGGCGTACTGCGACGCACACTCCTGTGACGACCCCCTGATCAGCCCCGTGCCCACCTCAGAGAACCCTTTCAGGGAGAAGAAATTCTTCTGCGCTCTGCTTTGAGACCAATCAGGGATTGTTGTGATTAAAAGTACAACTGTACAGTATGTACATGTATGTACAGTGTGTACATGTACTTCCAATCTAAATAAGACATCAGTGTACTATAGTAACCTTGCATAAAAGCTGCCGATGTACAGTACATAATCAACTACAAAATGTCTTGAACTAAATTCTTTAACTGCTAATGTCTGGGGGAAGAACAAAAACATGGGAATTTGAAACAAATCTAAACATTCAATCAATAAAGAGTCAGTTATCACTATCAAAAACAACACTAGACGTCTAAAGAGAAGAAACTTAACACAGCTATCATCTGGTTGAAAACAGACATTTCATGCTCATAAATATTACAGGTAACTGCCAAAAAGGAAACATTCTGAGCATCAAGTGTCTCGATAGGCTCCACCAGTCACAGGAACAGATTCACACGGAGTCTGCAGCATTTGAAACTTTGAACTGGGAGGCTAAATTCCCACATTGGGTCTTTGGATTATGGTGGTGCTACACGTCTCAGATGCTGCTCTGATAGGTCAGGGCTGTCAGTTCTCCCCATATAAATTGTCCATACATTTGAGATCTAGCAACTGAGAAAAAGACAAGCCTATGTTAGGTAAGTATGACATCTCCCATAACTGACACTGTTTCCATTTGGTGACTACTTGTAGATGAAAGTGGTAATAACTTCTTCTGCTTAGAAATACTTTAAAATCTCCATACAGAATCTTTTTTCTCAGTCAACAACATTTAGATTGTCCTTTAGTGCTGCATCACATCTATCTTCAATATATTTTGTATTCCTCATTCACTTAGGTGTTTCCTCTTTTTTGGCAGTTACTTGTGTCTACAACAGACAACAGCTGTTTATTAATGGATTATAATCCTATAATTAATTTAATTCAAGGTTTTATTAAGATTTTAGCATTTAGCTCATTTCTATACTGTTGCTGTAGTGTGGATGTGGAAGTGTGTGTGTATGCATAGGTGCTACTGTGAAACTTAAGCAACAATTCTGAGCATTTGATCACTGTCAAATCAAGATTTTATATTTCAATAGCACACAGACCCAAAAAACACATTCCAGGGGTTATGGACATTCAATATGTGATCTAAGCCATTAAAGCAAAATCAGCTATTCAATTATTGTCTGTCACATGAAAATGTTCTATTTCTTTAAAGCAAAAAATAAACACAGCAGTTATAATGTACTTTTAAATACAGGTGTACATTGTCATTTTAACTAATCAGGTCTCCAGAGTAGAAGGGTCCGTCAACAGTTTCCAGAAAATCAAGGAACAGCATCTACTCATTCATGTGAAGTGAGGACTGATGTGAATGACTTGGGAATTCCAACTCCAATTAAAGGTGTCACTTTCTCCATGGTTACTGCTCCATCTACAGTCCAGGCAATGGTTTAGTGCTGTTAAATCGTTAACCACAAAAAAAGAAAACTGCTCTCATTTGGAGTTCCCTCAGACATGATCCCATCAAATGAGCTCCATGGCTCTTCCACATGATAAAACTTTTGGGAACCCCTGCTCTGGACCATTTTAAAAATGAATCAATGCATTTCAATATCTTGCAAATGACAAATTTGGAGCTTTGGTGAAAAAGAAACCATGGAATATCAAGCATTGAAATAAAACCTCCTGTTATCAAAGGGTTTCTCTCATTTCTGATTTTATTTGATAAAAACTGAAATTTTTAATGAAGATGTAAAAAAAAACAACAACAACAACAACAACACATGTATGTCCAAATCTGGTACTTTGCCTTTTATTTTTTATAACAGCAGCCATATAAAAACTGATGAGTTTTCACAGTCAAATGCAAAAACTTTAGCAGTGTTTTAACAAAAAGCTGCAACACAGCGGTTACATCTTCAAACAGCTGGTGATGTGTGGAAGATTACGTGACACAGCCTGGACATGCACTAGTGCATATTTTATAGTTCATCTGACTAAATAAAATGATTAAACTAGCATGCATTAAGGCATCTCATGTTTATAAAGACAGTCAACGATAATAAGTCATGAAGACCTGACCTGCATCAGGCTTGTTGGTGTTAGAAAACATACACTGTAGGTGGTATTCCGTCAGTGGAAAATAAAGATCAGTGATTTACCTTTTCCTGTTTAGAGGTAAGTAAAAGACAAAGTCAAGCAATAGATGGGTTGGGTGGGATGGATTGGATGGGTTTTGCCTCACTCTTGTTGGGTTTTTGATTTGCAGAATGAGAAACAAGGTAAACTTCTATTGAAGCTTCAAATACATTCTAGCATACGAGTACAGCATATCAACTACTTTAGCCTCTTAAATGTTAATGAACAAACAGGATGCGGATTGATTTACTGCATCATGGTTACTGGTTTTGATTTAGATAGCTGCCATATAATTCTGACACTGTTGAATCAAAACAGAACTCATGTTTTCTTTACATCATGGTTACATCATTTAAGCACACCAAAAAGTCGCATCAATCTGAATGTGTTATACTTGTTGCAGCGCACTCGCCTTGATCCCCAGCACTTCAGGCAGGTACAAAATGCTTTGTTTACTGCTAACAAAATTAGCAGTATTGTCTGGCTAATCTAGTAGACACATATTGTAAGTTCATTCTTTAATGTAAAGGCTGCAGCCTGCTCATCAGCAATAGACCGACACGTTCTTGACAGTGTTTGAGTTTGTTGCATCCGCATCTTTATTTATAGACATTTCCATCTTCAGGTTCAAACAAGCTTTGAACAGACCAGATGTGGGGGTCTGGCCATGTTGCTTCTACATATGCAGAATCAAAAGTTAAAAGTTTTTATAATAAAAAAAGCTCTGCTAAGAACAGTGTCGCGTCAGTTTTGAGGTTACGTTTTTTGGGGGTCACTTAAAATCAATCACATCCTCTGCAAGACACTTGAAACAGACAATCCGTGTTTTCAAGAAGTCATTTAAACATTGTTGCTGGATGTACATGATACTAAACTATAATAGGATGTGCTATTTAAAAAACAAAAAACAAACCAAAAAAAAAAAAAAACCCCACACAGCTTACATCAACTTTCCCATAGTTTTAAAAACAGACAACAGGGCAAGAAGCCCAAGAGTTGAAGGTGGGTACAAATATTAGTCTGGATTGTACTGGTAAATCATCACATTAAACAGAAAGAAAAACGTGTGCTCAACTGCAACACATCCAATTTTTCTGATGTTAAAAAGGTTTATAGAGAACAAACTAGTCATGTTTAGCTTAAAAAGGTAACATCTCAGTACATGACCAACAATGGATGAACCATCTGTTTAAAATTCAACCTTTAACGGAAAGTACAGTGATCTTGGGCAAACTAAATACTATGACCATGAGCAGTTTTTACTCAAAACTGGAAACTAGACAGTTTCAGTCTGAAGCTCCTCTATAGACTGTTCTCACAGCAGACATTTTGTCTTGTCAATCACTGGTGTACTAACTTTAATAAAGGCTGCATTACATTTGGGTGTCCCAGTGTGTCGCAGCCCTGCTAATGTGTTTGCAGGCTCAATGACAAACTGATAAACCTAAATGGAAATGAGTTATAATTAATGTTATTAGTTACATCTGTTCTTTTACTACTATGACAAGTCAAAATGTCCACAGTAAAAAGGGCTACTGACAGTGAGTGGACGTTACAGGCAGATAGAATTGTCCCATTTTGTGATTATCCAGCCAACCTACTAATTTAATGGCAATTTAAAGACAGAAAGAGTGATTATCAGTTTAGACAGACTTGTCAAAGACCATGAGGAGGGCATGTGTGAATTCTATTTGTGGGTCAAAGGATTTCAGAAACACACCAACAGCTTTAAGTATAATTTAAAAACAAGCTGACTTCAATAAACCTTAACAGTGTATACAGTGTCACACATATGGTGTAGCTGAATTGAAACAAGATCACTGAAGAGTTAATGTATAGTTTGGACTTCAAAAGTAGAAAACAATGACTGAAAGCTTTATAGGAAGGCATCACACCATTCTCTAAGACAGCCATAGCAGTCACCTTGTTGTTTGGTATTTGCGTTGCAAGTGTCCTTCAGCCAGTCCCGGAAAAGCTCCTCGTCTTTCTTTAGCACTAGAAACTGCCCGAGGACAACATACGCCTGTGGAGGTAGAGATGAACACACAATAGAAAATCTAATTAAGACAGGAGTGCAAGTGTTAACGGATTTCCCACATCAATGACCCTGTTGTCAAGTAGCTGATGTTTACTCCAAACTTGAAAAACAGCACAGATGACTATTTCTTTACATCTCTATAGTGATGATTGCATGAATAGATGATTGGTATGTGGAAAAGAGATGGCGTGACACCTTACTGTACTACGAGAATAGATCTTAAGCAAGACATGCCAAAATGACACCCAGACAGACTTGTGGATAAACGGGGGATTAGGTAACTTGTTTTCCCCCACATTTTAGAATTTAATGCAAGCTTTATCATTTGTTGTGTTAGCTGTAAGATGAAGCCATTTTTACTGGTGCATGCCGTTTCTCTGAGTAATTTAAAAAGAACGACGAATAACCTGTTAATCAAGTTATGCTTAATTTGACACACAACAGTTAAAATCATTACAGCAATGAACTTATACTAGTTGGTACTCAAAAACACATTAAGAGCTGCTTTTACACAAATATTTTTCTGTTACTTGAATTTCACAACATTACATGTCCCGGAATTTTCATGTTTCTTTGTTAAAGTAGGGCGATTATGATGCATGTAGCAAAATAATTACTTAACTAAAATGACAGATTTTTAAAAGCTGCAGTTTTCTGAATTTATCATTTATTATTTAGTTTTATTGATTTCGAGACACTAATAAAATTACAGTGAGAATATCACTATGGCAGCAAGGATAAGCATCCTATGGACACTGCAATTTATATGTGTGGTACCAAATATGTTAATATTGCATAAAAAAGTTGAAGAAATCAAATCTCTATTACCTTGTCAAAACCTTTCTCCTCCAGTCTTTTTCCAAGGGCTTCTCCAATGCCTGCAAGAGCCATCACAGACTTCTCACCCATGGGCTCGGCCACAAAATCTCTATGTTTTTGGGATGTTGACGACATGGCTGCTTTGTGGGCGGACACTGATCACCAACTACTGAACTGTAACACAAAAATCACAATGGAAATTAAAATGTGATAAATTTCACGCTACAGAGGGAATGCAACCCCATCATTTAAATTTGAAATAATTTTGTTTTCCACTTAATTATTTTTGGGCATTTTTTTCCTGAATTAACTATGGGGAATATACTACGGGGTTTAACGTTTGATTCTCAGCTTTCAGTTGGAAGTATTTTTATCCACATCAGATGAACAACGTAGGAACTGTAGCTGTTTTGTACACAGTAATTGGAAAAGTTAACATAAACCTAAACTAAGTCACCTTGTTTAATATTTGGTTTCAAATAAGTCTACAACCCACAGACATCAGCTGACACTTGATATCTTCCTTGATGATTGTCTGCCAGGTCTGTTCTGAAGCCATCCTCGCCTCACTACAGATGCCTTATCTGTTAGTTTAGTTTAGGAGCATTGCCCAGTTTTAATGTAATAAAACTGGAGGACTATGAAGTGGTAGAAGACCTGGTGCTTGTCCAATAAGCGTTCTGAATTTTAATGCATTTTTATGTACGTGAAGGGGCCGTGTTCACGCTAAAACAGGGTATTATGTTGCTCTTTCAGGCTGAAAGTCATTACATTAACCTCACAGTCAGTTTCAAACCCAATGTGCTAATAACACACACAATGAAAAATATATCACTGTCCTTTGAATTGACTGTACTATATACTGTATAGATACACCAAGTGCACTGGATTGAGAGGATAAGATAGTGTTCAACATAATATGATGAATTGTTATATTCCCAGTTAACGTTAGACATTTCAATCAGTTCATAAAAGCGTTAATAATAAGAGTTAAGTGCAGATCGGCAGAAGCAATAATGCGGTAATAAAAAAAAATATTTGAGAATAACATAAATAACTATAACGTTAACTTAACACCAGTAGCTAACGTTAACACTGGTCCAAGTGGATCAAGGCCCGTTGCTCAGACAAGGAAACGGACAACAGCAAACGAGCGGGCACTGCAAAAGGCTTCACTAATAGGGTAATTATTTAAGTAATGTTAATGTTAGCCCAGTATTGAAACAGTTCCACGGCTAGACACACCACACTTGATAACCATGCATTTGTTTACACTCACTGAAATACTGACTAGCAACAATACGGTACACTTCCAGTGTTGAATTGCGCGCGCAATACATTGAGTGCTAACAGCTTTAGCTAAAGCGCTACCGTCACTAGCTTCGTCTATTTCACTACGAGTGGCCACTGCCTGTTACAGAGGGTGTTGGCTTTTTTAAAAACATGACGTGATCCTTAAATAATCCCCGTCGTCCCACAGTCGACGAAGTTAACGCTAGCGCTGTGAAACTAGAGAGTGGTAACTCACAATTTAGGCGCCTTCAAATGAACTTAAAGCTAACATAGCTTAAACGGTAGCTAGCTAATTAACTACTCTTAACTTTACCGCTTGCTTTTACCTCACGCTACTTTCTTTGCTTACGGCATAGCTAATGGCAGCTACATAATAATTATGGCTGAGTATTAACTTACTTTTTAATGTCCTGTTTTGCTGGAGAGCAGTGTGGTTTCTGTTTCTATCCTGGCACCGGCGACCACAATGCAATGCGCCCTTACGTCACGGACTGATAGTTTCACTGATTGTGGACTCGCAGGATAAACCAAATCTGCTCTTTGAACAGTGACTTGCATTGTAACTTTACGACTTTTTCAACATGGAAGGAACTTATAATTTCTTCTGATAATGCAAGTAGAACTCCATGAAGTAGTCAAGTACCGATCCAGCCTGATGTCATGTATTTGATACCTGCAATAAAAAAGTTGTATTGGGTCATTAAAAAGAACTTTGACTGAAAGTGTGTTGTTTTTTTTACACACACAGAAAATGTATAAACAAATGTTAAACTATTTTAAATTAGAATACAATACAATAATAAAGTAGGTAATAAAATAGAACAAAGCATATAAAAGTAGAACCAAAGGAAGAAATAAAAAGAAAACTAAATTATATACACAGGATGATATGCAGTTACGTATATACATACATATACAGTATGTATACACACACATATTTACACACAAAACTATGTACAATATGTGCAGTATCAGTGTAATATGCAAGTTATAGTGCAAAGGACTTTAGGTAGCAGTGGGAATGGTATAGTAATGTGCAAAAGAAGACCAACATAACAGAATAGTTCCATGTAAAATGTCATGTATCATGTATAACATGTAGAGGTGAGGTTTGTGAGAAGAGTCATTTATTTATGGTGCAGTGCAAAGGATGAGGTGGAGTTGAGCCTGAGTAAAGAAGCTGCTCTGTAGTCTGGTGGTACGGCAGCAGATACTTCTGTATCACTTGCCAGATGGCAACAGGGTGAACAGTCTTTTAGGAGGGCTCTGCGCAGACACCTCACCTCTCTGATATCACTGATGCTCAGTAGGTTGGTACCAATGATCTTCTGAGCAGTTTTAACCCACCACCCGCTGCAGAGCCCTCCGGTCCTGGGCCGTGCACATCCCATGCAAGTTTGTAAAGTTTCCAGTCAGGATGCTTTCTATTGCTCCTCTGTAAAAGCGAACAAGAACATGGCACAGGAATTTTACCCTCTTCAGTTTCCTTAAGAAATACAAGACATACAGCTGTTTCTGAGCTTTACCGGGGTGGAGATGCGAGAGGACCATGTCAGGTTCTCTGTGATGCTGATTCCCAGGAACCTAAAACTTCTTCACCCGCTCCACCGATGTAGACAGGGGTTGTGTGTCTTTGCCTTCTTTTTCATAGAGGACGTTTCATGTATGTTGGCTCATTCATAAAATGAGTCAACGTACATTTCAGTGCATGTGTAGTGCCAAAACTCATGACGTGTAATATGGATATATATGGATTAAACTTTATTTAAATATTGTTAATATAGTATGTTCATACAATGTGCTTACCTGCCCCATGTCAGTCCATATTCAATGGTTGTTTTACTTTGATTTCTATAGCCTGTGCATGCTTACTTTGAGTCAAAATGTCTTGTTTGTAGTGTAAATCATTCAAAAGAGACCAAGTGGGGATGCTGAACCAGTTTTGTTCATTACTAAATATACCAAAGTTTCGGAAGGTATCAACAACATGACACATATTACAAGATGAACTGATAAAATATCTTTACACAAAAAGCCAAGAGTAGTATTCATAAGAGGAAATAATGTCAGGGAAAAGTTGGCACATTCTCAATACGTCTCCCCAAAACAAAAACAAAAATCTTTACAAACTAATCACACCGACCCCTGATGGAAACTATAAATGCGGGTTTTGTGCACAATGTAACAACACAACTAGACACACTTGGTGGTTGGTTGGTGACCCACATGTAAAAAAAAATACAAATCAGAGGAGTAACCTCAGGAAATATAAAGGGTGTCATTTACTTATTAACATGTCCTTGTGGAAGAGGATATGTAGGAAAAACATCAAGAGAATTAAAACAAAGAATAGCAGAACATAAAAGCAGTTTAAGATTTAAAAAATAGATCTATCCAGTTGTAGCACATTTCATGGAAATTAATCATCCAGTCTCTTCCCTGAAATATATAGGAATTGAGAAGCTATGTTTGTCAAAGAGAGGAAGAATTTTGGATCTCTAAACGGGGCATGTTAAGCCCAAGAGGGTTAAATGAGGAATTAGACTCGAAGCCATTTCTGTAGATTCCACTGGATAATATTAGTTCTCCAGTAACATGATTTCTTTGAGAACAATTGGAAGTATAGATCTTGAATAAGTGGATTAAGTTCAAAAGTAGATGTTCTTTTACATCAGTTAGGGTTATTTGTAAATGTTAAGTGATGGAAGTGAATTCAATAGTGTTTTAAAAAGTAATCTGGATAATTGGTTTAAATAACACAGAATTTATTTACTTGTATTGAGAAACTGACATTCAACCCTTTCCCCTGTAGATGTGTTAAGATTAAAAAAAAATTGTTAGCGAATTATGTAAAAAGTTGATTGTAATGTAATATTCTGTATTTGTGGTTGCGGATATTTTTCTAAAAAGAGATTTGTCTAAACGTTTTGACATGAACTAAGGATAAGGAGATTTTGTAAATAGTATGTTTGAAGAAAAAGGTGACTGTAAAGTTTACATGGTATCTATGGTGACACATCGATCACAACAGATCAATGTGTTATAAGGAAACCAGAAACAGCCTCCTCCTGATGAAGGCAAGATAGCCAGAAACGTTTAGTGAATAAAGCACGGTGTACTGGAGAAGAGTTGTACAGTGTTTTAATTTTTATGGACTTACATTGAAGCTTACACAGATCTGCACCTTGCTGTGTGTGCTCTCAAAGAAGGGAAAAGTACTGTAAATCATAACATGAAAACATTATGGTACTGAGCATTTTGGTCTCTTGCATCGTTCATTATAAGAAGATCAAAGCTGTGGGATATTTTATTAACACATGCTAAATAACATACACTATGAGCAATGCAGGAAAACAGTGATTATTGCTTTCAGGGGAAATTTTATTTACTTACAAGTAATACTATACAGAGGATGATGAAGTTCCTTTGGACTGCCATTCATGTCATAGTTGTGCGCATTAATTACCTTTCAACTCTGTTTTTGACATTTGCATCCGTCTTTGGGAAAAGGAGGAAGCTTGAAAAGGTTGGTACTGGGCTTTGTTAGTGCAACTTAAAGTAACTCAGTGTTGCAGTTTGGTTTATTAAGCTCTAAATAAGCCTACAGATCAGACAGAACATTGGAAGCCAGGCTGCAGGTCAGCCCGGTGCCATCAGGCTCCACATTGATCATCTTCACAACTCCATCTTCCACCAACATAGCATATCTGAAACAGAGGATGAAGTACACACTGATTTATAGCTATGATCTTCAAATGTACCAGGAAATGCCAGACACTAACTCCAATGCACCTACTTAAAGATTGATTGAAGAAAAGATTTATTTTCAGAACATGATCCTGAACACAACTTAGTAAGCACCCTGAAGAAAAATTTAAAATAAATAAATAAATAAATAGTGACTCGATTTAGGACTGAAACTAATTGAAATGTGTTAAAATATGACATGAACATGAAGTCAAGTCTAGTCTTTATGGTTTTCTCAGTATTATTCTAGAAACACTGATGTTAACATTGACCTCTGCACCATGGAGAGAGTGTCTCTTAAAAACAAACCAAAAGCGGTTCCATGTCTGTGACTGTGTTCGATATCACGCCCTCATTCACAACTCCCTATATAACAGGCACTCAATAGTTTACAGTGAGCAGTTCATTGAGATTTCAGACACTTATGAATAAGTCAAACAACTGCAATTTTTGCATCTATAAAATGCAATGCATTACATAGTGGTATTGTTAGCATAAAGTAGTGTACATATCATGGACATTACTTTGTTCATTCCATTGTGGGAAATTCTGATGGCTCTATATAGAGCATACATTTCTAAATTCAGACATTCAAATAAAATGGTGGACAGTTACGATCACGCACCATTCTAGTAAATAGGGAGTGATTTCCGAAACAGCCTGAGCTTACATTGGCTTTAATTAATGAAGAAAAAAAAGATCAAAAACATGCTAGCAAACTGCTATTGCAAAACTGAAATAAGCAAAAGGATCATTACCTCTTGGATCGCTTGTTCCCAAGTACCTGCACAATCTGATCACTGTCAAGTAACAGGTCAACTGCCTAAGAGGCAGAAATAAAAAGACAGATGAGTACACACAGTCACGTTAAATAAAACTTAAATATACCAGACATATAGTTTTACCTTTGTAAAAGCTCCAGTAGGATCAGCCAGCATTCGAACCTGCAGAGGAAACAGTAGTAAGCTCAGCGTTCTTAATATCTAAAATATCATGTGCATTTCATGTATCTTTAAGTATGTCTGTTGTGTCATCAACGTCTCTATTCTTGAGCAAGGCCACTCTGATGTAAGGAAACTGACTTCTTAAACAGACTTTACACTACACAAGGATAATGTCAGTGAGCTTACAGTATATTAAGTGTGAGACCTTGGCATTATCATCTACTGTGAGCATCTTATTGTCAGAGGTACCAAAACACTGTCTGCAGTTAGTTATGATTTCTAAAATGCCTCAATTGTGCACACAGCCTAGTGCACTAATAGTGTTCAGCAGACTGCTGGGATTAACTTCTGGTCAAATCCACTAAAAATGGGTGCCAAATTCATGATTTACTTTACTCATACAAAATGTCTGCCAGGAGTTGTCCACATCTAAGTTGTGTGATTAATAATATTATATTATATTATTGGCTTTCATCTCACAATTTGACTTGCCGCAGGTCGTCATAGAAATTGCTTGTCACTTAAAAATTGTAGTCCATACCTTGCCATCTGTTCCATGCTCCTTTCCCCAGGCAGCCATGACAAATGCGTCATTGACAGAAATGCAAGCAACCTCCTGTATACCTTTACTCTTTAAGTCTTCAGCCTGCTGCACAAAACCTGGGAGGTGAGTCTGCAAACAACAAGAGAAATACAACGTCAGCTGATGCAAAGATGATTGTGCACATGACACAGCAAACAGATGATGGTGGGGACTCAACCTTGGAACAACCAGGGGTAAAAGCTCCAGGTACAGCGAAGAGGACTCCCTTCTTCCCCTTGAAGAGTTGATCCATTGCCACCTTATTTCCTGGCTCTCCCTCCTGGACCTCCACTGCGGGGAGATGTTCACCAATCTGTTAGGGATTGAGAAGACAATATACAAGAAAGTAAACCCACTTACTCAAATTATAATAGCAAATGATACCTTTTTTTTTTTTTTTTTTTTTTTTGGTCTGCCCCTACAGGCAAATTGCATTGCTGTCCTGATTGGTAGGTAGAATCTGTTGGTCAAAAGGTGTCAGCATACTTACACATACTTTGATGAAAGCATAGGAAAGATATGCACAAAACACATATGAAAGATCAAATACATTTTTTTTTATCCACATTTGCTCAACTTAATCACTACATGGATTATTAAAATAAACCAGTCTCCAATTAGGCCTCTCAGTAATAATTAGAGGCTGGTGGTTTAGCAGATGATTAGGGTAGACAACCTCAACAGGATATAAATTTTAACTTAATAAGCGCACACTTGGGTTGGTGGCCACTGGAGGGCGACAAATCACCAGATCCAGATGCAGGTCTCTCGTTAAAATGGCCGAATGAATTTAAGCCTGACATTGACGGACTAATAAATCTACTCTAACGACATACACTTTATCACACGGAGTGCTTAAACGCATTTTCAACACGCGCTAATAAATACACATCACACTTTAACAATGTTATGCCCTTTAAGATATTGTAATAAATCAACATTTGTACGCATGGCAGCTGTGAAGTACATGCACACATTCAGATGGTTGGAGTTAGAATAAGTTAATGCTTATACACACATTTACTGCCGCTGTATTAAACAAAGAAAGTAAGACAGAGCAACACAAGTTTAATGTTAACTACACAGGCCTTAAAATGGTATTATATAAATAATATATACTTTTTCCGAGTGGCTAACTTATGTACAAAGGAACTGGACCAGCCAGGTGTCAGATAGTGTAATCATTCACAGTTTGCATTACGTTATGCTACGTTCAAGTCGAGCCAGCAGGTGTTGAGGAAGCTTCTGGTAAAGTGCTTGAAACAAATGTTATCATTCCTAGCTAATGGCTGTCATGGCGACGGGTTTCAAGGGGGCACGGTGAGCTACAGAGAGAAAGGCGAAGGACGTAACGTTAGTTAATTCTCAATAAAACACCCTCACGTCTTTGCATAAGCCATGTAACGTTAGCGCATACAGCTAACATTAGCTAAACGCATGCAAGTCTTACCTGAATTGGCATTTTGACGACAGGAGAGGTGTGTAGCAGCCTTACGCACTGGACGACACGGCTGCTCTTGATGACAGCGGCTGTGATGGAAAGCATTGTAGCTGGCTATTTCACTAGCTAGCGTTAAGTAAGCTATTATCTTGCGACAACTTTGTAGGATGTGGTGTGTCGTCTGTTGCGTTTCTGCTTTCTGACGCACCTCAACCTACTTAACTGTCACTGTAATTTACAACACTGTTACGTTCAGTAGTGTCCCACATTGAGTTTGGCTGTTGGGAGTTAATCTAGCATCCAGATTTGGGCCTGCTAAATCTTTATTTACTGCGCCATCTGCTAGCAAGAAGCCACATGTCTAATGTAATATTTGTGAGACTGATTGATACAATTGTGGACTGAAGCCAAACCGGTTTTCTCATTTGAAAGCTGCAGGCAGACATGACAGTTCTGATAAAGAAATTAACTTGCTAAGTCCTCTATTAATATATATATATAGTTCGGGAAACCTACATTAAGGTGGAGGAAATGTAAAAGCACATATATATATTGTCACAACTATAGTAAAGTTAGTGCTATTTGCAAACCCTTGTTGGCTAATTCTGAGCCCATGCAGCTCAAACACACTCTGGCAATCCTACAGGATAATGTTGCCGCAGAGGGTAAAGCTTCCTGTGTTGTTTCACAAAACGGACAGAGGTGATGCTGAGCTGCAAAAATTAACACACAAACACATGAAGGCAAATAGTTTATAATGGTGGTATGGTCAGGTATACAATCAACTACTACCATCTATGGATTGTTTTTATTCTTGAGTATTCATTTCTCATGCTCAGTAACTGCATGTGAAGTCTGTCCAGCATTTATGTTTTGCACAACCTTTGAAGGACTGTCCCTCATCATCACTTATGAGTGATGAGATATGTGCACTGCATTGTCAAAAATATGAATCATGAAGTTGAAAGTTTCAACAGTAGTCTTCGTCACACTACCCCCATCTAATACACACACAAATACACATACAGTACATAAATATACACAGGGAGAGATGAGACCAGTGATATGTGGTGGTGGTGTGTCCATTTATTACACAACACAAAGCACCTACAATAATCCACTCCCTGTTGCGTCAGATAGTGGAAGAGCTCACTTTTTTCACAGTGATTTTTATGTGGACATGTATAGACAAGGACATCAAACTGTTTTATCTAAATGAAACAAAAAATAGCCTACACACAGAAATTCACAGCCAATATCACACACAAAAATAAAGCAGTGTCAACAAACAGTAAATTGAGTAAAAAATAGAATTTAATCATTTAAATAGTCTTTCAAAATACAAACATTGATTTTAACTTCTAAATAATATAACGTTTAGTAGCTATTCTTCATTATAACTGGCAATGTTAAATGTACACTGTGGCTATACAAGGAAATGTGAGATTTGGTAATTTATTGTATTGCTCATTTGTATTAATGCGCACATATTTAATAAAACTGCAAATGGCTGTATAATTATAACAGTGACACTGCAAATGACCCTGTCTTCACCCTAACCCACCGTACCTAAAACATTTGTATGCTTGTGAAAAATCTACCTTTGTGTAAATGTTAAAGTTAATTTGAAGATACCTGAACAGCTTTAAGTCTACCCAGGCGTCGATATTTATGTCTGCTTCAGAATTCTGATTACTATTTGAGAAATTAGGTTAGTAAACAAATCAGAACAAAACTGTTTTAGATCACAAGAATATGTCAGCTGTAACCTATGAAAACAAAACCAAACAGGTGAGGTCAGAGTCAGTCGCTGCTCCACAGTGCTAGCTGTTGCTAATATAACATCTGTGTGTTACAAGTTGAACTGTTTTCAATTTAAAATTGCTGTAAATGACCTCCAGTGTTTTCGAGCTGCACCATTATTCCTGTGAAACACTTTGTACCATGGCGCATCTTATAAAGCACGATTAATGAGCCATATACACCTTAAAGTTAGGAAAACAGAAACAAATGATTTCAGGTGTTCGCAGAACTGCAAGACATTCAATAAACCCAATATTTAAATTTAAGTTGACAAATCAAAAGATCAAGAATTACATTTG
Source organism: Siniperca chuatsi (assembly GCF_020085105.1). Lineage (NCBI taxonomy): Eukaryota > Metazoa > Chordata > Actinopteri > Centrarchiformes > Sinipercidae > Siniperca > Siniperca chuatsi. The sequence goes on from NC_058055.1 coordinate 7,806,122, forward strand.
TCTCCACAGTTATTTGGCCGTCTGGCTTACTCTGCCTGCTGAGGTAGCCCTCTGTAGCCTCACCGTGCCACTAAATCTATAGAGCCATGTAAATTGATCCCTAAAATGACAATCAGCTTCAGAAAACACACAACTGCTTACATTAAAAAAAACAATTAGTATTTATAATATCCTGAATAGAAAGCTTCATTTCAGTACCAAACCCACAACAGTGTCACAATGTAAATAAAATACCCTTAAATCCTGGAAAGGAAAATTTATGTTTCAAGTCTTTACAAATTTCAGAACACTGTAAGCTGCACAAATATAATTATAATGGGGAATTTGTATCACATTTGCTGGCTTTATTATCTTCCACTATAAATTGCATGTTTCTGTTTATTTAAATGGAACTGTACATGGCTAAATTAATGGCCCTTTGGCCACCAAATATTATTTTTAGGAATCTAATTTTGTCAACAGATACTGTAGCTTTGCATTGCATGTGAAGCTTACTATAATGATCATTTCTACTGTAAGTATACAAACCTGCTGAACAATGAGTAGGACTTTCAGGATGTTGCCAGACAAGATTTCAACATCCAAAAGGAAGATGTTGTGTATGTTGCATTTCTTGTTGTCCTGAGCCCATTACGGGCACTTGCAAGTTAAAGTTCAACAGCTGTACGCACACAAAGGAGGGATCTCACATTGAAACAATTGAGATCTTTTATGCAACGTTCTTCACTACTGCAGAAAATGCAGCAAAATCTCATTATACACCTATCAATCATGTGGGTTAGTGTTAGACATTATAACCCACAAATCAAACAGGTAAAATAGGTCAGACCGTTATTTTTGAACAGCACAGCTGCTGCAGTCAAAAATAGTGGTTAGATCTAGTGGAGGAGGACAGTATAAAAAAGCAGATGAGGCATATGCATTTCTTTTCTAACCACTGTTGTTGCCACACTGGCTTTAATGTCAAAGAGTTGTGTTCTTCCCTGATCTCAGTGTAGCTCATTGTTTTAGACTGCACAGGAACGCACACGCTTGCTTGTCTGGAAGCCAGTTTTTTGTGTGTCAATAGGATTTACATACAACACTAAATATATTACCTTCCAAGTAGAGCATTTTATGAGCACACAATCTTCATATGCACTTCTCCTGGACAAATCAATTGCACAACCTTTTATAAAGAATCCTGCACCCACTATGTACACCAGTGGTTCCCAACTCCAGTATTTAACCCCAAAAGTGCTGCTGGTCTTACCAGGTTTTTAAATCTACTCACCTGGCATCCCCGACTCAAACCAGTCTCTACTAGAAGCTATAACTTGTTTTGTTTTTTGTTTTTGTTTTTAAATCAACACTTGGGGTCCTGAGAGTGGCGAACTACTGATATACACACACAACTAGATGTCTCACCATTTTATCCAGATTTTAAATGTGACAGACAATAATCGAGTCATTATATTGCTTTTAACATATTGCAAGTAATTCCTATGAATTTGCCTACAACGGCACACTAAACTATAGTAAATACAAGCACTCCGTGTGCATGTCAGTCTGACCCTATACTGGACCCTCAAGTCTTTCGGTGAATATGTTGTTATGGCTTTCATGAGTAGATGTTGCATTATTTTAAAAAGTTCAAAAGCCACATGACTGCAGTCTGTTCTTGGGTACCTAAATGTTGTTCTTCAGTGGTTATGCAACTGCAGACCGATGCTGTGATGGAACACGCCATGAAAATAGTTGAAAGGTTTTCTGGCATTCATGTTAAATGTTTTCATTCTTAGATCTTGGAGCCTTTTACTGAAGCTTGGCAGTTACATCTTACTGTAAATAACCAATTCCCACTTAAGGACATGAATACATGAGGTTTTTCTTTTCTCATATTCTTTTCCTTTCTTCATGTAGCCAAGGGGAAAAGGACCATTTTCCTCATTATTAATTCTCTAATAAAATCTTTCATTCCTCACAAACCACTCATCCACTCTTGAAGACTAGATCTCTGTTGGGTCTTTCTCCGCATCCTCTTTACTTCCGCTGCTTTCCGCTCTAGGGAGAGTCCATCATGGCTTCCAGCATCTCCAGGAATAGTTTGTGCATGGGTACACCACCACGCGTCTTGATACTGTAGAAGGTGGTAAGAGCACGACCAGCAGTCTGTCGGAGGAGAGGCAATGTTAAAAGGAGGCGTCCTGCACGCTGGGGGTCGTCTGGGCGCCGCTGACATTCCAGCTCCAGCAGGGCCTGGTGGAGGAGGTCCCGCAGCTTCTGCACAGCCTCCATGTCCTCGATGTAAACAGAGTCTGACAGAACAGCAGGGAGTACATGGTAAGACACTGTGTAGGGTGTCTACATTTTCTCAGCTTTTGCCACAGAAAGAAAGCCTGTGTTGCCCAGTAACTTACCACAGATACAAACTAATGGCAGCCTTTGTTTACAAAACAAGCAGTGGATTTGTAGTGCGAGCAGGACATGCTAGATGATCTGCTGTTGACGGTAATCTTGAGTGAATCTCTAAGAGATGTCTACATAAAGGGTATGACTGCCACAACTAATTTCAGTGTAGACTAATTTCTACTCTACGCTGTTTGTTTCTGTGATGGTAGATCTGCCTGCCAAAGACTAGACTATTTTGCAGCAGTCAACGCCTAACAGCTGAAACAAAACAAAAAAACACTCACTGCACCTAACACTGGCAATAAAGGATCTGTTGTTATGGGCCTCTGGCTGCTGACATGCACATAATCCCATCGAGCTAAAACACTGGACAACCGACATCATCTGCACTGCTTCCAGCTAATACACTGTTTCTGTTGCTACCAATGCCACACTTAGTAGTTAGATGGGGACTGATGACATTGATTAGCCAGCTACTTACATATGGAAGAACATATAATCCCACAATTGTAGACCATACTAATACAAGAAATTGTATTGCACCAATAAAATTGGTTTAAAGCCCAAAATAGTTCTGTGTGTGCCACCATGATTAAGACAGGAAAACATACACTTACAGTAGTTCCCAGTTTATTAGGTACACCTTGCTAAAACTAATGCAATATAACAACAACCCTGCAATAAATCCAACCTTTACCAAGATTGTGTTTTTCGTAAAAGTATTGTAGAAAGGTGTTGATTCGATGTTTTGGCAAGTTTGGTGGCTGTGGTGCTGTTGAACTGCATTGAATTATGCTGAGATAATATCAATGAGGGTATACTAAATGAGAAAAACCTCTCTGTATAACAATACAGTTCAGTAGCACCACAAATTCCAGCCTCCAAAATGATCATCAGTTGAACCAATGCCTCTCTATAACAGTTTAAACAAAAACTGAACATCATAACCTTCATGAAGGTCAAATGTATTGCAGGCCTGTTGTAATAGACTGCATTAGGTTTAGCTAATTAACTACCTAATAATGTACCTAATAAACTGGAACCTAAGTGCAGGTTTTGTTATATGAATATTCCATTTAGTTTCCCAAGAAATGTCTTAGCGGATGTGGTGAGCACTGCCTTTAATAAGCCTTATACTATATTTCATAAAAATGTAATCATTTCCTTGCGGGAAACCCTGATGTGTTCAATAATACCACTAGAGAACACTTTGAGGCAGTTTCAGTTAGGTCTAATCATGGCAAGTGATAGGAAAATCTACAGCAAAAAGTATATCACTGTTAATAGTTCTATATTATTAGTTTAATACTGGTTCTTTAAGATGCAAATGTTGGTTTGCCAAAATACTGAGTAAAATCTATATGTCTGCATAACTGTTCAACTACACAAGTACCTGAATTAGTGAGTGCGATGGCTTTCAGCATGACAAATTCCTCCCGGTCCACGTTTAGTGCACGGAAACGGCGAGCAAGTTGACTAATTGCTGCATTTAGTTCTGTCAGTCCAGCAACACGTGACATCTCCTCATCAAGGACAAAATCCTCTGCGAACACCACCTCGTCCTCACAGCCAAGAGAGCGGTACGCTACACCCAGCACCAGCACCTCCAGCCACACTGACTGCAGCACGGACATCTGGTCTGCTAGGGACAGCGACAGGAAGCCTGCAGGGAAACAGACAGCTTGTAATACAGTTGAGCACTGTGCCAGTTCAGTTGAACTGTCAGCAGAAAATCAGCCTCTCCTCTTCTAAACACACCACGCACACCAATAAATTATATATTTTGTTTCAGACATTTTGTTTTACCTATTAATTTTGTTGCACCTATCAATTAGGCTGTTCAGCCATCAGAATCAGGTTCACACAGGCCATTTATAATGGTCAGTATTCTAGTTCTGTGAAAATAAATCCAGAAGTCATGGCCTGAGTGAAACATGACACAGCAAGTCTCTTCCTAGTCAGTGACATTGAATCATTACATCTCTTCCACTGCTGCCATGCCATCACTGCCTCTCCTTCACTATTTTATCACCTCTGCATCTCTTACCAGGAATGTGTTTGGCCCAGCCAATGATGACAACCAGCTCACGGTCAGCAAGGTCACAAAGGGTGGTGAGCGTGCGCTGGGCTGTGTCGGGCTGCAGAGGGTCAGGCATGGCAAATAACTTTTCTGGTTCTGCCACTAGAAGGTGGGACACAATGATGTTGGAGGAACCTATGTCACAAAATAGACACAAAACAATGGATTAATATGATGCACAAATAAAACTTGCAGTCTACATTTATAGACACGCTGATACCCAAAATATTAACTCTGTCATTATCTAAACTAATACATAACATTTTGCTTTAAACAACATGCTGCCCTGTACTGGTGTTAACTGTACTATATACTGCACTATATTCATGCTTTAGACCTGCCAATTGACTTATTAACGGACACGTATTCTTACTTCTATGATTTCAGATCAGAGTTTTGCTTTAAACTTGCTCAACTCGTCAGTCAGATTGATGTGAATCAAAAACTCCAAGTTATGTCATCTAAATGTGTGCAAAGGAGCGCATTTGCAGTATTTCACTCTTGTATTGCTGACTGAAGAAGTAACTGAACAATTTTTTGGCAGTAGAGGGCGCCATTTTCTAATCAGTTCCAATGGGTTTGAAGTGTTGTGTGTGTTGCTTGTATGCTCTGGGCACTTTGTGTTTTACCCACCCAGCATATCAGCATTTTTTAGAGGAGCACTCTGAGTGTCTCAAGTTTTAAAAAAAAAAAGAGCAGATGAACTCTCTATTGCTATCTCTGAATCAGACGAGCGTAGGGGGGACCTCCCAACTGAACTGTTGCAGACAACCCTAAGCTTAGATTTGTTTGTCTGTGATGACGTGTGATGTGTTTTTAATTGCCTGAACATAGCTGCTGTTGGTAGTTACATTTACTTTGCCTGCACACAATCGATCGACAGCTGATAATGCGTTGCCTAGCAACAGCAAGACGCCTTTCTCTTCAAAAAAAAAAATCTAAAACCATTCCCAGACATTAATGAGAGCCCAATATCATATATAGTTAACGTGGGGGCTGATTGCACCTTTATAGTTTGCTACACTAACATGGCACCCGCAGTCTTTTAGCTGCCATTTGATAGTTAAACCAAACAAATATGCTGTGTTATTGAACCACTTTACATCTAATTTTCCCATGTTCTGTGTTTTAGAACAAAAAGCTAATGAGAAGACAAGGATATAAATCCCACCTTTTTCACTCTCCTTTGTCAGTGGTAGTGGAGCACTCTGGTATGTTGCATTCTCCACTTCTGGGCGCCTTTTGTACTTCTGCCTTCCACCTCTGACCCTGTCAAGACGAACTCCTAAATTGTGAACAAAATAAATATACCGTATTTAAAAGATTAGCATAAAGACCCTTTAGATATAACATAAAATACTGGCTACAGAGCTTCTGCACACCATGAACACTCACCCTCTTTCAGCATGCCTACTTTGAGGCACTTGGTGAAGCGGCATGCCTGACAAGCCTTTCTGCGCCTTTTGGTGATCTCGCACTCGTTCGATGCTGGACAGCTGTATTCAATGTTACCTTTATGGAAAAACAGAAAATATTAATTTACTGTTAAGAAAATGATTAAGAAATACAAATATCAATGAGCATTTGATATGAATGAAAAACACATTTAATTTCTCCAATCTTTCTGATCTCTTAAACATAATCTACTCAGGGTGGAAATCGCACAACAGACTTGGGATGCCCCAAGCTGTTCCAGATTGGTACTGGAGCTGATGAAAGGATATTTTAATTGGTCGGTACCAGCTATATTAAACCTAATAAATTTATGTTTAATTTAATGCCCTACGCTCCAGCTATACCAGTCCTCACACGGGTGTAATAAACATCCTATTTCTCTCCATGAAAATACATAGAATGTATGTATTGAGTTCACAGGTCACCAAGACAAGTAACACTACAAGATATTTTCAAAATATGCCAGAGACTTGTTACTATGATAAAATAAAAAAAATATTCAATATCTGCACTTCTTGCTATATCTTAATAGTTTTAACTAGTTTAACTAACTATGAAAGCCTTTAATGGAATACTAGAATACTGGCAGTGTGCTTTTTTATGTGGAAAAATATAAATATTGCAAAAAGACTCTTTTCTAAAATAATAAGGTAATCAATAGCGGCCAGTGCCATACAAAACACGATTTAAGTACTTCAAATGTAAAACCCGTCAACTTGTTACATTACAGAAGGTGTCAGGAAAACATTAACTGTTCACTGCTAGTTCTACTAAAGAAACACTTCACCACAACACACACCTTGGATGGTTCTCTTGAAGAATGCTTTGCAGGCCTCACATGACGCCACGCCATAGTGGTAACCCGAGGCCACATCCCCACATACTAAACACAGCCTCTTCGGTAGCGTGCTCAGGGCGTACTTGCACCGCCCTGCTCCGTTTCCAGTTGAGCCTTCCTCTGCTCCATCACCACCCTCGTCTTTGAAGTGGCAACGCAGAGCTGGTGTGTAGAGTGGCGGAGAGTAACGTTTAGCACCGTCTCCTCTGGTTCCTCCACCTCCACTGTGAGAGGAGTCTGAGGAGGCCCCGCCAGGGCTGATCCGACCTCCCCCACCTCCCTCTGGACTGCTCGGTTCTGCCTTTATGTAGACATCTGACCGACGCTCCCTGGAAGACATGATGTCTAGAGAGAAAAAAATATACAACAAAGCAAAGTAAATAAAGGCATACAACCTTTTACCTCACATCTTTGTCTTTTAAACTACCTTCTTGCCACCAGGTTAAAAAAAAAAAAAGACCAAAATCTGACTTTTTCTAACACGTGGCACTGGTCAGATTATGAACATGCAATCTGATATTATCACATTGTTGTTGAATCTCTTTTCTCTACAGAGTGGTACTTTCATAATCACAATCACTGCAATTCTGTGTCTATTTTTTCTCCCTTTGTCAAGTCAGTGTTATTTATATAGCCGAATATCAGAAATCACAAATTTGCCTCAAGGGGCTTTACAATCTGTACAGTATACAACACCCTCTATCCTTAGACCTTTGTGGCACCTTCCAACTAAAAGAGAGGGTGGAAACGTGCCAGTAGTGCCCCATCATGAGCTACAGGACCCTGACACTGTCTAAGACACGGTCTCCAAGGATTTACACCAAACATTAGTAATCATTACTGTTTGCACCTACGGCTTTAGTTCATCCATGTGGGATGGTTTGAGTGTAAACACAGGAATCGTAAGGAAGCGCAGCCAAAAAGCAAAATGGATACATTCTGAACTGGGTGCATGTTCTGAATGTACCAGTGAATTTAGACCAACTTCTAAGCTCAGTTAAAGCCCAACTAACTTAAGCTAAACTACCCTGAGTGACTACTAAACAAGTAACCTGTGGTTACTTCACATTAAGATCATGGTCAGTTTTCTTTGCTTGAAGCATGGACTGTGTAAAGCACCTGGATTTTGCAATATCAGCATGCTAACATCGCAAAAGGCCTGCTAGTTCCCTTGTTCTTTAGCAGCACTTAGTCCCTGTGTTGTTTGTGTTATTTTTTGCTCAGGTAGGCTTTTAAGCCATCAGAAACACCTTAGATTCACCAAACCAGAACCGTTCACACCTATAATAAAACTTTACAGTCCTCGAATCATCCCCACAGTGTTTAGTCTTTATCTGTGACATTTCTAGACATTAAAATAGCCAAGGTGACTAGATGAAGGTCGCTATGCTTATGAGCAATGGCCGCTCTTCCCTATTCAGACACATAACTTATGTTCAAGTAAGGCAGTAAGAATACTGCAGCAACCTACTTGACTGCCAAAGGCTGTCTGTAGTTCTCCATTTAATTACAGGAACAAGCATGGCAAATACTTCATGTTTGCAATGAAATTAAATATGTTTATGAATCCAAATACAGGCACACAGAAGGCCAAAATTATAGTTAAGCAGCCACTTTCCCATGTTTATCATTAAACCTGTTGTACACCATTGCAATGTCCTCCTCCATCTCAAAAAAAGTGACAACAACAAACACATATTCCTCAAAATCATGAAAATACACACACACTCACTCTCATACACTACAGATTCCTCAGCTGAGTATCTAAGGTCAAGATTGCCACAAATGTGAAAATCAAACAGCAACCTTATGACAATTATAAGAAGAGATTTCATTTCTTGAGTGAGTGTACAGTCCTGACCTTTCACAACCAAATGCAAACCGGTTAGAGAGCAATGTGAATGGTTAGATCACCGTGAGTAATTTTGTTTCATGCTTTTAAGCTGTGATTCAACTTCCAGTAACTTAGTTCTAATACCATCTGTCAGGGTTCTTAATATCAATCATACATTGCATCAATTATAAATAAGACAATTAGCTTAAAAGCATTCTGATCTCTTTGACACATAATGTAGTAATAGCAAATGGGCATCTGTGTCAGTAGGTTTCTTGCATTCAAGTAACTTAACAAGTGGGTGAATATTTGTGTGACCAAGGTGACCACTACTCTGCCCTGCCCAAATTATGTTAATAATTAATTCAGACTCCTGTAATTACACCTCTATAAGGAGACCCAGTCAGTATACTGTATAGCCAAACAATGACTAATATTTCATTATGCTGTCTGAAATTTACTTCTTATCAAAGGATGATAGAAATGTAGATAGGACTTCAAGGATCAGAAAAAATGGAAAAGGGGATCAATAGGGTAGAAGCATTAACTGTAGTGTGTGCCATGTCTGTCTCTGGGCTTCAACTCATCAGTGGATACATTAATGCAGAGCCTTACTTGAACAATTGTGCTCTTTTTCCAATTTAATATATCACTGTGTGAGGACGATGAGATGGGATCTCTGCAGCCTAAATAGCCTCAATCCAGTTAAAACCCAAAAGTGACTTGTGATTTTCTGATGTATACATACTGGCACTGGCAATCCACTGCTATTACCAACCATTTTTTCCTCTTGTTTATCAGTTGGGCTGATAATCCAGTGGCAGCTTGTATGTTTAAAAAGTGTTGCAATATGCATTGCTTATGGTCGGTTCAATGCTCCAATCCCTCGCCCTGCCCACAATGACAACATTACATGCAGTTCTATGTTCGGTACACACTAGTATGGGTTACTCGCCCAAAAACGTATGGGTGTTTAGCATAATTAATAAAAGGCTCTTGGTATTTACTTTATGGTACATAATGTATACTAGAGATAAGATTAAATTGCAGGTGTTTTTGATAATTATAAGTAATAATCATCCATTTTCTGTTTTATCTACATTTCTGCAGCTAAAGGTAAACACTGACATGCAGTCTCTGAAAACTATCACCCTGACAACAAAAATATCAGTCAACAGCATATAATCAATGAGAGCTCAGTCCTGACCTGCGATGTATGCTGTTTATCTATGTCAATCTGCAGAATTATGAATATGTTAGATGTTACTCATTTACAGACATCTATAATGAACAAGCCTCTACTGACAACTTTACATCCTGATACACTTCACGTCACAGAGTGAATTTATTGGAAACGACTCTTAGAAAAACATGATTTCTGGGCTTCATTACATAAACGTACTACTAATAAGACACTATCTTTCAGCTTATCTGTTAAATACTTATGCCTCTAAACATTCAGTCAGCGCATGAACATGAAAATGTGATTTAAAGGTGATCAAAGATTTTCAATATCAGGCATATAAAGTGGGCTCTCATTGCATTGATGCCATGCTGAAGACTGAGTCAGTTCCTGGACTTGCAAACAAAATCTCACAGTATGTGCTTTACATATACACAATACAAGATGTAATACAGGGCAGTATGGTTGTAGATAAAGACTTGCCATCCTGGGTTCAAGACACTGAGAGAGGAACTTAATCCACATATCACTCATTGCAAACCAACTATGCCTTTATCATATTTATTGCTACAGCAGATAATTCAATCCTATAGTAGCTGGCAGTCGACACTTTAGTTGGAGTTTGCCCCCTCTGGATTGTAGGACTGTTTGGCAAGCAGCAAGAGGGTCACAGCAAACCTAGCCTGTTTAAAGTTTAGCTACTTGAACTAAGTTTACAAGCTCAGTGAGTGGATCAGCCAATAACATCAGGACTAGTACGTGAGCCCTGATAATCAACAATGTGATTCAGTTTTGCTCAGACTTTAAGCAGACCAACAAGTATCCCTCTACCATGTGCACCGCTGGCCAGGTCCACATCTGCTTTGGCAAAGGAGAAACGTCGGTTTCAGTCACGAAAATGTTCAAAGGCAACCGGTAATAGCTGTATGGTTACTGTTCGTGTGATTAAAGCCGATTAAACAGCCCGTAAACCCAGCTGAGGTTGGCCAAATTGCTGTGTTATCTATTTAACTCACCACAGAAACGTGTCGTGTGTACTGTAAACTAATGTACCAGCATGTTTGGAGTAGCGTTAGCATTAGCTTCAACAACAGCGAACACATTATGATAACTGTAGATTAGCTGCCCTTAGCTAACTAAGCTAGCAGTAGCTAGCGTTAATCCTGACTGACCAGCTCTCTCCTCCTGGGGCTGAGATTTATTTTTGCCACTCTGACCCGGACTAGGCTGCATCTTACCTGATAACGGTGACTAGTACAGCACTTAAGTCCCTCCACGGTGTGATATCATGGCACAGGTTTGACACAAAAAAAAAATCGGTTTAGAGACTGCCAGCGTCTGCTAGCTCGTGTTGGTTGTGTGTTGAGATGGGCCGGGCTACAATCGGCTTTCTCTAACAGCTGGTAGATGGTAATGGATGGATATAATGTAGCTAAAACACATTAGATCAAGGAGCACTCGGGAAACACTTTGACTCTGTGTCATGATTATTTAACTGCCAAATGAGCTAAATGCTAGAAGACATGTATTTTTACATAGGCTTGAATGTCATAGGCCTATACTAACTTCCCATTACACACACAGAAATTTAAAGAAAACTCATATACTCTCATATGATGGAGGAATAGCACATAAACTCGTTGTTAAGAGGTGACATTAGAGAAATATGTTCAGTCCTAATTGTAAACTTACAACAAGCTGACTGGCTAGGTCAGAAATGAACTATGCAGAAAGCTTCTTTTCCCCCCAGGCTGCATACAGCATCCCAAAAACACACAAACTTTGGGCCCCTCACACTGATACCTTGGTTTCTCCTCACACAGGGTTTTGGACATTCTCACATTTATTTATACTTTGATCTGATTTATACTTAATCCTCTCTCCCCTTCCTACACCACTTGTGCCTCATTTATCCTTTTTGGGGGTTGCAGGGCAATCACACCCCACCCTTTCAACATGCTCTATGAGATGCTTGATTGCAACAGAACAATACACACTAGCCACTCGTAATATTTTGGATGTGAAATGAGAAGCCGACACCTTCACCATCGTTCTCTGTTGTTTTTGCTGCATTTCTACTTCCACACCCCTCCTTTGTTTGTGTGTTTTCTAAAGAAGACGTTAACATTGCAAGCTAAAAGTCCATCACAGCCTTACAAGAATGAACTGTGAGGCAGGTGAGGGACTTGGCTACAGGACACAAATAGCAGACATAATCCTAGTTGAAGCACAGCATAATATTTCATCTGATGTGAAAACAGATTACCTGTTTGCTGAGCTGGAGTTCGAAGCCTATATATTTGTGAATCCCGGTGGTAGCTCAATGAAGTGCTATTGCTTTGAGTTGAAGTCTGCAGTTCTCAGGACACCTGCAAAGTAAGCAAAGGTTTATGAGTACCATCCCAGAACTTACAGCCAATCACTTTTCATGTTCCCACCTGCCATTTGTAATTTTAATGGTCACACATTGTTCCAGCCTCATAATAACCATGATGTCTGAGAACAAGTTGTACGCATTAGATTATTAAAAGGCTCTTAACAGTAATAGCTGTGCCAATCTTCACATGTACCAGAGAAAACCTCTATTATTGGCAATAGTTTTGTTTCCTCTGTGGTAAGTCATGTGTATAATCGTAACACTGACTTTTCCTTCCTAAAATACATATTCCACTGTATCTATCCAGATTTCTGCACGCTACTCAAGTACCCTCCCCCTTACGCTGTGTGACACACTCCAAAGGTCATAGTCACAGGAATGCTTGAAGGACAGACAGAGTGAAGCCAACACCTTGTCCCTCACTCATACAAAGTCATAAGCTGAAGTTTGGTGATAACTCTCTGTAAATAATTAAAGAGACCAGTTTTAATGAACATTAATAAATAAAACATTACATGAAACATAATTTAAGTTACTCTTTAAAGTGTGTAAATATGACTCTGGATTTGGAAGTGATCAGAACTGACAACTTTATCTTTATAAAGTGACATTTAAAAAAAAAAGACGATTAATTAAAATTAAAGATGTAGATTTAGATTATAATCATAGCAGGCAATTAAACAAGTTAGTAACTGGCATGCACCCAAATAATTTCTTGTTCTAAATGTTATTTCTGAATACACCTTTTCCCCATGAATGAAAAGTCAAATGTCATAGCACATAAACCGGTCCTTCCTTTGTCTTTAATGGTTTTAAAGCTCTCTTTTAATACTTTTGTTAGGGGACATCGGCGGTCTTTGACACTAATATTGCATCGTATTGACTGTACATAAAACTCAATTTGAGGGTTTTAAATGCGGCGCACTTTGGAGACGGCGAGAACAGCACCCAGGGGTGACCTTGCCTACTGATCTCGGACCGGTGACAGGTTAATTGCCATAGTGGATTATGCCTTAAGATCAGTGACCTCAATCCTGGTTCAGCAGGCACTGTGACTTGCAGAGTTCAGTGTGTTAAGACAGAAAGAAGAATAACTCAGGGGGGCTTAAAACACACATCTGAAAAAAAAGCTAAAGTGTGTACAGTTGAAGAAGTGCGGACTGTTATTTGCCAACGCAGGACTCGCCTTTTAAGTGAGGACGGCATGCGGTGAGCCATACGAGGACATTATCCGCTGCATCTTATTCAACCACAGCGCTGCATTCTTCATTTACTTAATAACTGACCATGCATCCCATTTATTAAGACATTCTGTGGGAGGGGGGGTTACCGGCATTGAGAGCATTACATGGACTGTTATAGCATTTATTTACGTGTGAATTAGTCAGGGGATAGTCTATACGTGTGGTGTAACCTGGACAGGAAGGATGTACTGCAAATTGTTACACAATGTAAGCTACTAAATATTTATTCAGCGGCTCGCGCTCCTACCCCCAATAACGTGACCACGCGAACTTAGCTCTGCCAGGCGAATCGTGCATGCACACCAGGCTACCGTTAAGACAGCTGACATCTCCGCACAAAGATTAATAATAGCCTACACCCACCGTGTGCTCTATCTCTGCAGTGAAGGGTAAGTAAAGCTACTTACTGGGAAATGTAAAAACATCGTAGGGTTGCTTTTTATCTGAAGTCTGTCAAGTCTTCGCGGCTGACAAGTCGGTTTAACCGGTTTAACGGCGCTGTCCAAGCCTCGCAGGGTTTCTCACATCGCATCACTACGTTACGGTAGAATAAGGTGATAACATCAACCGGCGACACACTGTCTTATCCGTCCGTTCGGTCCAGTACGCTGGTGTTATAAATTCTCGTCTTCTGCTACAACAACCGATGTTGTAATTGGACATCAAGACTTCAAGAAGGAACACCGAATGTCCGGTTAAAGATTTTCACAGTAAAACTTTGTCGACTCGCATAGCTTTTCTCGAGCCAGACAACGTCCCAAAGCGAAACGGGGTCTAATATGAGAGAGTCATTATCTACTACCCGAATATGCAAAACACTCCCCAGAATCATACAACTATCAATATTACTAAAATGAACACAAATTACGGCTTTATTTTTACAAGCTCAAACTAGGTAACTTCCGGTTCCCTCCTAGCTTTTTTTGCTAGCTTGACACAGCTCAGTGACGTAGGCCTCTATCCCGTGTCTTTTCTCCTCCCTCTGCCCAATTTGCGTCCGCTGTGTCTCCGTTACGTCCCTACGCACCTTCCACCAGCGTCATCAGCATTATAATAAAGGCCTGCAACTCGTGAAAAAAATATGACCCAGTCTACGTTAATCCTAATGCAGTCCAGGTATGGCTATTTTTTTTTTTTAGATCCGCTGCTTAAAGAGTGTTGATTTCAGATCAACTGTCTACAAATCAGTAGTGTCGTGCCACTGGAGATGTGCTTGCAGCAGCAAATTTCCCCCACTGAAAATGAAGCACTTAAATACTGTTTCATACATTTAAATGTACATTTCTGTTGGCCTTATTGTCCCTTATTACCCTTTGTCTTCATGTAGCCTAGTAGTTTTGTTGTAGTATTTGTAACCTAAAATGCCATACGATTCAATATTGGAATACTTGTTAGGGAGCTTTATGGGGCTGCTGCAGAAAGAATCAAAAGAACTGGCTGCATGTCTCTTACAGCATACCTCTATGGAAAATTTAGTCATGCTGTCGGTCTTGTGACACTGACCCGGCACACTCCACCACTACACTATTTGGACAGGAGCCAAGGAAGAGGAGTTCAGGAGATCACTGCAATAGGGTGAGAAAGGGAAATGGGCTCATCAAGAGATAGTAGTTTGAAAAAAAACAGTAGCCTGCGATACAGTTTGCCAGATGCGTTATCAAAAAAGGTATATCATCATGTGTGATGATATACCTTTTTTGGTTTCTCAGAGATCTCTCGTGTGTGCTCTCTCTTATGCTTACTGTAGCCGAGTACAATAATTAAATGATTTTTCTGTCTAACTTTGTATCCTGCTGCTTCTCGAAATAGCTGCCCCATGTCTCCAACATGCCTGGTAACAGCTGGCACAGAGCGGAGAGAGGTTGTCACAGTAAAGTTGACAACCGAGTCCACAAATAATTTGAACCCCACAAAGAATAAGAAAAACGGGACGTTGGATAAAAAGAAAGTGTAGTAGCCCACGGTTTACTTGGAATAAGTGAGTATTTCCCAACCCCAGCACTGTCTGGCTATAATTAGAGACCAATAAACGTTAGTCTGGTCGGTTTAAACCAATAAGCGCTAAAGCCACACTTGTATTCCCCTCGTTGTGTCAGAAGTGCAAGACAGCAGTGTGTATGCGTCTTGACGTGGTCACACGTATGCAGCGGGCTCGGGGCTCGGACAGGGTTTTCGTGTTGCGCGCTTCAGAGGAAAAACTGACGGCAGTGTCATTGCGACCTTGAAGCAAGGTCATTCAGTCTCTGCTGCAGACACTGCAATTCTGCGGGGCTGCATCATACTGGTGCAGAGTCTGCATTATCATCCTGTTAGAGGCGAAGTCGGTCATGCTATATTCATTAGATTCACTCAAAAACCGGAAAATTGGATTTGATGGAAACAGTTTATGTTTTGAGATTTACTGCATTATAATGAGTAGCTACTACTGTCTTACGCACGACAGTGTGTAGTCGCTGGGGATATGTGTTCAAACTATGAAGAGTGGAGGAGTAGAGACACATTATGAATGCCAGCTGGGGTCCCAAGGGTGCTCCTTACAGCAGATCATGACCTCAGACAGGTGTCAGCAGACTACATAAACACCAAGAAACCATTGTGCCTGTAGTACATCAAATCACTGGGCACTGCATCAGTGAGTCTTACACAACTGATAGAGAACAGACTCCACCTATACTATAAACACCTTGATCAGTGTATAATCATTATTAGCAGCCTACTGGACTGGATACAGAGTGGGTTTAAGGATTTAACTAGAACCACAACGGTGGTTTTCAGTTTGTCCATATCTGAACAATCAGAAGACTTGACAAATGGATGGCATGGTGACATGAGTAAACCATGACAGGGAATAAAGTGAACACAAGGGAAACAAAAGCTTAATGTCTGTGTTGCTACATTTATACATGCTCTTATTACTTACTGCATTTATATTAAAGTTAAAAGGAAAAGTCACCCTAAAACAGGATTTACATTGTGCTATATTATAATGATTATCAGTATCTACAAATATGGACAATTGTTTCGCTAGGATGATCAGAGCAACATGACTTGATAATGTCAACAGGTTACACATAATGTCAGACAGGAATCACTGTCTCTGACTGTCTCTCACTGATGTCTCATCCAACTGAGTGTACAGCGCCCATGTGAATTAGAAAATGTCCCCATTGTATAGCAGCTCTAGGATTTGTCTCTAAATGACATGATCATTGCAGTCTGTGTCTCTGTCGTTCAGCTGAGGGAAATACTTGTGCAAACCTGGAATGTGCAAAATTGTAGAAATAACATGCTTGGATTCTAATTTAGGGTGGATTATCCCTTTAACGCCAGGTCAGGCGTGTAGCCTACAGCAGCACTACTGACACTACCCATTATTTGCCCTCTAGTGGCAGCACTGGGAAACTGCAGCAAAGGAAGTGATGACGTTGAGCAGCTGAGTGTGTGTCCTCCAGTAAAAGGTCACCCACTGCCACAGCACATCATCACTGCCTGCTGACTTCCTGATCGCAATGCCAGAACACTGCCTTTTCTTTTCACATATGCTGCAGGAAAGTGTCAGATTTCCAAAGGACAGATGAACATTCACCTGGTTTCTGCTCCTTTAAAACATTTTGCTTACTCACCATAAAAACATGACGGCACTGGGGACAAAAGGCAGATTGCAATTTGTCCCATTTCAAATCATGGTAACCAACAAACAAATGCAAATCAATTTCAGTCAAAAACCTTGGATGTATTAAGTATACTGTATAAGTTATTCTTGAGCTGTAATAGGGAGGGAAATGTGTCAGTGTATGCCATCTGCTGGTTGTTTTCAAAGACCAAAAAATCTGCAGTAATTTACTTAGAGAGGGTAATTGTAAGTTAGTAACAACTTCAACTTTTATGTATTAGATATTTTGTGACATTAAGGCACATCAGCTTTTCCTTTCAAAAAAATGTAAATACAGGCAACAAAATAACTGCAGCCACAAGTTTGCTGCTGCACTATGTTTGTCATTGGTGCCATTTTCAGACTGAAACACCAAGGTAGAGTTTCCAGCAGAGTATCACTTACATGGATCAACTGAGGAGCAACAGCACATGCTAAAAGGGCCATATTGACAACTTGAAGGGCATTTATACAGTACATCCACAATACAGTACTGCATGTATGCTATTCAAATCCTGCAGCACATGTCAGACCTGTCTCCACCAACTTAAACTGGTCTATAGTGAGCATTAAAGGTGGGGTATGCGATTCTGGAGAAATCCAATACCATGATATAGAGAGAACAACGACACAGCAAGTGCTGTAACTAACGTTAGCTAGGTTGTGGGTTAGCAAACTGTCCCTACAGTTGCTGCTGCTGCTGCAGCGGGAGAGGACGTGACGATTTCCCAGAGCCAGCAAACCACCTCCAGACAGCGATACTCACAACTCTGGGATTAGAATCGCATAACCCACCTTTAAAGCCATATGGATGTTTTCATCCTCGCCATAAAATTAAAATACACTTTCTTCCCTCTCTGTGCACAAAATAAGTCCTGTATTTCAGTTTACTGACAAAACCTTTAATATTGCCTGGAATCAATTTCAAACCTTGGCTTATATTTCTTTCTCTTGTTAGTGTTGTTTTTGGCCATGCTAGCGGTGTGGCTCTGCCAATGTTGGTCTGTCGGTGGTCGGTCCACCACTTTGGTCAGACTGAAATATTAAATTAGGTGAAGCCTCACAAAGCCACCAGCATGGCTGTAGACTCTTCATTTTGTTTTGCTAAATATGTTATTACTTTTTATCTGAACATACCAACTATTAATACCAAAAGTATTTTCAAAACAGCTCCCCAAATTAGAAAGTGATTCCTCTTCACCTTTTGCCAAACAAGTTGGTTTTTAGGTGGAAATCTTGTAGGTGTTAAGACATTAAATTAATAGACATATATAAAACATAGTGACTTGGGCATGCTATATGATGACAGAGTCAAGCCCTGTTTACACCTGGCATTAAAATGTGTCTCGAGTGATCCGATCATAGGTGGACAGCTCTAACTACAGGTGTGAATGCACCCAAGATGCATTGAGGGCGCCTTGAGATGGCTCAGACCACATTCGGAGGTGGTGTTTATACCGCTAGCACAGGAGCTTTGGACTACTGGGAGGAGGTTTAATAGAGCTAATAAAGCTTTATTTAAGCTTTAAAGGACCACTAGCTGTATGGCTAACTGAGCTAACTAGCTAACGGCAGCTACAGTTAGCGGTTACTTTAGCGGTTACTTTTTTCTCTCCATCAGGAAACTCCATAAATCACCAAAAGTTGAGGCAGAGCAGCTGGAGTACATCAGAGGGAAAACCAGAAAATATTTTCACCATAAAATATGATCCAGTTTCACCAAAATCAGTGAATAAAGTTATAAAGTTGTGTATTTGTACAGTAATCAGTGAGGCCCGGCCCCCAGAAACACTCCGCTCCGGCGGTGTCTATCGTTTTTCCAATAATAATTTTTCTCTCAAATTCAGGTTTAAAAACAACAATGCATTAGGTCTTTACAAACGGAAATGATGTATGTGTTTATTTGCATATAGAGTGGGGAAGTGAGATCCGATCACAAGTGGTCACACGAGGCGCATGTGGAGACGCATTCTAATGCCAGGTGCGAACTGACGTACTTGGAGCTGTCCACTTGTGATCAGATCACCCAAGACGCATGTTAATGCTAGTTGTAAACAGGGCCTCAGGGTCCTTGGTTTCATCTTAGAAGAGGCTCACGCTGCCACCAAGAGGTGTGGGACAACAGCTTGTTCAACAGCTATTATCATGTTTCCCAGAGAAGCTTATGGGCTGGAACAGCATCTTTAGAAATAAAGTACTTGTAATAATGTGCTAAACATGCTTATAAGACACAGTGCTACTCTCATTTAAAAAAATCTTTATTACATATATGCAGTGCAGCAGGATTAATGCATTTGGCCATCAAAATGCAAATATTATGGTTGTACACAGTATTTAAAAAACGTTTTGTTACATACCAAAGATGTACAAGAGCCTGTTTGGTACCCGTTTAATTGTTGGCAGGATTCAAGAGTAACTGTCTCAGACCAAAGCAACCGCTCTTTAACATAAACGCCACACTACTGTGGCAAGTTTCTGACCACGTGGTTTTTGGTTGCTCTTTCTTGTTTCTTGTATTATTTGGATTAGTAAAAGGCGGGAACCCTCATGTTGAGAGAATGGTAGTGCATTTCTGTCTTGGCCCAGCAGAGAGCAGTAACTCCGCAGAAAGTATTGGGAACATTGCCATAAAAATCACTTCATCATCTTTGATTGAGACATATACACTCAGCATGCTAAAAGCATTAAATGCAAACTACAAGTGGCTAAGGCTTCTGCAACACGTTTTCATCTTAAGTTTTAATTAAGCAGTACATATACACAAATAAATTGCTACATTGAGAACTTCTCTGTCAGACTATGATATCTCATATCTCTCAAGTCTATACTTGTGCTAGCAGCTTCAATCTTAAGGCTTCACTGGTAGATCTGGAACTGGTTTGGGGTTTCCATTGGGCTCCTTCTTGTCAGGATTGGAGCAGTTGATTTTGGGGCTTCTCTGTGGAACAGGCCTTCTGTGGCGTCTCCTCTTGGGCTGACGAGAGTGTGCAGAATTGGGTTGTGTTCTATCCAGCAGAGGATCCAAGTGTAGTTTACCACTCTGAGCATCTGAAGACTCATCAATAAAGGCAAGGTTCTCCCCAAAGTAGTCCAGAGGCTGAGACAGGTGGGGATCTGGAGGAGTCTCTGCAGTTTTTTCTTCAGGCACTCGCTCCGTCTGAGTGGCCTGAGAGTCTGTTTCTGATCCAGACCCTGATTCGTTAGAGGAAGAGGAAGAAGTGTAAGATCCAGACCCTGTCTGACTCTCATGCGGCTCTTCTTTCCCCTCAGGGCCAGGGGCCCCGGTAGCTGACACACTGTGACCATGGCTGCGAGAGCCGTGGCGGCGCTTTCGTCGACGGCGTTTGAAGGGGTCATCAATTTTTCCTGGAATGCGAAAATCTACCGACATATTCTGGATGTTTTGAGTCCAGTCAGTGGCGTGGGCTCGAAGTTCCTCCATCTAAGAGAAGGGGATGAAGCCAGAGATGATAGAAAGGAAGTGGTAGAGACAAGACATGATGAAACAGACATGAGAAAAGAAGAAATACCTCAGCTCTGGTCTTCTTCGATAGAACCCGAAGCCAGTTACCAATCATTGTCAGGATAGATGCAAAGTAGGCAAGTCCCAGCAAGATCCAGAACCACACCAAAGGCTTATACCAGTGGTCACTCCCCTCATTTCCAGAATCCCCTTTGAGAAGATACGAAGACACAGTTTCCTTTTTACAGAGTCAATAAAGATTTAAGATAGGAGATACTAAATAGCAGATTAGATAATCAATAATTAATCTCTTACATGACAAAAATCCTCAATAATTTATGCGGTAAATAAAAATTGTCTGTGCGGGAGTTATATTTATGGATGACTAATTAAGTCATACCAACAGATCAATAAATTAAACGAAAAAGCAAAAATATGCAAAAGCAAGCACAAGTCAAACAAGACACACGTACAAACAAATTAGACTGCAACGGAAACTATGTTTTCACTTCAGCTGCCTTGCACAAACAGGGGAACGTCCTGAGTAAAATGTTATTGATCTGTATATTAAAGCATGTCCAGGGATGACAAGCTATAAGCTATCAGTGTGCACAGGATGCTCTGAGTGTTGAAATGCCCTCTTTTTAAGAAAAACCTGTAAGCTATTTAATGGGATGTATCAGTGCGCTGATTAGACATTTTTATGCACCTTGGCCTCTGATTTGCCCCTCTGGTTAGCTCAAGTTCAGCTCTAACTTGCCCTCGGGGCAAAAATAAACCCTATTCTCATCTCTAGGCGCAGACATGGCAAGATATAGTGATTTGGGGGCTCCAGGCAAACCCAGCATGAGGCCTCCGTCGTGCCTTATTCTCACCCTTTCCCTGACTGAGAGTATTATTGGTATTAAGGAGGTTACTGACTTTCATGGATAAAATCATTTATCTTGGTTTTCTATAAATGGGCATAAATGATGACTCTGTTTCAGTGTTTGATGCTGTGTCTCAGCATTCTTAGCAACAAGTATGTTTAGGTGCACAGTGGAGAGTGTATAAATAGAAAGTATGTTAGAATGGGAACTTAATTGCAAGGAATTATTATTATTATTCCTCCAAATGAATCACATTTTTTCGGGGCTAAAGGTGCTCAAAAATTCACGAAACGTTGCACAAAATTCAAAGTGGTGAAAATTTACATTTGATATGGGTCTTGCGCATGGGTGTGGCAAAATGGATCGCAAGTGCCCCCTACAGAGCAGCTCCTGCGACACGTTTCACCTAAAAATCTGCAAGTCAATCTGCAGTCAAATCTGCCCCAGACTTCACATGTTTGATAAGAGTCCTGCCCTGAAGACATCTACATGTTAATATTCAGTCATACTCATAGCGCCACCTACTGGCAACAGGAAGTTACAGTCCCTATAGTTTTACAAAGTTTTTGTGGCGATGCATTATTCACTGTGAAATAGGAAGTTGTTGTAACTTGAGTGTACATGGTCCAATCTGCCCCAAATTTCACATGTTTGATAAGACTCCTGGCCTGAGGATATCTACAAGCCAATTAGGAGTTGTACTCATTGCGCCACCTACTGGTAACAGGAAGAATGCCTTGCGTGACAATCATCATTTCATTTACATGAAATTTTCAGGGTGTCATGTACATTTCATATACTGTAACATGACATATATTTAGTGGGTGTTTTTTAGCGCCACAGAGGGGACACAGGAAGTGACATTTAACTCCTTTGTGCAGTGTCCAGAACACCTGCAAATTCAGAGCCGCGTCGCTTGCACCCCGACGTGCGGTCAGGTGCGAGGGCCTGTTCATTGCTACTTGCAGCTTTAATTTGTTATATATCTAAACATTATGGGGCCTCTTATTCCGGGCCTCAGACAGTTGCCTACCTTGCCTAATAGTAAAGTCTGTTCCTGAAAAAGGTTGCCCCTTTATCATGTTCACCCTTTCGCTCAGAGAGACTGTGCACAACACTGTCAAGATATGTTAAGCAACACGTGGGTGGTTGATTAACTGTTGTTTACCTGCAACATAGTCTCCAAACCCCACTGTTGTCAGGGTGATAACTACAAAGTAGGCCGACTCCAAAAGAGTCCACTGCTCCACCTCTTGGAAAACCAGGATTGGCACTGCAACAAAGAGCAGGCAACCCAGCAGGATGGACAGGACAGCTGAGATCACTCGCACAATGGTTGGACTAACTCGCCATTTCTGTCGGCAGGGTGAAACAACATAGTGGGATGAGACAAATAAAGGGAAGTATGTGTACAGTGCAAGCTAAGAAGACATTGAAAGCTCTGTTTAGGGTCTGACCCGGAAGAGAGTCTCTATTTTGGCAACAGTTTTCCTCAGCCCAGTACCCAGATGGTCTCCGACTCCAGCGAGCAGGATACCAAACATCGGGATTCCTACCAAGGCATAGAAAATGCAGAACAGCTGCCCTCCTTCTGTCTTGGGGGAGATGTTTCCAAAACCTGGACATGTGGGGTCAGAGGTGGAAGTTGATTTGAAGACACAAAATGTAAAGGTCCAAAATGAAACAGATTCCAGTCACAAATATTTAATCAGATTTTGTTTTGGTGGTTCTACTGGACACCCACCGATGGTTGTGATGATTGTCCCTGAGAAAAAAAAGGCACTGGCCAGATCCCATTGGCTAACAAAGGTGATGTTGCTGCTGGGGTCCACACCCGCTCCGACGGCCTCCACCACTTCCTGGGATGGGACGGTGGAGAGGAGAAGAGTTTAGTGGTTAGTTTATGAAACCATACAAATTAGTAAATGAATCCATCAGTTAATTCAAGTTATTTACAAGATTCATTTCCGACATGTTGAAAGTTTCAAAAGGCACACATGAGCATGAGTTTCTTTTTATTGTCCAATTGAATATCAATCTATGTATTACTTAACAACCAGCTGCAGGGCTTTAGGCCCTTCAGTAATGTAAATGCTGTAGAAAATGCATTGTCATTGCATCAGCAGCAGGCAGCAGTGACAAAGAAGTGACTGGTGATTTACAACTGTGATGGCTCCATTCTGTCCCAAGTGCATCGAATCACTGCCAGCACACCTAATCTAATTCCCTGATCTGATTATCGGTTTTGTGTCCGTTGGTACTTGAAGCCATTTGTTAACTCTGAATATGATGAAGTTGTGATTGAACATGGTCTCTGCAGACATTGTTACTTCTAATAAATTAGAAGTTTATGATCACAGAGACAAGGCTGTGTCTGGTTGATCCTCTCTGTTGGACTGATGCCACTGCATATGTCTGTCCCAGCTCATTTGGGGAAATTGATTGATTTCTAATGTTTTCTTATTCCAGTTGTGCAATAATTTTAATCGCTGAAGCTTCTAATTAGTGTAAGAACGGCCAATAGTTTGCAAAGCTTCAGTTTTCCATGTTAACACTTTAATGGTCTTCTCTACCGTTTGGAAGAGCCCATTTTGAGTTGTGAAATTAGTTGTACTTCACTATTTTTTTTTAAACTTTTTTATTATTTTTATGTGACCATTAGTTAATTTTATATTAATTAATTTTGTTTATTCACCTTTGTAAAAATATGTAACATATGAATTTTTTTAATTCATTGGGTTTTACACAATGTACAAGTAGAAAAATGTAAGCAGCTGGTTAAAAGTGCACTTTTATTAGTATCTAAAGAAACTAAGAAATGCAAAATAAAAAAATAATTGCTTTCTACTGGGTGGAACCAGGCAGCCGCAGGGATCACATTGACTGTAACAGTAGGTAAAGACTTGATATTAGGGTCTTGGTTTTGTGGCTACAACTTACGTTAAAATGTTAAATTAAAAGAATTCAGGTCAAAGGGTAAATTATGAGGTTAGCAATGTGCACCCTAGCCTGTGTGCAGTCTGTTCGCCACAGCAGGGAATTTGTCTGAACTATTTGGAGAAAAACAATACTGTCTCACATTCTATTCTCTCAGACTGTTTAGCTGCATCTCAGAGCTTAAATATTATCAAACAACACAGGAAGTAAGATTGTAGAGAGAAATGCTTGCCACACATCAGAGCAGTGCACTTCAGCTTTGGATGGCTATACACTGACTGTGCAGCTCCAGTAACCACGTGACCATAGATTTAAGTATTTCAATCTGTACGTTTTTGAGTGCACCATGGAGGAACAAAACCATTAGAAAGATGATCTTTTGTATGGCAGTCAAATGAAAAATCATTCTTTACAAACAGAAAATGTACAATGACAATAGTGGCACTGGTCTTTCTTATGTTACAGATTGCTTGAAATAGATTTTAGGGCTGCAACTAATGATTATTTTCATTACTGATTAATCTGTATATTATTTTTTCAGATTGTTTAGTCAATAAAATGTCAGAAAATACTGACAAAAATGCCCACCACAAGTTCCCAGAGCACAAGATGACTTCTTAGTTGTCCAACCAACAGTCAAAAACTCAAATGTAGACAGTTTACAGTTACATAAAACAGAGAAAAGCAGCAAAACCTCACAATGGAGAAGCAAATGTTTATCTTTATTTCTTGATTAACAGCTTGACTTAGACAATGAATTGATTGTTTCAACTGTAATAGATTCTTCAGTTTCATTGGATTCACTTCCAAGGGAATCAGTTTTTAGGTTAGGGTTAGAAAAGTATCTACATTATTCTCTGACATACAGCAGGAGGACCAGCACTGAGGACTGGCTAGATCACATAGTCACACCTGCACGCCAGCTGCGCCACAGCCTCAATCACAATGATAGCCAGTGGTAAAAAATGTACCACTGTACAGGAGTGGCATCACTTGGTGTGTGACACCTCACATTACTTAAGTTGAGAACACATTGTAGTAGTAAGGAACTTTGAATCTATTGAAGACCTGTTCATCAGCTTACATTGGTTCAGTGAAACATGACCAACAATGCTGCTTGTTGAACAAAACAACATCTGAAGAAGAAGAATGACTTTGTAACAGCTGCCAGCTTCACTCATGAGGAAGATCACTTCAGTTGTCATGTAAGCTATCATTAAGTGCACATGTTCAGGGGTTTATAAGTGTGCTATAATGCCAGCTCATCTCAACTTTCCTAATGATTTCTACATTTTGACATTTTTTTCTGACAACACCTAACAATAGATACAATCGAATCATTAGGTTCTTATTGTGTGAGTGTATTTTTATTTTCTAATAATGTGGAAAATTGTACTGGAAGCTTTTTTTTTTTTTAGAAAGCTAACAGGCGCTTTGTATTAACCTTTTATTGGTTATTTACAAACAACACTTAGCCAAACAATACCTGGGAATTCAATCAAATATATATTGGCTAGATGTCCGAATAAGCAATATCTGGCCTCTGTGTCGGGTCACTGATCCATTTGGACGGGGGAACACTGAAGGGGCATGACGGCTGACCAATCAACCTTATTTTACTAAGGTATCGCGAATGTTCAGGTTCAGGCAAGGTAGCAAAATAACTATTAGACATGTCTATGAAACAAAGGTTTGTTAAACATGAAATGAATATAGACAAACTTGTCAAAATTGTAATCCAAACACAAGTCAAATTGCATTGACACCTATAGGATATTTGGTTTTCTATCCCCCAAAAAGGGGCGCGGCCATTATGTTTTACGAAGTGCCCGTATGTGCCGGTCTGGTCTATACCATGGATGTATTATTTGAACTGGTTACCGAACCCCAAGATGGCGCCTATTCAGTCCAATGAGAATTGCTCGCGTGGCACACACACCAAAAGAATTTTCTAGCTTCAGGTGTATGCGGCCCACTGAATATGTGCAGTAGTGTTTCTCCCGCTGGCCCCGCCCACGAATTTCCCGCTCGGCTTATAGACTTTAGATTGTGATGACGTCAGAGATTTTTAAATCACTTTACTCGGCTCAAGGAAAGTTTTACAAATCTAAAACCAAAACTTCATAATAGAAAGAGTCATAACTGACCTTGTTTGCAGTTTGAGGTGTCCTGTAAACAGTTTTACAGACGTCTCTTTTATAATAGTGATAAATAAAACTCATTTATATATTATGAACAATTTATTCATATGATTATTTCATGTCTTTTTTATTTATTTAATATTGAACACTTTGGGGTTCCATACAAGTCATCGGTTCACTGCTAATATTTTGAACCATTATCCTCATTATCCTTTCAGTCTTTTCATTAAATCAGTTAACAGGAATGTGCCAGATCTCTTATCATCTTCCTTTAAATAATCAAAAACAAAATGTGGCCTGCTTGACAAAAGGACCACACCGTTTACTTCTGTCATGCACCTTAGTCCCTTTAACTGTTTTGCAAATGTCAGCCACTGCATCTATAGATCACTTTGCAGGCTATAACAGAATTTACAACTTTCATTCTGGAGCGAGGACAAACATCTCAGGATCACTGCAAGGTTGCCGACCCAGCTCGTAACGCTCAACCTATGCATGGATCAGCTTTCATGCTCTTACACACACACACACACACACACACACACACACACACACACACACACACGCACCCTAGAGCTGGCCCATCCTTACATAGCTGCTCTGACCACACCTGTTCACTGGGCCACATTCATGCTGTACTGCTCCACAAGGTCACAGAGAGCTTCACTGACCAGCACCAAACACTATACAAATCTAAAGGGTCACCCTGAGGACCCACAAGAGTCAACCAAGTCAAATGAAAATAAAATGTCAGACACCAGGCCAAAATGTATTTTTAGCTACAAGAGTTGAAGTCAAGTCCTAAGCTTCTGATCCTCTTTAGAGTTTGTTTATATATAAACAACAACAACCTGTGACTTTGTTCGCTGACAGAGTCACTTTTGCATGCACAACTTGTAGCTTCAGTTACTGAGACCTTGTTGTGTGTTGGACAGAAGTAAATAACCAATAGTGAGAAAAAAGAAAAAGAATAAACACAAAATGTTACCTCACTATAATATTAAAGAAAATATTCCATTAAATTTTCCCATATTAATTTCATGGCATTTCAGCTTTTTTGAGTACACAAAGTACAGCTAAGTATTTTTGCATGACAATGAAAGGAAGAAATACTGCAGCATTTTAATCGGTCACAAGCTGTGTTTAGATTACTTTTCAGTGATTCTCCACCTGGGGGTCAGGACCCCCAAATGGCTCCCAAGATAAATCTATGGGGTCAGAAGATGATTTAAGCGATAAGACCGGGGGCAAAACACAAAATGTGAGGCATCGCAAACAGATATAGCTTAATTTGAAGGGGTCACATGCCAAAAAAGGTTGGAACTGCTGATTTAGGTTACAAAATTGACGCAAAGTTAGTTGTGGTGTGTCACTAATATGCTCAAACCCATTTATAGACTGATGCCATGATGCCCCACCCTCTGGAAACAGAGGGGAAGAGTAGCTTAGCTGTCCTAGAGAGACTACACCGTTGATATGTGCTTGTTTATCTGTTAAACACTTGAAAATATTCCAAACTAAAAGCTAGATAATGAGGGGCTCTTGTCATGAAAAGATCTGCTGTACCTCTATAAGGGTCTGTAGGTTGTCTGGGCCGACGCAGGTGAAGTTCAACAAGAAGTCTCGGCGCGTGTCCTGGAGCTGCATGTGCTTGTCCTCCTCTCGTGGAGCCTCCAGCGCGCGGAACACCACAGCTCCCAGCACCAAGTAGAGAAGCACCCCCGTGAGGATCCCAAGCAAGGTGGAGCAGCGCATGGCTGCACCTCCACTCAGTCCAAATGTAGGCTGCTGTTTTTCTCTGCCAGCCTCAGCGCTGTTGTGGCCTGGATCCCAGCTGCTGCAGCTGAAACATCAGCAACCAGACGAACACAAGGGTTTCGTACTGACCACAGCGCCTGACAGCTGTATACACGCCTGCAGCAGCCAGCCAATTAGCTGCACATAAGGCATTAAATTGACTCAGGCCTCACCACAGTGCTGACACACAGCAAATGTAACATCCCAAATAAAACGGCCGTCATGTGACCAGCCTGATACTTCGAGCAGATGTGATGTGAAACGTAAATGTCATGAATCCACAGACAGATGCACCCATAGTAGTTGAGTTTACCTGCTAATCCGCCTTAGTTGCCTTCGTCTTTTCCAGTCCCTCTTCGCACCAGGCCTGAGGATGGAGTCCCTGGATCCGTAACCACTGGGGAGCCCGTCCACCTCACACTCTGAAGGAGGGGACACTAGATAGAACCAGAGACACATATTTTCATATGCAGTTCAGGTTTCGCAGCATTTACGTCAATTATTCTAAATAAGAGAAGAAGAAACTTTCTCTCAAACACAAAAGCTGTCAATAGTGAGGATAATCCTCGATGACAGGCAGCAATCCACAGCAAGGAGTCGCATACAGAGTTGCTCATGTTGTAGTACTTAAGCCACCTGTTGTTTTTTGCCTTGATCGTTACACATTATCTGCACCCATCTTCTAACCATGTGAGCCTGTAGTTTGTGATGAGAGACAGCTCAGCTTTGTTATTCCATCCACAACTTTGGATGGAGGAAAGGGGGATTTCCCACTGTGGATATAAAACAATGCCTCATTGCAGATGAAGATGTATTTCCTTTAGGTGATGCCGATCAGAGAGGAAATACAGGAAGGTACCTCCAAACACAGCAGATACAAACTTCAGAGATCATTGTAAACGTTAGAAGAAACAGAAGCCTTAGATGAGTGATGTCCAGCTGGGAAACCTGGTTCGGTGTGATGACGTTGGTCATCACAAACCAAGGTTTTGGTCGGCTCAAACCAAGATGGCATTCTCACTTAAAACTGAAACTGGAGCCAAGGCTCTGCACTCTGATGCATCTTTACCTTGTTAAAGCAATGGAGTTGAGAAACTGATAGATGTGTCAGACATTCCCTTTGTCCCAGAAATTTCGGAAATGATTTAAGAGGGAAGGATTTTATCATTTGGACCAGTAGCCCTGCCACTTGCAATTCACTCTGCATCACTGGACTGCCAGAACAAAAAAATGCTCCCGTCTTCTAAAGATTGTAGTGACTGTAGCTCTTTAGTCAGCAGATCCACTGGTCTTGATCCAAAATTAGAGCAATAAACTGTCACATGGTGACAGCAAAATATACACTAGCTCCCCAAACAGTTCTGCAGCTGCTGGGAATACACAAAGAGACTGTCCACTTACTAAATTGAACACATTGCAGCCATAAATTAGCAGATTGACACAAGATTACTTTAACTTCCTGGTTCTTACATACTTTACATGTATATGTAAAACAACCATGAAAAAAATGGACAAATACTATACATGTGAGATTGTTCGTGTGAGAAACACTGTACTTATAGTTCATGAGTTACTTAAGGAACACCATGATCCATTTTTTTTTTAAACACCAAATACATTGTTGTGCAAACTGCTCATCCAACATTCATCAACATGTACCAAACAAGATGCATTACACTAAAGCATCTAATATGCAAGTTGATCTGCCTCAGACTGGAACACAGAATGCCAGACAGATTATAGACTACTAGACAAAAAGAAATTGTAATATGGCTTGCATTAAGTGCCAGCAGTGCTGCTGCAACGAGCCATAGCCGTAGTGATCCCATTTTATTACCACTTAGAGTCCCTCGGGGTCCCTAAGATGTATGGTACTGACCAATGCGCCAGACAGTCCAGCCTTACCTCAAAATGAAGGATCATAAGAGTCCAGAGTACCAGTCGCCTCATGCAGAGTGTTTCATGCGTTCAGGCAGCCGCATACAAGGTGCACGTGGGAGTGTGTGTGTGTGTCTGAGTGTGGGTGATGAGAGAAAAAGATACCCAATCAAACTGACTTTATATAGAGAGTGAGAGAGTTAAAGAGAGAGAGAGCAGCACAGATGACGGTGGAGACGATGAAGCTAGAGCCAAGTTTTGAATTTATTCAGTTTCTACAGTTAAATCAGTTTGTTTTTCATACAGAAGGTAAAGATGTCAGATGGAGCTAGGCTGCAATGATTTTTTTTTTTGGCAAACACATAATGCAGCTTAATTTGCTTCAGTCTGTAATTAGAGTTTTTCATATTCCTCGCAGTGGTGGCCGCAGTCATATTGCAGTCATATCTGTGCATAGCTGTTAATATCTCTGTGGGATCAATGTTTGAGATTCATCGAGGTCTGATAGTTGTTACACTGCCGACTCTGCAAGGGGGGAAGCCAGCTCAGCCACTCTTCACCCTGCTCTCAATATCCCATCTTCCTCGCAAGCTGCTTGACAGAACTGCTGCTGCTCTCTTTCTGTGTGTGTGTGTGTGTGTGTGTGTGTGTGTGTGTGTGTGTGTTTACAGGGGTGGGGATAGGTTTCTCAGGCAGATCCAGCAGACTGAAGTGAACTCTCAGACGTTCACATCATAAGTACCAGCAGATTTCTGATTCCTGGTTTCAAAGTTTAACAGTGTTAGATTAATTACATCAAATCGATGATTATCCTCAACTGTAGGGATTTTTGTTCCATTTTAACACTGTTTCACTGCACCGTCAGTGTCTACAGTCTGTTCAGCCCACTCAAATGTTCAAAATATATTTAGTTTTTTTTATTTCTCAAGTTTAAGCACATTTTACAAGAGTCTATAGCCATGCTAGCGGTTCTTTGAGGCTGTACTTCGGCACAGCGGTGCTTTGAGCTAAATGCTACTATCAGTATGCTAACATGCTCACAACGAAAATGCTAACATGCTGATGCAAAGCAGATATACTGTTTGCCGTGTTCATTTTGATCAGTCAGGACTAGTGGCGGAGTGACAGACCGACCGACTGACGGTGTCATTCCTGGGCCCATGATGCTAATAATAAAAATGTTTGATGCTAATTTTCTTCATAGCTTTGGCGCTGCACTAAACAGCTGACCACAAAAATGGGAATAGATGTTCTCCAATGACAAGGAAAGACTCTACTAAAACATTTTGCAGTAACTATATGACTAAATATAGCTGCGTTAATGTTTCATTATTATGAACACTGAGAATATTTTGCATATTTACTGTTATTGTATAAACAATGAGTAATAGCTTCACTGAACTGGCATAAAGACACTACTAAAGTTAGGCTATATCATATTTATAACTAGTACAAAAAAAAATAGAAATGTGGTAATGTTTTTCTTGTTTTTTGAAGGAGAGACAAACGGGCAGCAAAGACAGAAAACTAAGATTATAAGGCCAAGTGGGCGAATACCCAAGATGCTCAGTCAGGGCCGACCATCACTGCCTGTGGAGTTTAAATATATTAGTAACACTCAGCTAAACAAGCATTTTAAAGAAAAACACAAACAGGAACTTGATGCTGAGCAGCTCGCCACATCTTGTGAAAGCATTTAATCAACTAATGCACTGATCGGTGTAATCAATCATAAAAATAACTCTTGTTTCAGCATCAAAAGTTTGATTATAAATGGCTGCTTTTGTGGATAAGGCTTTTGTGTGTATTACCCACAGAAAACCCATGTTGCCTCCTGACAGAATCAATGTTGTTGCTTCTGACCACAAAGGAAATGAAGAGTCTTTCCCTATAGCTGCTGGGTGGGGAGTTGGGATGATGGTAATCAATCAATAATTAGCCAAACAATCCTAGATGTCTCCATTCAGTAAAGTTCATCCTAATGAGGAGTGGAAAGTAACTAATTATTACTCACAGACTCAGGTACTGGCTGGTTGCTGGGGCATATATAGAAGTGGTTACTGTCTGGATGCCACATTTAATCCTTTTATGGTGACCTTGTACTGTTAGTTGTACCAACTCCAATTCCAAGTCCACGTTCCTCTCTAGACAATAGCTCGGCTCATCCCGCTTAGCCTGATATATTGCCCTGGCACACTACCCTGGCAGCCACCACTGAGAGTAACTTTACAGTTTAAAGCCCAACTGAAATCAAACTTGTTATCCTTTTTTGTAGTCAAGAATAATGTCAACATGTTATTTATCAGTTTAAAAAAAAGTTCTTTATTACTAAAAGGAAGAAAAAAAGGTCTTTGGGTAAATATCATAAATACTCCTTTTCCTCTAAACCTCTGGAGGGGTGTGCCAGTGTTTGATTGACAGGCTGAGCCCCAGCATGAACAAGAGACAAATAAAGGAAATAAACTTGATCTGTAGCTTACAAGTCATGGGCAGATAGTGTGTTGTTAGCGGTGGTATTGAAGAGTAAGGACCACACCAGCATCTAAACAGACTGAAGTGACATTTGCAGGTGCATTTACATGCTGTTTAATGTGCTGCAGCTGAGCAGCTAATTAGCTAACTAGCCTGTACAGGACATGTGATTAACAGAGCAGATACGCATGCTACAGCAGACCAAAAACATGCAATTTAATTTCAGTAGGACTTTAAGTATTTATGAAGAAATCCTATATACTGCACCTGATGTACTGTATAGTGAAAACATATCAAAAGCCAATGTTAACCGATGTTAGTGTAGCATCTTTGTATTCAGATATGGTTATTAATTTCAAGCATGATTCAGTGAGCAAATTCAACCAAAATGGATTCTCTGAATATTTATTTTAATTAAAGAGATTCTCATTTTCTAGTTTTCCTCTGTTCATTGGATATACACATTTTCGCATATGTATTACTCACAACCACAGCCCTTTGGGAAGTGGGAAAAACATTTTTTGCACACTGACAGTCAGATACACACCATCGCACTATGTTGCGCTACTGATCAGCACATCTGCAGATCTATCCGTCACATCTGATTGGATGAAATGTTTGACACGCCCTCCTGAGCCTCCTGAGTTGGCAACTTTTAAAACATTTTTTTTACTCATTACGGGAACCTAAAGGGGTGGGATTTCAGCATAAAAATGTGGATAAATGCAGTTTTTACATATATGTGGCATGTAACAATAGATAGTGAAACTGTATGGCAGGTACCTTTAAGAAAGAAAAATACTAATAAACTAAACTAATAAAACAATGTACACACTACACTACATTCAAAATGTACAATATTTGACACACATTTAGTGCACACTGATATGTTGTTTACTAATAAGTAAGTAAGATGTGTACATGTAGCCTATTAACAATGTTTGGTGTCATAAACAGATGATCTCTTAACACTAATTAGTAATTGAGCAAGTACAATACTGTAGTTGGGTTATGAGTTTAAGTAACAAATGACAAGCAGACACAGGCATATATGAGCGTATGTGATATTTGAAGTACATTATGTTGTAATGTATTTAGATGATTTCTCAAATGAGTATATGTAATTCATAATGAGATAGAACTTGACACATCTTTCTCCATCTTTTCCTGCAAATACTTTGTACTTGATCTCTACTTGCTAAGCAGCAAAATTGGATTTATTTTATGCACTCACCAAAGAAACTGTAAAATACATTTAGCTCCTTCAATTCAATCTGTGTGAGAGCTGCTGTCTCCCTGTTCTTACGAAAACTGAACACAGTCCAACTGCAATGAAACAGGTGTCTTATTGCTCTGGCTACATAAGTCATGACAGTGCAGTATGAGGAAGGTTTACAGAAATGGATAAAGAAATTATTCTTTTTTCTGAGGAAAAATAAATGCAGTGATCAATGTTAATCAGAAAACTCTATGGAGTACACAGGGAGAGAATACTGCATGAAAAGCAATACCTTGGTAGTTTTTGCATTGCTCACACAAAACGTTTCCTTCCTATGGCATAAATCATCAGAAAAGCTCTTCTGACTCTTCATCATCGTGAATAATTCAAATATGAAAAAATAAAATCACATCACACCATATAAAACAAAATCAGCCTTGAAATCCATCAAGCTCTTGGTCACACATGCAAAAGAAATTAGAATTCTAAAGAGCCTTACTTCTTGTAGGTCGATGGCTTCAGTTCCAGGTGTCCTCTTAATTGTATGTGTGGTTTTGTAAGCAGTATGAAGATACATTAATTAAGGTCCATCCAGTGGAGAAAAACAAGAGACAGATTTTGGAAAGTGATCTGATCAGTGATGAACATTGAGAAGAAGCTGCACTTGAATAAAACGCTCAAATTGATTGACCTAGTGATAAATGTGCTTACAATTACAAGTAAAGGAAGGTTGTAGTAAATAAAAGAGAGGGAGGGAGGGGGACGACAGAAACGTGAGGAGGAGGAGGACTACACTGCTATTATGAGCACTTTATTTTCAATTAAGCCCTCTTGCATCTGTAAGCTCACTTTCTGCCATTTTTGATGATGCAGGGACTTCTTGGAATGGAAATTGACTGGTTAGCAAACGTCTGCAACTTTGCTCATTTAACGGAAGATGCACTTTCAACATAGTAGAAAAAACATCAGAAATGAATATATTATAGGGCAGCAGCAGAAAAAAGCAAGTCTTGTTATGAATGAAATTAAATGAGATGAAAAAGCTAAACAGCTAAATGATCTGCAGGTTCCTGTTTAAAGGGAAGAAAGGTATTTTGATTTGCACAGTATTTTCATATTTTTAACTTCTGTAAGTCTATTAGAATTTGTAGTAATTGCCTGTTAACTTGTATATTAACCTGTAAATTAATAATTCAAAAGCACATACAATCCATCAGGTTTTAAGAAGAATGCTGGATGCAGTGATGTATGGAGTCCCAAAGTGTTTAATGAAATGACATTATAAAATAAATACTAATTAGAGTAAATTAAATGAAAGAACCAATAAATTGTGAAATAATTTAATAAATTATTAAAACTCAACTTATTATTATGACAACTTAACCCATTATGATGAAATGTTTTTTTTTAATAATTCTTTAACAGTTTTATTAGAGTCTCCCAGCAGGTTTAACAACTGTCAGCAAGCTAGCAAGCTTTTGTTAGCTATAACAACCAAAGAAACAGTTTCGTCCTTGTCTTGCTCTGAGAATCACAACGCTGCCGAGTTAACTCTGAATTAACCAGCTAGCTACTGCCGTTAACACGTTAATCCGAGCTCCGAGCTAGGATTTAAAATCAGCCTTTTTAAAAAGGATATTAAAATAATGAAATAACATTTCATAATAATGAATTGAGTTTCAATATTTAATTTAATTATTTTAGAATTTATTGTTAATATATTTTACTAATTTATTTCATAATGTATTTATTTATTTAATATTGAACAGTTTCGGCTCCATATGATAACATATGGTGGATTATGGTGGAATACAGTTTGATGCAAACCTTCCTTTGACTTGGCTTCAACTTATCTGTTAAGCGTACATTATAACAAGGCAGTAGCTTACAAACGGACCTAAAAATATTCTAGGTTTATAACTTAAATTGAGCTACTATTTAAAATGTAAATCATGCATTACATTCATCATAAAAACACAAGCAAGGAAGACATTTCGATTGAATAGTTTTTTCTTATGACAAATGATCCAAAAGGCTTAAAGGCCCTACAATAATTTGGTATATTTTCAATTATTATTATTGTTTTACCTGATTAGACCTCTTCTCGGGTATGTGTGGACGTGTACAGACTGTGGTTGAGTGACATTTCCCTGACTGTCCCGGTAGTTTTGATACATGTGCAACAACTTTTTCAATCTTCGTTATTTTTATTTGTATCCAGGCTTTAATGACTCTTTGTAATTTCCGAGCATATCTCTGCCCAGCCTCAACCTGAGCCGAGGTCTAATCAGCCGGAATAGCTGAAAACACCTGTGTGGGTGTGCAGGGCCTTTAACGCATTAGAAAGACTGCATATCTGAGAAGCTCCAGTACACTGTTACACCTCTAATCGATTTGCCAAGCAATCCACTTTACACTTTAATCTAATCCCTCCTGGTCCTGAAAAGCTTTTAAATCATGAGAGGAAGTTAACATAACTAAGGAGGGTGTAAAGTAAGAAAGAGTGAGAGAAAAATATTCACGGCTGACTGGCTGAAAGGTGTGTGAAGGTGCTGGGGAGAGGAGAGCAGCGGTCTGTCCACTACATGCCTCCCTTTCAAAACCAACAAGTGATGTTTCTGCAGATGGATGCATGACAATTCAGTCACGGTTTGGGAGCTCTTTAAAATGTTCTCGTTATTAGGCCAATAAATCTGCCAGACTGATGGCTGACTTTTATCTTATTGCAGATGTATCAGTATTGGTTTATACGTATGTCAGCCTATGAGTAACAAAAAATGCAGTACAGAAATACCAAAGAAACAGTGTCCCCATTACATAGTTTGTCTAACAGAAAGCACTGACATATTTTTCAACTACAAAATGTCCTGCTCAGTACATATCTTGGACAAAATTTTAAGAAAATAAATAAATAAATAAAAATCTCAATATCACTTTTATTCTGAGTGATGGGGTCCTACTATTAATCTCTTGCTTGTAGGATCATGTTGATCAAAAGGGCATGAATTAAAAATGACTTTTAGCAGATTGGCAGATATTTTAATGCTTTCCTATCAGCCATGATGCTGAACAGCTTCCTTTAAACCTGCATTTACTGATTTTTTTTGGCCACCTTGGGGTAGCTGTAAACTGTAAACACAACTTTGGCATGTTATCACCTTGTGAAGTTGATGTAGCGAATGTGTTAGCGAACAGTTGACTATTTACACATTCAGCAGATATGGAGCAACATTAGAATTTGTATTTCTGGCCAACTGACAAATGTAAGTGCAATATTCACTCTCGTTTTGGCTCCTTTTGGTCTCCACTAACTCCTCAGGGAAGTTGTTCCCGCATCTTGAAACAATGCTGATGAGAGCAACGAGTGAACCAAAACAGTAAAGTTGTGGATCCTAAAACCCCAACAATAAACTGAAAGATGCTTAAAAAAATCCATAGACCTGAAGGGAAGTGCAGTCTGGTGATCATTCTCAGTGGGTTTATCACAAGCGACTCCTCTCATATTATGCATATTCATTTGACCCATCGCTCGATAAAATATTGATTTAAACTTGCTTAATCTGTTGTGGAGACATTCAGAGACGCAGCATAATGGTCCCTCTACACAGCCAGTGCAGTTTTTGTTAAAGGATAATGTGTGTAATTCATAATGAATAAGAGGGCAATGACCAGAAATGTGGTAATCATTTTGGTTGCCTTATTTTACACCTAAACCCCTAGAAGGACTGTAGAATATTAATATGATGAAAATAAAGTGTAGCTGTGCTTCAGGACCAGAAAACAATGTAAGGATTTCTCAAAAACATGTTTTCCAGACTCCGAAAGGCGTAGCTATTTACTAAAAGCTGAATAAAAATGACAAAATGAAAGAAACACTAAATGTTAGTTTCCTTTTATTGATAACAGCAAGCTGAGTTAAGAGTCTTTTACATTATTGAAAAAATTAATTAAATGGCATAGGACACATATTGAGATGCACTCTGGTACATTACTGCCCTCAGGCAATTTTCTTTACATTTACACAAACTGCTCAAATACCAGTCAGTCTTAATGTGGACGTGGAATTTCTACTTACTTTCCCTCAATTGTCATGAATACATCTATACAAACTCAAGTTTTTAGTGTTGATTTATCCGTCTTGAGGATGATTTAAAAAGCACAGTTTATTCCAACAAGCATCGTGAAAATGTTGCAACAAACTTAACTGAGATGCATTCATGTTTTTAAAGTGTTTTAAAATTGTTCAATAGAAAAGTTCACAATCGTACAGATCACGATGGCTTTCAATCATTTTTCCATCTCATTACAAAGCCTGAAAATAATCTCTTGCTTTATTGTGATGTCCTTTAATATGAAGGCTTCTACATCTGTTCATCAATGGCTCTCCAAATATATGTAAAAAAAAAACCAACAAAAAAAAAAAACAAAAACAAAAAAAAAAACTTAACTGATATTTTTTCACTATGTAAGGTTAATAAGCCTCAAATGCTAAAAAGATAAACTATGCTTTACTGTGGAATGGAATAAAGAATGATCGATCCATTTGCACCAGGTTTTAAAAATGAACACCCTAATAAATATAGAAAACATGTGCAATGCATACATTATATAGAAGAATTATTGTAGATGTGATGCACAAGTACAAACTAAAAGTTCACAAATAGCCTTGCTGGTGAAGTATTTCCTTTAGGATAGAGTTTGCATTTAAATTCCTCTGGTAATCCTATCAAAACCTGAAATTATTATCTGAGCTGTTGTTGAGGAGGACTACAGGTCCGCAGACAGATCAAAACAGTTTGACCATGCTCTCTCTGGACTTGCCGATTCCAACCCACTTCACTGAAATGAGAAAAAGAAAAAAAGAGAGAGAGACAATATGTGACTGGCAGGTTTGGCAAAGCGAAAAACAGTTTGGCTGCAGGCTCTCCATTAATGCAAAGTGCCTCTTTACGAACCTGGCACTTGCAGGAACTCCTCGATGAACTGAATGTAACTTTGTGCCTGTGACGGAAGCTCCTCGAAGCTCCGAGCTGCCTCGGTGCTGCAGCACCAGCCGGGCAACGTCTTGTACTCCACTGTCACCCGCGTCAAAACGTCCATGTTTGCTACAACACAAGCACAACAACACTGAGTGAAAGATGAAGTGTTTTGTGTTCTGGTTTACAGTTACTGATTTATCACGAGACTGTGGTCAAAACAACATTCTGGACACCTGTCTGGGATTTATGGTCCGTTAGCAAGAATGTTCTATTATCTGATACGGTGTGATGCTCCTAAGTGTAAATCTAATTGTACCAGAAAGTACTTGGAGAAACAAATCTGGATCAGGAAAAGAGCCACTTGACACATTAAAAATGATAAATGTATAAGGGAAACCAGTGTTAACATGCAGGCAGAAAGCAGCTGCAGTGTCAGATGAGGCAGAAAGAAAGTTGTGTTATCACGCTCTGGTTCATTAACTTAATATTTCAATTTGCTCCATTTGGCACCACTTCAAATCTGCTGCAAAATAGATTCTGAAAAACCCAAGATGTTGCAGTTTTCTGTGAGCAAAAGCTGACCCATGTAAAATAAGACATTAGGGAGCATAAAAGCCATGTTCATTCACCTGTAAACAAATTCAGTGTTTCTGGCATTAAAATCTTTGTGGACAGTCTTAAACAACAAATATTTTCAATCAAAGATTAGGACATCATGGTCAAATGTGAGCAAACATTTACACCTTGCATTGCAGTCATCTAGTGCAGACAGAAAATTAATCGACAATTTAGATCATTTATTTATTACATCAAAATGTCAAACATTCACTGGTTTCAGCTTCTCAAATGTGAGAATTTGAGCAGATCTATAAAGCATCTAAGTGGGAATGACCTACCAGGGAAACTTGGTAGAGGTTGTCCATCAACCTTGTAGGCCACGCCCACTTTAATCTCTGGCAGTGTATCCAAAATGTCCAGCTTGGTCAGGGCAATTCTGCAAGAAAAGAAGTCACACTGTTCAACTCTGATGACAATGAACAGTCAGAGTACATGATGAAGCTCATGTCTGAACTGTAACTCCAGTAATTACATCAGCAGGTGAGGATAATATTCTGAAAGGGTGTGATGGTTCCTTACGCAGTGAAGCCATTAACCATGTGGGCGTATCTGACCAAAATTAAGTCCAGCCAACCACAACGCCTCCTTCTGCCCGTCGTCACACCAAACTCTCTCCCTCTGGACTGTAACAGTTCCCCAATCTCCTAAAATACAACAAACAGGAAGCGCAAGCTGTCAGCTGTGAAAGACAAAGGAAAAACAACTGGTTTGAAAAATAAAACCATAGTATATTTACTTTCAAAATCCCCCAAATAACTCAGCAATTTTAAGGGATATCATGTTGATTCTGCCTGTTCTGACGCCTTTATTTATGTAGGGATAGTCAGCTGAGCACATGTTACTGTTTTCAGTAACATCCTGCTTCAGTTTCACACACTCGCATGTAGAAGCTGCCCAGTACAACCACACTCCTCTACTGTCAACCACTGAGCAGCTGGGAGGTGTCTGGAACTTTAATACTATTGCTAGAACTTAAATTTAATAGTTACTGAACAAGGACACACAGGTGAGATGATTTACTCACCATCTCTGCTGAGCTGTGCAGTACCTTTCACATCTATGAAAAGGTGCTCTATCTTGCGCCACAGGCCCTATTTAAACCATCTATAGCGCATGGTCTAAAGTGCATGGCGCAAAGGGGGAGTATTTAGTCTCTTAAGTAATCATAGGTGGGTTTTGGGCAAAACATGAATTAAACCAATCAGAGTGACGTAACTGCGTGTATGGCCAAACTTACGGTAGACAGAACTCAGGGGATGCTGGAATGACCCACTTGCAAAGAAATGCAGTGCAGCAGTGATTTTGCCAGCAATGGCGAGTGCGAAGGGACAGCTGGCATATCTCCAAATCATCTAACAGGAGATTACAGATGTCTGTTACAGCCTAGCGGGATAAGCGAAGTTTACAGGGGCACTCGTCTTCGCTGAGGGACAGGTATGTGGTCTTTGGCCGGTGGACCCTCAGGCTCCACCGTCTCATCAACAACTCCATTTGACTACATATGAGCAAACGCACCGATATTTAACTGAGGAGGATGAGCGCTGCTGTGCTCCCTTGTGTGTGTGTGTGTGTGTGTGTGTGTGTGTGTGTGTAACAAGCAGAGCATAAGCGCATTATGAACCCACCTATGTAGGTGCATCTTACGATCTGAATAATGCACCCTTTAAATGACAGGAAAATACTGTGCCATTGACTTCAGACCAGGTTTTTGGTTATGGTGCAATCGCTTTCTGCTGCCTCAAGATAGCAATGTGCCAACAATTCACCTGGCCACACCTTATTTTAAGACCAACACGCCCATGAGCGCACAGATGGGTACATTTGCTAATTACACAACGTGGGTGCTGGACGTGAACATGACAACTGCATAGGTCAGAAACTAGCAATGTCTTGAGCTGCGCTGTGCGCCGGGTGTAAGATAGGGCCCCATGTGTCCTTGTCCAGTTATATGTTGTTCCAAGTAAAAAAATACAGTGAATCTTCTGATTCTGAAGGGTATAGCATTCATTTTAGGATACTTTTGTAATAATGAGCTTTACTTTCCAGTTCACAATTGTTATTTCAGAATTAGGAAATAAAAAAATCTGTATCACCAATCACCCATATAGAAAAATATTTTATCATCAATAAGTTAAATGATGTTATACATTACTTGAACTAGTCATTTAGATTTTATTAGTATTTGTACTTCCCTGAATGTTGGTTCAGTATCTAAAATATTTCCATTACCACCATCTTAAAAGTAGAGGTGCTTGGCTGTTATGAGTGTTGTAATCTGACATTAACAACACATATCTCTTTCTACCCAGTGGAGTATGTTGGCTATTTTACAAAAAGCTGCTGCTGAGCGCCTGAGAAGCCAGTTTGATGAATTTGATTCTTTAAATCACAATATCGATGACTTTTCAGCTTGCTGATTAGCTAATGCTAATTAGAGCTAATATCTAATTAGTGGGATCTTTTTCACTAACGCATTGAAAAACAGACTTTTTTCAAATATGTCTTTACTCACATTATCCTGCTCTGTTGGGAATGCACCAACGCCCACTCGGGTGGTGTACGCTTTGACGACACCGTACACTCGGCCAACATATGATGGAGGCACGCCGAGACCTGTGCACACTCCTCCCACAGTGCAGTTGGAAGATGTCACGAAAGGATAGGTCCCTGAATAGAGAAATATCTGTTAACCTGGGGAGGCAAAACATCATCCATCTTCATAATTCATTCCACAAACCCTGTGTTGCTCACCAAAGTCAATATCCAGGAGAGCAGCATTGGCTCCCTCCACCAGGATTTTCTTACTGGGTCCAGTAAGAGCTTTGTGCATGAAGTAAACCCCATCAGTCACCAGAGGACGCAGTCTCTCTGCGTATCCCTGAAAAACAGTGACACCGAACAAATTCTTAGACCATCTCTAGATACACGGTTTGAAATCTACAACTTATTATGTGTGTGAAAAAGAAAACATTGAATACTGTTCTGCAATAAATACCAATTACAACTCTCACAGTCATCCATTCAAAGTGCAAGTGAGAGGCAATAGACACCCTTATCATATGAAACCAGTAAATAAACAATCAACTTGATTACTGTAATATCGCCATATTTTATGTTTTTATTTCTTCAGTCTTAAAAGCTAGATTACTGTGATACATTTATTTAAAACAAATATCAGCATTACAAATTCTGTTTTTTCCAAGAGAATATTTTAAATCAGCCCAAATGTAGATTAAATAATTGTTTCCGTTCACAAAATATAGGCCTTTCTCACAGCAGACATTTTAAATTGCCATTGTGGGAAAAGCAAGGGTGTTACTAAAAACATTAACAATGTTTCTGTTCTATTCAAGTGTCCCAGTAAGCCGTGACAGTGAGTTAGCATGCACATTACCAGGACCCTGAAACTGAAGCAGCTAAATGGAATTCAGCCATCATTAATTTTATTGTCTACACCTGTGCATTTCCTACAGTGACATGTCAAAATGTCTTCCATGAAAAAGGTCCTTTGTCACAATATCAATGAGCAACAGAGTCAAAAATATTGCTCTAAATGATAACCTGTCCTCACCTTCAGCTGCTCCAGTTCACTGTCAATGTCAACGTTAAGGTTTGGATACATCGTCAGGAAATGTTCTGCCAACATACGAAACCTGCGAGGAGGACAGAGTTTAAGGGTTTGCTGCAGGGTGCCAGCAGTTTTCACATGTGTACCACAACCAGGTGTTGCCACCTGGTGGCAGGAGAAAACACAGACACTACAATTACTGAAGCAATGCACTATGACAATAAATCTGCTCATTGTAATAAATTGTGGACACCCTAATGCCTATTAAGTCCTCTCACGAATGTAGAAAATTGTTTTGTCAAAATATGATTCAAATGCTCTCAAAATTTATTCCTGAACTCAAACTTGTATCTTGAGAAGTTCATTTATCACATTTAGGGATTTGATAAATTATCTCATTTTAGATCACTGATGATATGGAAAGATGAACAACAACTCACTTGTCCTCAAAAACCTTGAAATCTGAGACAAGGTCACAGACTCGCAGACCGTTCCGAGCAGCTTTGGAGGAGTAGGCAGGCCCGATACCCTTTTTAGTGGTTCCCAAACTGGAGAACAAATAAAAACATAGCATTAATAACCATAATAAACTATTTATTTAATAGAAAATAATCACTCTAACATGAGAACAGTGCACATTATAAATACACTACACCAAAGTAAAGATTTATACGGTATTTAAACTAATTAAGAGTAGATTTACTTTTTCCCTTCTTGTTGCTGCCGCTGCTGCTCCTGGATCCCATCAACCGCTTGATGGAAGTTGAACACTAGAGGCCAATAGAAGGGACTGTCAATAGGAGGACATTTCTAATTAAAAAACCTGAATGAGAAAATGCTTACTCACCAATGTGGGCACGATCAGAAATCTTTAATCTCTCCTCCCATCCTTGTAATCCTGCACACAACACAACAAATCCCACATTACATTTGCACTACAGCAAACATCTATATACCTCATCTATTTAGCTGGTATTAATACAGCCTACAAATTCATACTAAAATCCTACAATACATACTAAAAAAATTCAAATTGTCAGACAATACAATATACTTATTTCACAGCAGATATTGTAACCTGTCACATTAGGGAAAGCACAGATGTTGCTAAAAACATTAACTACGGCTCCGTTCTATTCAAGTGTCCCAGTAAGCCGTGACAGCGAGCCGACATGCACATTACCAGGACCCTGAAACTGAAGCAGCTAAATGGAATTCAGCCATCATTCATTTTATTATTTACACCTGTGCATTTCCTGCTGTAACATGTCAAAATATCTTCTGTGTAAAAGGCCCATTTACTGATACTGACACTGCTTTCTAAGGAAGACAATACGCAGATATCAATGCATCCTTCCTATTTAGAAAACATTACCTTTGCCTTTCTGCAGGTTCTTTTCCGCCTCCTCAAACAGACCTGGTAGGTGTATCACCACCCCG
The DNA here is from genome assembly GCF_020085105.1 of Siniperca chuatsi. NCBI lineage: Eukaryota > Metazoa > Chordata > Actinopteri > Centrarchiformes > Sinipercidae > Siniperca > Siniperca chuatsi. The sequence goes on from NC_058055.1 coordinate 7,850,557, forward strand.
TTGCCTGTAATGTAAAATGAAACTTTAACAATTCTCATGAGAAATAACTTCTTGCACTATTGCATGAGATATTTCTTGTGAGTAACAAACTGCTAATGTTTTCATTGATATAAACACAAGTGATCGTGTTACCAATCCCTTCAACAAGTGTTTCTTTAATGTTTCCTCTTTTCTCATTTCATGGTTTCATTGTACTGGAAAAAAAAAGCTACCAAAAAGAAGAAATGCAAAAATCAAGAAAACAGATTTAAATGCTGATTATGGTACCAGAGCAATGTAGCAACACTGGGTTTATTAACATTGACAGTTTATTTCTTTTTTTTTTCTTTCCCAACTTTGGTTTAATTTAACTTTCAGTTACCCTTTGTGTAACTATGTACAGTCCCTGTAAGTGTTCTGTGCCCTGTGTGTTGATTTTTGTACCCATGCATACTCTCAGTTTATTAGCTACACCTAGCTAGAACTAACACAGTTTAATGCAACAGTGCTGCAATAAGTCCTACCTTCATGAAGGTTACAACGTTCAATTTGTGGACAAAATATTAGAAACAAAATGACCATAAAGAAGAATCAACACCACTCTAGATCAGTTTCAATGCAAACAAATACAATTACAAGCTTCAGGAAGGTTTAGTGCAGGACTGGCATTAGTTTTTAGCTAGGTGTATCTAATAAACTTTGTGTATACTAATATAACTAACAATTACTACAAAAACAGGGTCACAAATACATGACACATAAGTGATAAGGCTGACTGCTGTGGTTTTGATGTTCTCTCTGATGATGGTCATATACGTTTGTTTTATTGGGATCTTTATCTTCCTGCCAACTTCAAGTCTTTCAACATAAAACACAAGGATTGTCTCGTACCAATGAAGGAGACAGCCTTCTTGTTGAGCACCCCACTGGGCAGAAGGTGGAAGTCATACTCCACTGAGTCCACAACCACCGTGTGACCTGCATTGTTGCCTCCCTGCAAACAGTACAAACAGTCAACTTGCTAGAAGACAGTTTTCTGATGAGACACAACACTCGGGGAAAGTAAACAACAGAAACCACCAACACTGAGAACAGTTACAATGTTAAGTCTTCTCAGCCTGGGTTTAAATGAGAACGGGCTCAAATTATTCGCCTCCTGCAGTAACAGTGTTTCTAGTTGATTACAAGATTTAAAAAAAAAAAGACATTTCTGCTAAATGTCACTGGGTTGAGGGACGAACAGCTGGGTGACAACGGGCGGTCAGTGCCTTAGCTAGATAACGTTACATTCACTGGATACGGTTATCAGTATGTGGAGGTCATTAGCTGGGTTCAGTACACATTTTGCTACCACGGCAGCAGATAATAAAAACCAAGAGAAACAGCAGTCCTTGCTAGTATCAACTTAGCACTTCCACATCCGGGAGGTCGGGACAAGGTTGTTGACGTCGGAACCTGGTCATGAATATTTAACAGCAGCAAAACGGTAACGTTAACAACTTTCACCAACGTTTTCATAACAACGCCATTGTAAGAAGTAGTCAGTATGGATGTTAATGGTGACGTTAAATCGACAGTGTAGTTGGGTACCTGGCACCTGCATACAATATCCGCATCCATTGCGAGCAAGTCCACAACTTTCCCTTTGCCCTCGTCGCCCCACTGCGCTCCGAGCACAACGGTCACTTTGTTCTGCGGCTCCTTCGGGATACGGAGAGGACACTCCTGCGAGACACTCTCCCGTGGCCGCTTAACGACCGGCTCCCCGTTCAGGGAGACGGTCTCTCGTCCGTTAACGTTAGCCATGGTGCTGTCGGATGCCATGCTGCTACCCTCCGTTCACAAGCCGGATATATCGTTTTAGCGCGTTTCTCTGCGTCACGGGAAGTGCTCGTCTGTTGCTTCACCACTAGATGGCAGGGTTTCTTCTTACATCCTTGGTTCTTCTGAAATTTGTATCAGTTTATTCTCCCTATAAACCTGTTAGAATGAATATAATCGATTAACTGACACAACAACGTTGTATTTAACTCGGTTTCTTTGTTTTGTTGCTGTTGAAGAGATTGAAGAGACGTCACGATTCACGAAGCGTACGCGTACACAACATAATGTGATTCACTCCTCTCCACTTCCGTCTTCGTTTTAAACCTCTGGCCAGACTACACGGCTTGTTTTGTGCCTGGCAGTTAATGAGTTGTGTGCTTCTTAATAGCCTGAATAACCACATTGCAAAGTAATGAGTCTACTTTGCATTCCTGGGTGTGTTTTGGCCTTTGATGGTGTATTTTAATATTCTATTTAAAAGGAAGATCCTCAAAAATATGGAGTTTCCAAAACGTTTTGGAGTGCAATGGTTTAACTAATTGATACACTAGCTTTAATAAATTAATTGATCAGTTTATTAATTTGAAACATGAAGCAAAACCATCTTCCAAAGCAATTCATCAAACATCATGATTATTGATTAATGAGGTCTGATTAATTAATGAGTAAAAAAATAATTTATATGCATGCAATCATTTACTGTTCATATAGAGGAGGCACAGTCAACATCTGACTTACAATATTTTCATTTGTTTATTGATATTTAATATTTGATTTTTCCTTTCAACCAGCTCAAATCCAATGCTTTATACCTTCCTGACAAAGGAGGCAACTGCCTTGGTTCAGCATGTTGATTTGTTGTGATTTGATGAATTTGATTGGTATCGTGCACAATTTAAGCACATCGTCATTTAAAACGTGTCAAAATGTAGCGTTACAACGCCTCGCTGACCATAATGAGTTGAAGGTTTCAGGTCTGATTCCTTTCTGCATGATTGCACTGATTCAGTGCTGCAAAGTGTGCATCAAAGGCATCATTTTAAACATGTGTGTGTGTACTTGTAAGGCCCCCGCCATTCCAAGTCATGCTGTTTTTTTCCCCTGGTGCATATTCCAATACAAATTTACATTTAATCAAAACACAGCAAACAAAGAGACACAGACTGTACGCACGGCCAAGTAATGTTCCAGCACATGGCTGCTGGTTGGTTTTCTGGACCACAGCTCCTCACATCTGTCTGATCATACAGTTGTTGTATTTGTGTAGTAATTTGTGGTTTAATTAGTAAGCAAACAAAGTAATTTGTTCACCTAATTCATATGACAGGCTGTGCATGTCTGTGTGTGGCATAACTATGGCTGATTGTCTTCACCACTTCCACCCCATAATCCACTGAAGAAGATGTGGAGGACTGCACTAAAACTCAGGTCAGGTTACTGGATAAGTCGGCCCTTCTAACAGTTGCCTGCCACACGGTGACGCTTGAGTCATAGAGGTAAAAATATCATCACGTAGTCTAAATCGATATTTTCTGTTCATCACATTTTTTCGAAGCATTGATCAGATTAGCAGAGTAAAACATTGTATTATAAGGAACATCCCGCCAATATTAATGGCTGAGTCTTGTGCTGGATAGATTAAAGCGTGGCGATTAATGTTGATGCATATGAACACAAAAAGTAGCTGCTGAGAATGAATAATATTTAGTTTAATTATTAATCCTCAGTAGCATTTAAGATGTTTTTTTTCAAAATGGTAAATTACGAATAGAACAGAATGCAAAAGTGAAAGTTTGGTGGTCGTTATCAATCTTTGTTGTTTAAGGATGATTTTGTAAACACACTAGTGTTGTTTGCAGGCTGGACTTCAGTTGAGGGCACACTATACTGCCACATCATATATTGTGAAAACGTCAATTATTAAGTCAATTTCCATGTTAACAAATTGTAATTTGTCAGTTTTGTTTATTTTTTAGAGATATATTGGTAGATCAGTTTCATGTGAAAATAAATCAAATCATTGTGAGTTTGGGCCCTCCAAAATGTCAAGCAGACTGCGTCAACTTGTTTCCATGAGGCTGAAACAGCAGTCGAGAATGGCGTCGGCACCCATCTAGCCAGTCAGTTTAATTTAAATATTTCAAAATCTCTAGTGCTTCAGCATAACATGAGGTCAATAAATATTTGTATTGAGGTAACTTCGTCTTTGCTATTCCTTTAATGGTTCTTTAATTATAAGTATAAGTATAGTAATAATGTTTGCTTAACATTCTGGCATCTGTGTCATTGTTTCTTGTTAATCCAAGGTAAAATAATTATTACATGCATTGTTTTCCCAAACCCTTTCAAGCTAATTTGTGATTTTGGGTTGTATAAATAAAAGCGCCTTGGCTTTCTTTGGCAACACATATTAATCTTACACAGAATAAACGGCAGACTCATCCATTCACAAACCGACACATTCAGACTTTATTCATTGTAAAAGATGCTTCAAAAACAAGGAATGTAGAAGCCACAAAAGTCACAGTTGGCTCATTGATGCACCAGCTGTAGACACATCCATGAGACCTTCTTCTGGTTTGTATCTGTACACGTTCAGGAGGACAAACACAGCAGTGGCCTACAGAACTGACAGGCAGATGTTACAATCACTGGCTGTCAATTCATAGGTCATCACCTTGTGCCCCATCGCTCTTCAGCTACTTCAAAATAAAAATGACTAAATGTTTTATTAAACAGCGAGTTTTGTGATCTCTCAGCAAGAGTTAAAAGTCAGTTGAAGTAAAATACCCCCCCCCCCAAAAAAACAAAAAAAACAAAAGAGTTCAGGCTTCATGTTGTGTTCGGTGGCTCTCTACACGTAACAGCACCTCCACTGGAACAGACACAGCTTCCACATGGAGTTGCTGTTACATCCAGCAAGCACCAGAAGGCTCATCTCTGATAGCAAACTGCAGAGGAGAAAAGGAGCAAGAGAAAGCACCGAGGTTAACTCAGGATTTGGACTTGGAGGCAGTTGTTTTAGTAGGCGAGGCGTCCCCGCTTGCAAGTGACTTTGACCCAGCAATTTCCTCCTCCCAGTTTTATTGCCTATAGTAGACGGCATTGTTGCTCACGCTCTTCCAACAGCACGGCCAAAGGGCCAAGGCCTGTATAGATAACACAGATTTTATGGTTGCCGTCAACATGAGAGGGTGCTTTTCAATATGTGAATATATGGGTGTGTCTGAGTCTGACCTATGTACCTGCAGGCCCCGCATTTCCTGCTCATACTGTTTGTTCTCATAATTACTATAATATCGGCTTTATACATGGTCAATAGTCTATCAGTTTGAACCTAATGGAGTTATTTTCTTTTAAATTCTGCAATTTTTCTTTTCTTTTTCATCCTGTCTTGTTCAGCTTGCAGAGTAAGATCTCTGTAGACTTTGCCTTGTAGTAAAACTCTGCACAGAAAAAACAGAACAATAAAGCAATTAAATGATTAGCAGCTCTGTTAGACCATCTATGCTTGTACTTGTTTTTTTATTCTGTTAGATAGACCAATCAGACTGCATCCATCGCTTTCTGCCTCTTCAAAGAACATTCGTTAGAAAAATACTAGAATTACACCTAGTTTGTTTTACTCAGTAACTCTGCCAAAAAACTAATAATAATACTACCGGCCTGACAAACATATACAATATTTTAAACATTAGAAAAAAGCAGAAAACATAAGTACTTAGTTAAGGTCTTAAGCATATTAAAGTAAGGAAGATTTTGTCTTACAGTACATAATATACCCTTCAACATAGAGCCATTTCAATGCAGTAAAAAAATTATGGCAAAAATGTTTTTTTTTCTGGTTTACCACCTTGTCAGGTATTCTTTAGGAACAAAATAATTGGAGCTGTCTTTGCACATAGTTTTAATCCTGTAAATTTAACATAGAATACAGTTTTCAGTTTTCAGTTCAAGAGCTCCTACTCACCTTTAGATGCAACATGGCCCGGTAGCTTTCACAGGACGAGGCCAAAGGTTTGAAGAGCAGCAGGGTGTCATGACACGGGGAGCCGGGCCAGAGCAGCAGAGGGGAAATACAGAAAAGTAGAAACGGAGAAAACGAGACCAAGACAGATGAAGACACAGAGGGCGATACTGACAGTGAACTAAAAGAGGGCCGATTTGATGTAAATGTCAGCAATGACGGCGAAGCTATGGCAGCGAGGCAAAGCAGCCAGTTTAAGAGATCAGGGGTTGGTAGAAGGTTAATTATTACATTTGCAGTCAATATTTAACAGGCCCAGCGCCCTGCCCCTCTGTCCAACATCCTGATTCCACACTGAGTGACACAGAGGGTAGGGCCAGCATCAAGCACATCTCTTTTGTCCCCTGCACAAAATATGTATTTAACGCCTCACATGGCCTGCAGAAGAAACTCTGTGCACCACTTCAAAATGTGCTTTTCCTGAGTCTTACCTGTGATTTGAAAAACTTGAACTCAGTGTGATTTTTATATGGGGTTTATATGGTAAAAGAAACTCCCCTATCTGTCAACCATAATGGTCAAGACAAACTGAGAGGAAAGATACTCCCTTTGCTTTCTGCGTTTTAGCTGTAAACGCAGCATGACGTGAGCTACAGCAAGATGTACGGAAGTATCAGCACGTGAGCCCAGTCTACATTTACTGTTGCGTTCATCGTTCTCACATACACATACACACACCTCTGCACAATTACTGGCATGAGCAGATATGAAACTCAGGGCTATGAAGCAATAGGTGGAAGCAACAGACTGTGGACTGTATTCACAGAGCCAGAGTGAACAACAGCACAATAAAAGGCTGATTGAATGGTGTGTTAAAGATTGGTAGAGAGGAAGAGGGTGCAGAGTGCACTTTGATGCTTAAAAATAATTAATAGCGTAACAAATAATAAAACTTTTTTAATCATTGAATACAGAACATATTAAATTATGGTAAATGACCCTGAATGATAAACTCTTTAACTTTAGGGCAACTGTAAAATGACTCACATGTGACACAAGCTACTGGTAGTAAACTGTTGTACGATAACTTTAAAACATAAAACTTAAAGTTTACTGGAGCTCCTATCTCTTACCAAGACTCTGTTATATTTGACTCTTATGTACCTTGGATCCTCTCTGCCATGGATATTACTTTAATGTCTTTCCTTTCTGATCTGTCAGAGGAGTGCCTGGATAATAAAAGAGATGCAATCTGGTGATCTAACAGGGGCAAAAGTTGTTTAAGTCATTTTAACAGATTCATGATGAAACAGTATATCAACAGGAAAGGCTGTTGTTCCACTGTTTTTCTGTCCTCATGTAGACATTTCATATAACTGTTTTAAGGTCCTCACTATGCGACTGCAGCACAAACTCCTTTAATGTAGTTAAAAATATATAATTTGTGGTTAAAAATCGACATTTTTCTTCTAATAGCATTTTTTTTTTTACATGTTCTGCCTCTTCTTTTATTCATATGCTTGGGCTATCTTATCTAGAAGTTCAAGGGATTGGTGTGCCTGAGTGCAGAGTCCAGTGTCTCTACAAGAGAGAATATGTGCACAGCATTAATCTGCCACACAGATAAAGTTGTTTCTTGCTCCTTTGAATCGACGGTGCCTGCGGTCATAATAATTTCTGCTGCAATTTAGATCAGATAACAGCATCAATCTGCTGAGCATGAAATTATCCCGTGCACAAGGTCACACGCAGTCCTTAAATCTTAGCTGAGGTTGATCTCATTTCAGAAATGATTGACTCTATTAGGGTAGTTGATGTTGTTTTAATGGACATATTGTTCCGTTTTCTGAGCTCAATTGGCTTATTTAATGTTAAAACAATCTCTAGCTTCTGTATGTTACTCCTTTCTGTAATTTTTTTTGAGTCTGCTAATTATATTTATTTGAGTTTAAATGTGTACTGAGTTTTGATGAGAGGGCCGCTCACATGCTGCAAGCTGCCATTTGCCTCTGTTACACATTTCTTACTTTACTTTTTCCTCTTTCTATATTTTCTTCATAGTTTTACTCGACTTTGGTCCAGTCATGCTAAACTGAACTGGAAAGAAAAAGCAGTAATGTGCGAGAGTTTTCAAAGATATTATAAGACTGAGTCCAACATGTGGCAATACAAATACGTCCACTTTTCCAGCATGCTACTTCAAAGCTTCAAACACACTTCCATTCACACAGCCAGGCATCAGATATCTGATGACTAATGTTTCTGGGTTTTTTGTTCCTTTTTGGTTGACTGGTTTGAATTTTTTTAACACGAGAAATCCAGCAGTGTAACAGATCATATTTGAGTAATCCACTCGCATTTTCATCATGTGTTCATTTCCAGACATGTTGGCACCACCTGGGAGTCGTATTTGAAAACACGTCTTTCAGTAAGCTGCAGTAACAATAAGAGGACTGTGTTTAAAGGCTCTGAAAACGTATTTTCTCAATCAGCTTCTTACGATGAGTAATGGGATCCTAAATGAATAAGCTATTTTCTTTTACAGTTTTGATTATTTCACTTGAGAGATTTCTGTATTTTGCTGTGCTCGTCTTGCCGGTTTGGAGTGGGCGGAGCTCAGCTGGAAAAAGGTGATGTCATGTACTTCCATGTACCAATCAGGATTAAGCAATATTGTAATCAAAATCTGATGACTGTTGGGTTGTTTGATCATTGCCAATCTGATCAAACCACACCCACACATTCCTGATATAGCGTTAAACTCCTAAAAACATAATACCTTAAGATGTCGATTGCTTATTGAGTCATGAATATTTGATGTTGTAGAAAAAAAGATTTGAAGGTAAGCTTTTCAGGGGCATTAAAATATCTGTGTTGTTTTTTAGGCCTTAACATGGACCAGTACTTGTGCCTGCCCCATTATGGATTCACCCCATTTCTGTCCATCAGTGTTCAGCCTGCATCCTATTTCCTTTTCACCGGAGGAGCTCATCATGAGCTGGATGGAACACCTGCAAATATAACTCAATATTTTCATTGTGGTCCTTGATGAAGACATGCACATAAAGATAAAGATAATGTCATGAAGATCGTGAACTTACAAGTAGCGTTGGTTAGCTAAGTTAGTTAGCTTTAGCTTGCCACAGCAGAATGCAGTATATGGATGATTAGTATGATTATTAGTAGTTTTATGATGAGCATTAGCTTCAGCTGGGTATCTAGCTGAAAAGGCTGGTAAACAGTGTGTTTAGCCACCAATGCTTAAAGTTAACCTAGCTAGCCACCCTGTCCTCTGCACTCAGTGGGAAAGTTCATTTTTTTTACACTCCATTTTAATTATTTAACTAACAACATTATTTACTGATGTATTCAGTTGTATTTTTGACTTGTCTGATAACCTTTTACTATGACAATGACACACCGATTCATATATCATATCAATTTTAACAAAATAATTTTTTAAATATTCTTTATAAAATAAAACATTAGAAGCTGCACTTTGCTTTATTTGTGTTGTTCAGTCCACAGCAGATTATAATGCATATTTAAGCCTGAAAAAACAGTAACAAACATTTGCTCTGGAGTTTTAGTACACAGCCTGCTAATATCCAGGGCTGCATATTTGCACAATTTAAAATGCACACAGCGGCACAGAACTACAAACCTCTGTAAACTACATCTCTGTGGTCATGAGCTGTTTTTCTGTCTTTTTTGAAGGGGGGGAGTGAAAGTTTTTATCTTTTATGTGTGTGTATGTACTATGTGTATATGTGTAAATGCACATTTCATTATTGATCATGTTGCTTATGTTTTTAATCTTCTGTCTTTGGAAACACTTTGTGCTCATTGCTTGAAAGGTTCTCTGCAAATAAAATTATTATTTCTTAAACTGCCATAATTAATGAGGACACTGTTTAATCTTTAACATTAATCTTCATGCTTTTTTATTTCATTATAAATAATCTATGTACACATACTTTTCCTTTGGAGTAACCTTATTTCATCTGTCTGCAAATACAAGTACCCACAAGAAAAGTCAGCACTGCCCCCTCTCTTAAAACCACGATACTTATACATGTTGATTAGAAGTAGAAGCTGTCTAAGTATAAGATGTGAGCAGCCCCTTGAAAGACAAGAAGTAGAAATAGAATCAAAAGTATTTTTATTGTTTTTTACTCTATGCTAACATAACTTGGGTTGTTGCCACTGACAGAATGGCAATTACAAAGACATTTCTATAAGGAAAATACAGTCTGTTGCTCTAGGAGATATTAAGTTATAATTTCATATGCTTAAATGTACAGCACAGTAAGCCATGGACTCACTGTGAAAAGTAATAAATATTAAATACTGTACAAATGCAAAACCTCAGACACTTTTCCCCCTCCTTAAGTTAAAGTGAGAGTCAGTGAGGATCAAGCCTTCATCTCTGCTCCTCTCAAAGATATCCTCATTGCTGAAGTTGGACATGATCTCATTTCATATTCCTTTGCTCGAGTTTGGATTTGTAGATCCTGACACATAAAAACAATCGTAAAATGAGGGAAAGTTTGAGTCTTTGGGTTCCTGGGTGAGGACACCTCACCACACCGAGAGGTTACACCTGTCAAACTGGAGTGGATAGTGTTTGATACAGAGAGGCTCAGTCATGAGCTCATATACACAAGTAGAAATTAGCTTTGGTACTGAAACATCCACTGAGAAATAACATGGATTTTCATCGGGCCTTAAAAGATGTATTCTGACCTATATCGCCCTCTATTGGTGAGCACCACTGTACATAAGAAGGACCTTGCCTTTACAACTTTCTCAAATGATTTCTAAAATCCTAAACAAAGCCTTTGCCTCCTCAGCTCTCCTGGCTGAATGAGCAATTTTCATCAAATGGAAACGACCTCTCATTTCCCGTTGATCCCACCGTCAGAAATCTGATGCTGGTATGTAGACAAAATGAATATTTTCTGTATTCATGGAGGGAGCCCTCACAACCTATTTCCCTGAGGCCTGATGAAATCTCTCCCTTCTTAAACTAGATGTGCCTGTTTTCTCTGCTGGTTCACTTTCATGCAGGCTTACTCATACTCATCCTGTGGATTTCTTTTCTTGCCCGAATCTGTAATATGTCACTCATGTATTCCTCTGCCTTCATGTCCCTTTTTGGTATAATGTTTTTGCTGTTTTTGTTCACGTCTGAAAAAACAGTCAAACAATACTGCTTTGTCTTTCTTTTTTTCTTGGCCTGGGAAGCAGCCATCATGGCCAAAAATGTCCCTTGCTCCGAGCACTGTCGTCTGCTGTTGATCAGGTGAAAACGTTTGGGGAGTTCTGGGAGAAGAATTGGCAGTGATGTGAAGTGCCACCAGGTGGAGAGACTTTGTTCCAAAATAAAGTACAGGCTGGGTAGTGAGAGCTGAAGCCAGAAATGTCAACACCTCGTGAGACCTTTAATCATTGGGATTAATCAAAAAACTTCAGCCCCCTACAGGTAAATTAGGACCTAAAATCATACTAACTGCCACCTTAACTGCTTCCTAAATGACTTGTCAACCAATTGTAACTACTAACTATTAATCTGGCAAATAAAATGTCAGGAAATAGTCATATCACTCGATAAGTAACACAAAACTGCAGTACAGAAATGCCATAAATATGCAATCTAGAGACAGTATACCTTATAACATGACACCAATAAGGACTGACAAGTTTATTTTTTTAACTGTAAATTGTCCCAGTCTGCACATATCTTGGTCATAATTCTTTAATAATCAAGTTTAAAGGGATCTTCAACAAAAATGTTTGTTTTGTGAAAAAATATATTGATCTTTTTAAAACTCATTTATCTGCATTGACCTCAAAAACCCAGCATTGGTCAGGCTCTAGTGTGAAATTCCCATCACAAATGTAAAAAATCCCAAAGATATTAAATTGTAACAATTATAAAACAGAGCATCAGCAAATCATTAAACATTTAAGCTGGAACCATCAATTTTTTTCACTTGATAAAAAGACTGTCAATTCATTGGTTTCCAAAATGAAGTTGTTCTCTAAAAACATCTGATCTTAAACCATTTAATTATGTACAGACACAGCTCAGTTGTATATTAATTGCACTATTTTATTCAGCTGATACTAAAAACAATGTGGAACATATGCTCACCAAAATGTTATGAACAACTGATGAGACAATAAAACCTCAACACAAAAGCTAATAAGAGGCAGTGCACTGGATTGGACTCAAGATCTAAATAAATGCAAATTCTTGACACTTAAGGCTTCGCAGGCCTTGTAGAAACCACAGGATGGAAAGACAACATATCTTTTTAAGCAGCACAACAAGGAAAACGGCATTATATAAAAATACCAAAGACATAATGTGATTCTGTGTTGCTGAATTGCTGTTTATTTTGTTCTTCTGAGTGTTCGGGGGATTTGTGAGAAAGAAATGTGTGTGCTACTATTTACAGTGTAACTCAGTATGGGGCAAAAGTACAGTTCACTTTAATTTTTATTTTTTTAATTCAATGTCAAAAAACCTTTCCACTAAAGATTAACTGCTACTAAGAAACAGCAATGAAAGTGAGTCAAAAGTAAAACATTAATCATAACAGACCAATAAATGAAATAAATTATTTTCCATCAACTCGTGACGCTGAGATACACTGGTACGCATTCAGTTTGTTTAAAAACCACATTTGACTGTAAGACTTTATTCAGCTCTGGTACTAAAAGCACAGTTAAATACCTAAAGGTTGCTCCCCAAGACGTTGTGTTATAATGGTGTGTTGAATAGTACTCGTGTAAAACTGCTCGACTGTAAATTGGTGGACTACTGATTTTCCATATTAGCAAAGCGAATTTAGTCTTACTTTATTAGAAATATCAGGTAACACGTTAAACTAAAATATTATGTACAGGCTTCTTGATCATCTCATTGTGAATTCCAGTAAACGATTCAATGCTATTCATAGTCCTTTTGTTAACCTCTACAGAAAACAAAGTGTTTTAAAATCAACAGCTACTTTCAAGCTACAGTACACAACAGTTTAGTCACATTTAAAAAGACTGAATACACCTTGACAAAACATTTAACCAAACATATGGACACCTGCTGCAAAAAGCCCTGCCATGCACCGTCCTGATTAAGATTCCTCTCTGATTGGAGTGCATCCAGAGAAAAAACTATTCTGAAAACTCGTCAGGAGTCTTTTCTTCTTCTTGAGGAAGCTGACTGTTGTTCTGTCCTCCTTGTCATCGTCCTCCTCCACTTCCTCTAGCAAGACAGGTTTATTGACCAACTTTAGGTCTGCAGTGGCATGTCCCATGTCTCCGATTTCTTTTAGCACCTAAAATAGTACATATTAGTTCACCAGTGTTAGTTCTGCTTTACCTCCTTTAAAATTCCAGTGGAAACAAGCATTGTAGGCAAGATACTAAATGCCAAAATACACATAACTAAGAATGAATCAGAAACTGGTCAAATCTGTTTACACACAGCATCTTTTACCAAGTCTTAAGCATACCGTCTACATGCATGCCAATCATTCTCGAGGCCACCATATGGATGATTACTCCTTGTATTGCTAAGTCTTCAGAAGGAGCCAGCTTACCTTCTTAGTGGGCGTACAAGATGGCGGCTTGAAAAATGTGGTGTTGTCAGGGCTGACAGATGTGGGATCTTGAAGAGATGCCGAGTCTCTGGAAACACTTTCTGTCAGACTGGCATCCTGAAATGAGTACAAAGTCCAAAACTGAGAACAATGCTTATTGTTCTGCATTGTACTTTCATAAAAGAATCCAATATCTTCAACAAAGCAAATAAAAGGTATTCTTGCCAATAACAGCCAAATCTGAATCACGTCTGTGGCTGTGGTAATAAATGAAAAATGACGTAATATTCTGTTAAACTAATACTAGGTTATTACAGTTTAACTTCAGTTCTGAGTCTTATTCTCATTATTAGTCAATATTACATTAGTTAACAATATGTCCCAACTTCTAAGATAGTATACTGGTTGTTGTGATGTATGTGGTGTTAAAATGGGAATTTATTAAAAAAGGAACATTTTGCTCTGAGCTTTTTCTGTATGTTATCACACTAACGTTTGTCATAAAGAGTATTCAAAACACACATCCTGACAATCCAACTTGCAGATGTTTCAGCACAGATTGATTATCAAGAGTCTGATATACAAATACAAAAACAGAAAGTTGATAAATGAAACATTAGGGAAAATTTTGGTTCTTTTTTGCAATTACTGATTTGTAAAATTAAATATTTTTGAAAATATTCCTACCTAAAAAGTTAAGAAAGACTGGTGTGCTTCTCAAGCTGTGTGCAGGTGTAAAGAATGTGTGTGAAAGAGTGTGTTAACAGTTAAATATACCCACATCAGCAGGAGAAGGATAAGATGTTCAGGACAAAAGGTTTTCCTTTTGTCCCCAAATGTACATACTGCTTCACACAAATAGGATAAATTCTCGGTAGATAACTGAAAACCATCAGATAACTTACCTCAGCAGTTACCTGGTTATCCATATTTCGACATTTCTCATGATCACACTGGCAGTTCTCCCCACATGTCATCTTTCCTTTGCGGCACCTGCACTGCTTGTTGACGCAGCGACCTTTACACGCACACTGAAGAAAGAGAAACTACTGAGCATCATGACATTTATTTGCATCATAAGTACCCCAACTATCCTGATCCTGAAAAAAAGCATTTTTAATAACTTGTAAACTATAATAATGTAACACATATACAGATTTAGTATGCAGGTTCATTACTGGCTTTCCTTAAAAGAGGGATGTAACAAGCTGAGATTTACAACTTTTACTTAAACTCTCTCAACTGAACAAAAAGGTTTACTTTGGAAGGCCCCTCTGCTTTTCACTTATCTAGTGCGTATCTAGTGAATCGTGAAATTTTTCAATGAAATGAGATGACAGCCTTTTTCATTAGTAGGCTGATTATATATCCTGGACATGATTTGTTCACACCCTTCATGATCTTTCAGTGAGCACTGTGGACAGTCAGAGTCTGAGCTTACTGGTTTAATACACAAATTACCAGTTTGAAGATCACCCCAATCCTAATCCCAGTCTTACCCCTGTTGCTTTTGGTTTCTTTGAGATACTGCGTCCCTTCTCAGGTTTCTCAGGACGCCACTCATCCTCTTCATCCTCATCCTCACTGGAAGACATCAGCTCTTCAATGTTGATGGCCATACTCAGCGGTGCTTTAGCTGTGGTGAAGCGCTTCCCTTTAGGCTTTTGTTAGTAGAGAACACAAGCAAAGGAAATTGAACACACTTGGACTTTAAAATGAATATCCCCGAAGGAGAGTTCTGAATCAGAGAATTTAAGTCAATTAACGACCTAACTCGTTACATTTTTACATGATATCTATGAAGCCTTAGTCCTGTAAGTCACTTAAAATAATACATCTATATTAAAAAATAAACAAGGAAATTAAATTACATCTCAGTTCACAATCCCAGGCTGCTAGGCCTGTCTTACATTAAATCAGGAAAGGATACTGTTCAGAAGAATCATTCATTCTTGGTGCATGGCTTTCTTTCAGTTTAAACATTGGCCCTAACTAAACATTTTCAATAACCATGGGGAAATAAATCAAATAAAATTTGCCAACTTTGACATTAAAAACTGAAGTAACCTTGTATAAAAACACACAACGAACAGGAAGGTAAAACATCTGCAATAACTTACCTTTGGAGGAACGTACTCAAATGAGTCATCTGGGCTCTTTTCATTGTTGGTCGTAGGCACAAGGATTTTCTTTCCACTTGCCAGGTGGACCAATGAGAGTTTCTATGGAGGAAAAGAAAGCTAGCTGAAGTAAAGATAAATGCAGCACTTCACATTTTTATTCGTCTATTTAAAATGATTTGTCATCTGATCATTAGAGTCAACTGAAAATCCGTTATTCAGCTCTTGGCCTTAAGTCCCTGCTCTCATCAGTGTGGTATACACTAGTGTATGGTATTCATGTATAATTCAACTTAACATTAATATAATACAAAATAAAAACAGATGAAAACCAATAATGTCAGACTAAATTATAAAGTTACCTGTCTGTATTGCTCATTCTGCTCCACCAGTTTCTGGTTCTGCTCACTTAATTCTCGTAGCTTTTCAAGCTCTTCTTCCTAAAATGATGTTACAGATGAGCACATGATCAACTTTGTGATTATTCTGCACGGTTTCTCCTAAAAACAAGGAGAAATGTGGAGTCAAAGGTTGATTAAACACTCTTCAGCTAGTGGAGACAAACCTGAACTTTGAGGCGCTGGAGAAGCTCCTTTTCCTTTGAACTCTCATCTTTTTCGTCCGACTCTTCACATATGGGTTTGTTCTGTAGCTGGTTAAGGAGGTAAAGGACCTGTACAAAGAAAAACATAAATATATCTAGAACAGAAGATTTCATAAATATGCATGTCTCTAAAAAGAGCTGCAAATTGCTACATGAGTAAAAGCTATGAGCACCTTCTCTTGATGCCTCTGCTCTAGTTCCACCAGCTGCTGCTGGTGCTCCATGTCCATGGTTGACATCACATTTCTCTCGTCAGCCAGCAACTTCCTTAAATCTTGTGCATTCCCTTTCTCCTGATTGACTTCACTCTCCAGCTTGGCACTGGCTGTTTTAGCAGACACCAGCTAAATAAAAAAGGGAAAATTTGTTGTTTTTTGGAAATACAAATGGCAATAAATGAATGTACTATTACTAATTTAACACATAGGTTTGAATATAAAATAATGTATTAGCATTTACTCACCTCAGACATCAGGACCTTAAGTGCACACTTGGCATCGACTATGCTTGTGATGCTATCTATGCGTTGTTTCAAACGCCCCTCGCTGTCTGCAACAACAACTTTCTGCTGAAGGTCAGCTATCTGGGCATTCCTGTTAAGATAGAAATCACTCTGTAAATCTTAATAATTCCTGCAATAAGGTACAAAATCAATTCAGTGTCTCCTGTTGTAAAACTGGTATTGTGGTTTGAAAGAGTCACAAAATCTTTACAGCAATGACCTGAAATAAAAGCACATATAGCTGTTGTGTATGAGTAGCTATTGACTGGAAGGTAATTCCACCTATGGGGAGGCAGAGTATGATGAATGCTGGTCAAGTGTTAAGATCAAAAAACGGTTTAATCAGTGACTGAGCTGCTTTGTCGGACTCACCTGAGGCCCATCTCTGTCTCCAGGTTCTCCACCTGTTTGGTCAGAGGTGTTTCCAGCGCCCCATGGCTCTCCAGCTCAGAGATGATCAGTGTCCGACGCTACATGGAAGGACACCACAAAGCATACGGTTGATTCTTTGTAACATTTCTACTTTGCTGGTGCACTGGATGACTCACTTATTCTCAGTTTTGTGAATAAATGTGCATGCTTAATAGTAATAGAATTTACATCTCACCCTGATTTTGGCAGCGGGTCGATCCCCAGCCTCTATCTGCTGTTTGAGGTGGTTGATCTCCTGAGCCAAGACCTTTCTGTCCTCCAGCAGATCATTGAGGTGGCGCCGGGCCTCCTCTGTGCTAACCATCACCTCCACTTCATTGAGAAGCCAAGTCTGATCATAGGAATACAGTCACTGAGTTAAGGTAGCAAAATTCTCATTGTCTAATGTGGATCCCTTTTGGGTATATTTACATATGGACAACATTACTGTTGTGACTTTTGTTCAGGAAAATGAGTCATCATATTCTCAAAATACAAGTCTGTCTGTACTCTTGGATGAGCAGAAATGTTGGTTAACTTCTCCAGCTGGATATAATTAGAGATGCATCGATATGGAATTTCAGGGCCGATAACGATAAACAATCATGTTTGTTGTAGCCTGCAAAAAAAAAAAGCTACAAGTCTTTTACAGTCCTGTGGCCTCATTCATCCTCTCTTCTGTCATCCTCCCTCTGCTGCTGATTAGGGCTGGGACGATTCATCGACATCATCGATTACGGAAATACGTCAATGTGTCGCAATGAAGTATGGCTGCACCCGGTCAAAGCACGGATTCCCCCGGAGGACAAGCTGCAGCATTAAAACCTCGCCCACAATCTCCCCTCGCTCTACTGACAGTCGCACGTGCTCTCTCTCACACACACACACACACACACACACACACACACACAGTCTCAGTTTAATGTAGACTTACTTATGCCGGTGTTTTGTAAAAGCTTGTGAGTGCACCTGTTGGTGCCGATGTCATTCAGTAACACATTGGTTTCAATTTGATCGGCAACATCATTAACAACAAGCCTCCTCCACACGGGTGAAAAACGGGAGTTATGTTTTTTGGCTAACTTTATAAAACATAGTGCTGACGAAGAAAATCAACAGTGCAGACACATACAGGGAGAGATAAACAGAAAGAGGCGGGGCAAGCCAGTGTGTATGTGTGCAGAGACCAGAGGTGTAGGAGTGTGTGTGTGTGTGTGTGGGGGGGAGAACTGAAGGGAAAAGCAAGGTGTGCAGATTAAAGTAGTTTGTGAGTAAACACTAAAATAAGGTGGTGAATTAAGCAGAATTAAAATGGTAACGTATGATCTAACCTACTAGAAATAGAGTAATATATTAATTTATTCTTTCAAATATTATAATACTTTAAATAGACAAAAGACAAATATATTCTTTGTCGCAGAATAATGCACTGCAGTACTTTGTTTCTTGTTACATTTGTTTGTTTTTAAGAGAAAATAACTCTATAAAATAAAATAGAAATAAAAATATTTGGGTAAATTAATTGTTATATTAATCAAGTATTAAAAAAAACTATCTTTAGAATAATCGATAAATAGTCGTTAGATTAATTGACTAATCAAAGAAATAATCGTTAGGTGCAGCCCTACTGCTGATGTGAAAAGACTCTACTGGTAAAGGCTCTCAGCCTCAAAATCTGCAAGAATTCAGCTAATTTTCAGATGCATAGCCAACTAGGCTCAACCATTACATGCAATTGGCATTCGCTTTTAGCTGGTTCACAATTCACTATTAGCATAACAATCTTCATATGTCTGTGTAAAACATATTGGCTGTGGATTCAGACTCAGCCCCACCCTCGTGCAAACAAGCACCAACACCGAGCAGAGGAGAGGAGAGAAAAGGGAAAGGCAGAGAGGCCATTCTTTCTCAGAACCAGGTGGTGGCGCTAGTCCGCAGCATGCTCTGCATTATCGGACGTACTTATCGGCAGAAAAATTCCATCGAAACAATAATTACATTTTCTTAGTTATTGCCCTCCGATATATATCTCATGCATCCTGAGTAATAATAAATAACGCACTTTTTTGCACTTAGTTAAGTCTAGTAGACCAAATACAGGTCTTTGTGACTACAGAGAAACCCTAGAACCAAGTTTTACTACCTTAACTCGTGCAGCAGCTCCCTCCATTCCTCTGTTATGGACATCTTTGCGTTTCTCTGCTACCTCACTTCTCTTCTGTAGGGCATCTTTCAACCGCTTGTTTGCAGCTGCAGCCTGTCGGGAAAAAAAACTGCTGCTTTAAATAATTTCCAGTTACAGGGAGTGACTCAGAGGTTTGCAATCAGGTTAATGCAAATTAGTGACACATTTAAAATATACAATATGATATACAGTAAGTACTTGCTATGTTATATATGTTGAAATTTTAAATCCAGCATATTTAGTTATAGATCAGGTAAATGAAATTGCACAGACAACAGACCAAGAGGCCTCACCTCCTCAGTTTTACGACGCAGAACATTGGCCTGTTTCTGGAAATCCCTCTCAAGTTTAAGCAACTCATACTGGCGTTTACGATCCTGTAAAACAGATAGAAAATAAAATGTGGGGTTCATGAAGCCAGAGAACAACAATTAATAAGTATAAGGAAAAAAGGATTTAGCAGCAAGACCTGAGTGTATTTATGAATGAAATGTTGGTTAAAGAAAACGTCCAGCAGTGTGTCATGAAGAACATGATCTTCACATACCTTCTCCTTTAGCTGCAGCACCTCCCTGTCCTTCTTGCTCTTCCAGTGTCTGAATTTCTCAGAGTCCTCCCTCATCTGCCTCATCAGCTGTGTACGCTGGGTCTTCATAGCCTGTGAGAACACAGTGTTACTATGCTTGGATTTGGCATCTGTAGCTTACACATGACAGATATGTTGTCACTGCTACTTGTTTCACATGTAACATTAACGAAATAGATTAACAAGTACATTTTTAATATTATTGAGATGGCTTTTTGACTTAAGTAATCTTAGTATACATAGTTTTATAATGGTATCATTACGACAGTAACATTTGTTCATGTACAGTGTATGGCATCAGCTCTTTGAATACAATAACATCTGAAAACCTCACCTATTTAAGAACACTTGGTCAATAAATGTTAGACCTAAATAATACGTTTTTATGTGTATCTTCATGTAGTTTATAGCGCATTAACATACATTTCCCAACTGTGATGTAAACATTGAGGTGTTTTATAATCCCATGAGGGATGGGCCACGAGATGGCATGATAATCATGTGAAATTCATATAAAATTATTTTCTCTGTTGGTTAAAGGGTAAAAAAACTAAACTTCTATCAATAACTTTGGTATGAAAACACTCATACAGATACATAACTACATAATGCACCCCTAACCATCGAAGGAACTCAATAAAAGAAAATCATTGCTTACCTGTATCTCTTGATTGAGTTTGCTAACTTTCTGAACAGAGGACTCTTTGAGTTTCAGCAGTTTGGACTGCTCAAGAAGCTTCTTCTTCATGTCGTTGAGCTGGCCCTCAAGCTCCTGCAGTCTCTTCCTCCGTTGCTCACTAAGCCTACAAGAAGGTGGTTTATGTCAGATGAAGAAGGAAGTGAAGAGTGAAGGCTTATGAGATTACATTGCTTTTACGTCAAAACAAATGAACTTCGCAAAAATATTACTACAAGCACAACCAAGCCACAGCCAAAGAATCAAAGTGTTCGTACTTAGCCTGGTTAGTGTCTTTCTTTGCAGACTGAAGTGCCAAAACGAGTTCCTCTTTCTCCTTCTGCAGTGAATCCACTGCGGACTGTAGAGTGTGCACATTTTTCTGTAGGACAAAATGCCCAGAAGATTAAAACTTTCTCAACAATTAAAAAAAAGAAAAAAAAAAGACTCATAATTAATATTACCACACATAAAGATGTACATAGAAATGTAGTACCATAGGTGTTACCATGGGAATCACACTACACCGCTCATGTTAACTAGTGGAGGGTACAGAATTTTAACCAAAAACATGTACCCTTTTCAAATACACTCACATGTCAAATCAATGTGTCAGTAGTTAAAAAAGGTCATAAACAACATAAATACAACAATTTAGAATTGATAGAGAGCTTCAAAATGACAAAATCAAATAAAGTATCTAATTAAATAACAAAGTTGAGGGATTTTAAAATTATTGTCTGAATCAAAATGGGATACAAAATCCTCTTACCTGGTGCTCTGATTGCATCGGCTCCAACTGGGTGTCATTCTGGCACATTTTCTTCACGAAAGCTTCCTTCAAGGTCAACACTTTGTTCAGCTCAATCAATTCCTTGGAGAGCTGAGCCTGCCGCAGTGCATGATGGGCTGTAAAAGCCTCTGGGGAGTCCTTACCAACAATGGCAGTGACATCCTGTTTAATGTGTTAGAGGTGGGAAACATCTTCATTTACATTTGGCTCAGAAAGAAAATGAGAGCTGAGGAGAAAGATAGTCTTTATTCTTTGATCAATCAATTTGTGCAAGAGAGGAAATGCTAGATGTTACTAGAGTACATTTGATTAAAAAAATAAAATATATATAATGTATCATCATCTCAACTGTACACGTTGAGTGTTATGGAAAGCACAACACTGCAGAATTCTCAATTTGTAAAGTATCTTTGATATTAACCATCATTTAATGAAAACATTGAGAATAAAATGGTCAACGTACTGATGGGGACTCATGTGCTGCATTTTTACTGCCATTCCCAGACAGCTCAGGCCCATCCTCTCCTGCAGCCATAGCATCGATGGAGGCGGCGATGCCTGCACTCTCATTCTTAGAAAAACCAACAAACAGCAAACAATGACATTTTTCTACTTGCTACATAAGTTCTGATAAAAAACAAAGACAAAAAAAAATTTGTTACATTAATTATATTTAAATGAATCAAAAATGTCTATAAAAAGTCAAATATAATGTCCAATACAAATTTCAGCATTGCTATACACTGTGGTCTTTTGGTGGATTATAAAGTAAGATGACTTGTGTACCTTGAGCTCCAAGATGACGTCTTGCAGGTTCCTCATCACCTCAACGTTCTCCTTCAACTCCTGGTCCTCCAGTGTCTCCAACACTTTCTCAAGATCCACTGTACATCTGAAATAAAGGTAAATAAAGACTGTGGCTCAATATGATCATTGTGGCAGTGGTCAACAAGAAATAGCTGAAATGATGAACAAAACTGCTTTAGGCCATTAAATTATTATTATTATTATTATTTTTAAATCAAACAAAGCTTGTAACAAGAATAGCTTAAGTATTCTGTGTCCTCTTTAAGCTTTGTCAGACCCATCCTGAAGCCCTCCTGGCTTCATGCCTTTGTAAACGTACGCTGCATGGTGCCGCAGTTGTTCCAGTTTGCTCTGTAGTTTCTCATTTGCTTGTTCTGTCTATAAAATAAAGCAAACACAATGTGATTAACAGGATGGATGCAAAAGTTTTTTTTTTTATTACCAGTTCATGTTTTATTTTAATGCCAATTTCAATTGTCTTGGCTTTTTTCTACCCCATGAGTACAAATCAACACATTATCACTCCTAGTAACAGTTTCCCCATCAGCTTTCAACAATGACTTTGGAGGAAGGATTAGTAAATACTGCTAAGGTCTGGCTCACCATAATGATCTTCTCAAACATGAAGGCAGTCTGTCCAGCTGCCTCACTCAGCTCCCTGCTTAGCTTGCTGTTCTCGTCCTGCAGAGCGCGGTTCCTTTCCAACAGCTTAGTCACCTTTTCCGTTGACTCTGGCCTGTGACAGAGGGACTGAGTAACCGTTATGGCCTTTTGTTATGGGTAATACGTACCCTGGGATGCATTTATCTGACATCCTGGTAGGTTTATTGGGAAATGTTATGTCTTACCCAGAGAGCACCGGAGCTACTCCTCCACGGGCATGAAGTAGCATCACCTGCAGCTCCTGAACCTAAACAAGTACATGAATCAAGACATTATATTTTAAATGAAAGAAGGTGTTTATCATACACTTTCTGTCCTATTAATCTTTGATCTCTTTCCTAAACAGTAGTCTATGAAAACAAAGATGTCCAACTTGTAAACATGTAACTGAACTGCATTTAACTGGCAGCATTGTTACTTGAGCAAATGGCAGTTTGTTTTCTGATTGTGAGGTCAACTCCACAAAAGAGTCCCCCCCAATTTCTGTACCTGTTGTTTCAAACGGTTCATTTCTGCAGCTCTGGGGTCAACATTGACTATGGGTTTGTTTTTAATTTTGCGAGCTCTGTCAGCATATCGCAGCGTATTGATGGTCTCCTCCATGTTTGAGTCTGCAGGACTCACACATGCAATCATCAAAGTGTGGCTATTGCCTCCCAAAGAATCTGATGAAACAAAAAGAAAACAGTTCTCAGAAGTGCTTAGTAAAATTATTCTGCAGTCATATACCATGTTGCATCTGAGACTGCCCTAATGACCATTACGTTGCTTTTGGACATCTAAATCAAAGCTTACCTTGTAGCAAGCGGGTGAGCTTGGAGTCTCTGTAAGGAACAAAGGCATTTTTCTTGCTTTCATCCCCCAAGGCACTGATCACATTACCCAAAGACAAAAGGCCGCGATTGATGCTGATACCTGAAGATGAAAATGAATAGTATCAAAACAGGAATGCTGTTATTAAGGACATTTTTTTTTTTTTTTTTTTTTTTACAAAGAGACAAAACCAAAATGTCATACTACACTATATATCATTGGAGAATGACAAATTAAGGGTTGACAACCTTTAACCGAGCAAATCTAAAGAAAAACATATACAGTTTACCTTCCTTTAAACGATCTCCCTCCGCTTTGGTTTTCTTTTGCCTTTCTGAACCAGCCAGATCCACAAGGTGCAATTTTGAAACAATTGAGTCGACTCTGCAACAAAAGATTCAAAAGACAGTGTTTTCAGTATGTTGCTTTGTGTGTGGACGTGGACCTGCACATACACACTAACCTAGTTCAGGGGCAATGCCATATGCAGGGTTCCCACTCTTTTCTAGAGATCATTTTTCAAGACATTTTCAGTGATGATCTAGCTGGCATGACAGACAGGGATCGCGCCATATACTAATGTGTTCCTCTCTGTGGAAGTCTGATTTAAAAGACGTGCAGTCTATGGCTAGAGGACAAGTGTAGAAACATTTCAGTATACGGGCATAACCTTAATGTTTTAATGTCACTACTTTTACTATCTCCTCTTACTGTTTTTTCAAATTTCTTGCCTTGTTTTAATGCTCTGTTTTAATATATATCCCTTTTTCCTTGTGAATTATATCACCAATAACTCAGATAGTAGCCTACTATTTTGCCTACTGACAAATCTAGACTGAATTAAAACATACCTAAATGTACAATTCAAAGTTAGTCAAGTTTGCTAGGATTATTAACTGCCACTGACTCTTATCAGTTTATCACACCATACTTTAGCCCCTTTACTAGTAATGCTAAGCGGAGTCTTTAACAAGGGTAATCACACCCACTGTGAGCTGCCGCTACAGAAGTTAAACATTTGATGTTATGGTCCATTTTACCTTCACAATGCAGCATTGCGTTTGAAGAGACAATGCTAGCAAAGTAAAAAAGTACTGTTAGCCATTATTTAGCCGGTGTTTGACTCACATACAGTTGGGTTCCCATTCATTGTTTTGACATCGGCTTCCCATTTGTTATTATGCAACTCTCTCAACAGTGCCCAACACGCATTTGAAACCATTGCTCCTAGCCAGAGTTGAATCACAAGCCTTAAACCTTTGCAGGCAAAAAGGCTAGCAAGCACATCAACTTTAACAACTGACCCAAACATGCTAACCAATTTAATAACATTATTCAACCATTTAGAACAAGATGGGAAGAAAACAACGTTCATCTATAAATCTAAGACAAAATACCCCCGTTACCAGCCAGCAATGACTAATATTTACATTTGAAGGATAATGTAATTGACATTATTCAGAGTTTCGCCACTTAAGTTCACAGCGTTTCCACAACATAACAGAGAGCAGGTTATTCAAAATACTCTCGTCCATAAACTACCATTTGAACGTTAATATGATCCTGCACATAACTTAGCCCTTTCAGATGGCAATGTTATCTGTTTTGGAGAGCTCTGATAGATAACCTAGTAGTTCATTCTCAGCTAAAGGAAAATAGGAGGATGTTGAAATAATTTTCCAGGACAACACAAGATTTTCCAGGACATTTGACTTTTTCTTTCATTTTCCATGTGTTTTCCATGACTGGGAAATTGATCAACTGTTTTCCAGGTTTTCCAGGATGCATTGGAACCCTGATATGGTGTCTTTATGTAAAACAGCAGCATAAACACTAAAATCAAAATCAGTTTTGGTCACAATTAAATAATACTATTTTTCAGACTAGCTAAAAATGTTCTATTTTTTCCTACATTATTTACATAACACATATTGTATTGATTACAGTTCAGATTCATTTATTGCAGTTCACCCTTTAGAAAACATCCAACCCTTCCTCTGGACTTCACTATCTAATGATGAGGATAGATAACTTATTTTAAAGCTGGTTCCAGTGAATCCAAATCTGATAATATACATTAAAATTATTATGTCTAGCAATTCAGTTGTCCCTAAATATCTGTGTAAAACTTCTTTCATCACTTATCATATACTACAAATGCATCAACTGTTAATCATCAGTGATTAACCTGAAGCATATATTCATACATATACAATGCAATACAAAGCAGTTTTAACACATTACAGAAAGCAGTCAACATGCCTTTTGTGTGCATGTCACTGTCAACTCAAATAGTTGTGTGTTAAAGAGTAAGATAATTTTTGTTTAACCAGAAACAGAAGTCTCGCTCAAGGAGAAGTCACACTTTGAAATCTCGCGAGATGAGTTGTTACAGGAAGATAGTGGAAACGTGAGTCAGTAAGTCATCTTACTCTTTAACAAAAATGGTCTCTCTCTGTAGCGATCCTTTAAGCGATAATGTTGTCAGACACTTAGAATAACAATCTGAATCTGTCAGTGGCAAAAACAAGCACTTTTAGTGGAGGTACTTTTGACGGGCGCAATTGCCCCCAAGGATTACGTTGCAGCCCGTATCGCAGCTGTCGGCAAAGGCGATCCCAAAACTTTCTGTACCTATTAGTCACTTAGACCCCAAAATATGTTTTTTTTAAAAAAGAAAGAAAGAAGAAAAGAAATAGGGCTTAGGTTTAAAAATACCGGAAATACCAAAATAGCCAAAATGATAATGACAGAAAACACCACCAAACTGACTTGTCTGTCCCTCTGCGCTGCTCCAGTGTAATGGTGAAGATAGCATGTGAGCGTGAAGAAGCGGCGTTCATCGCTGTGGAACCCACAGTGCGAGCAGAATTTCCAAGCTCCAGACAACCCACCATCTCATGGGCAGAGAACACCTGCCTCTCAGTTAAACCCACAATCTGGAAAACAGGATATTTTCTATAAAAAGCTGACACTATATTATATTTAAACATGTACCAATTTAAAAAAGGTGTCACCAAGGTATAGAATTAGACATGGATGCAGTTTAGTGAGGTTTATCTTTCTATCTACTAAAAGCTTCAAAAGAAATGTGACAATATGCTGCGCGTTCTTCTTGTAAACATGTCAGTCACTCACCTTAATGCCGTCTTTAGGGTCTTCCCGAATGCTGATGGCAGGTCTATCTTTAGATGCACACAGCAAGTCCAATATATCTTCATTATAGATCTACAATCAAAAGGAAAAAGCTTAACTAAATATTTTAAAAAGGATATTGAGCAATGAAATAACATTTGCTGGATGCCAAGGAGCACAATACATTTCTAAAAAGTATTTACAGTGTTAACAACATGTCCACCAACCTCCAGGTAAGATACTGTCAGACAGAAATCACAGTCTGTCCTTTTCTCCTTTTCCTCAAAGATCCGTCTGATAACTCGTGGAATAACTCCGACTGAAGGATCATTTTCTTGAGCTGATGTGTATGTTCCTCCCATGGAGAAGGTCTTTCCTGATCCTGTCTGTCCGTATGCAAGAACTGTAGCATGGTAGCCTACAAAAAGGACAATTTAGTGAGAACACTAAATGGTTCAAAAGATAAGACGAAAAAAGAACACATTTTTTATAAATTATTTCACATTTTAGCTCATTTAATTCTAGATTTTTCCAATGTATCTAATGTGATTTTCATTTGTGTGCAGTTGATTGCAAGTACAGTCCCCATTTAAGTGTTTTCTAACAAAACTATGACTCCCAAACAGTTTTTATGTTGCAGAACCTGCACTGTCAGGAAGTGGGTAACAGAGCTTTCCATAAGCACCGGCTGCAGGCCAAATAGCCGACTACTCATTTAAGTCAAGCCAGCTACTTTATTATATTAATTTTTGATTCTAATAAAATAGTTTTGATTAACAAGTTGTGATTCATTTTGCACATACATTTTACGACCACTAGCCTCTGCTTCAAAACAACGCGAGCACGATGATCTGTCTGTATCAGTCCCGCCCGGATGTCAAAGTCATCTTTAGTGTTTGACAAATATTAGCAAAATAACTAATGACAAAACACATTAAGAATTGCATTGACTGCACAGACAGGGGGCATCCTCATTACACGGGCTACTTCGGGAAACACTGATGGCAGCAACTTGACGATTGCACAGTAAGCATTAAAAAGTCACTGAAAGCACTGCATTTTCCACAGACGTTTATGGGCTTAACGAATTATCTTTATTTACATTGCACTTCTTACAGCAAAGCAATCTCTAAGACGCATTGCAAACACACACTAAAACAATGTTGTCAAAATAACAGACCTATGTCATATGTTTTTCCACATCATGCATTTTATCCATGGTTTACATTTTTGGTTATCCTGTCATTGAGTAATTTTCTCCTGCTTTGTGTGTAAGAAAGGCAATGTTCATTCTTAATGGGGCTGGCTACTCCATATCCTTGTGGAAAACCCTGGGGTAAAAACAAACTTACTGAATTCAATAAATCATAATGAGAAAAGATAAAGATACCTTTGAAAAGCCCACACAATAAGGAGGACACAGCCGTATTGAAGACTTCTTCTTGTTCAGCAGTGGGATCGAATACATAATCATAGGTGAATGCTTTCTCTGTGCCAACGACCACCTGAAAACAACAATTTAGCAGTTTTTACACATACTGCGAAGTGTAGTTGCACAAGATTTTAAAAAAACACATCATATCCACATGGATATAATGGACTTGATCCATTACTCTGACACAGACATTAGTATTTTCCTAAACTGTTGTTGAGCACAGACCTGTGGCTCCCCAGGCACAAAAGTGAGACAGCACTGACATCCCTCATTGATTTCTTTAGGTACCAACGGGCGACATCGCAAGGCAACCCGCACTGGGATCACCTTATCATCCTCATTTGTCATGTTGCAAGACTTCAATATATATATATCTAGTAATAAAAGAAACAGAAGAGGTTATCACAATTAAGCCAAGAAATATCAGTCCAATGTGGCAACATGTCATCAAATATTTTAAATGGACAGAAGATTGATGAACCTTCATTTTCAATAAGAGACAACACTAAAACAGACAATGTGATATTCCAATTATTTCGAAGCTTAACGTCAGTATCTACACATGTGGATAACTGTCTCCACATTTAATAAAGTCAAAGACAGTTAGATAGTTCACTATCGCCCAACACTGCCATCATTTTTGTTTGAGACATTACATCCAAATCAGTTTTATTTGGGAGTATGGCTTCCAGTGTGGAATCAGAAAATGTCACCATGTCTCAGTAAAATCATCATAGGTGTTGTCATGATCTCCAAAGACTCCATTATTCGCCATCTATGGAGCATCTCCATGATTTGTCTGAGGATGACATCATAGCCTACAGTCCATCCTCCGTTCAGACAGATCAAAACCGAGCTGTGCAATAAGATATCGTTTTTATAAAAAAATACTTTTAGGATGGATTATCTCTTTAACTGTAACGTTTCTCAATCGATCTGTCACCAGGATACATAAAACAGTTAACTAGCTGAATATAACGTTAACTGTTAACTTACCTAACGTTCAATTCAATAAAGACATACTGCAAAGCAAGCTACCAACTTGATGGTTAACTGTTAGCGGTCGTTAAAGTGCAATTTTTATTGAATTGAAAACATTACAGACACACATAATAAACCAAGCTAACGGATGATAATTAAGTTAAGTTAAAGTTAGCGTCAATTTTCCGTTAACTAGCTAGCTGCATTTACTAGCAAGACGTTGACATTAACGTTACCTTTTCACGTTTCCTCCAGTGCCAACGTTTAAATATCACGAAAACTGCATTCAGCGTTCTGGCTGATACTGGATAGCACTAATATCGCACACTCTTAATAAAACGTTACTTGTTGCGGCTAACTCGATTTACTTTTGTCCTTTGCCCGTGTGTACTTAACGTTACACCAATATCCATGAGATTAATAATACTGCCCGCCACTTTCAAACACACAGCTCCTCCTTGTTCTTCTTCTACTCATAGTTTTATGGCAGCGTGAACGCAACTCGGCAGCGTCACTGACCTCTATAGGATAAAAGTAAAAACACAGTATTTGTACAACCTCAGCAAAGATTAAAAACAAAAAACGAAAGAAACACTCATTCCATTCTTTCACCTTGACCATTTTTACTCTACACACATGAAACACACATGCAGCTTCCAATTTAGTTATTTGTTATATATTTTCCTTCCCTCTTCTCTGTAATTGAACCAATGTGTTCTTCACAGTGCAATTCCTGATTTTCTACCATATGTTTTTTGGTGCATTCGGAATACTGGATGTATTTGAAGGAGCTGGCAGTAAACAAATTCATCAAGACTTTGAGGTTCAAAAACTGAAAGGGGTTCCATTAATTCTGACTGTTGAAACAAATCATCCAGTCTGTAAATGAGTCAGCATTCAGATGCTTGTCCCAGTGAGCTGAGCACATATCCCATAATCTCTTAATAATTATTTCATGAACCGAATGGAAATACTTTGTATGGCTTTGAGAGTGATACAATTTCAGTGTACTATGGTGTTAATCAAATGAACCAAATGAAGTGAAGAGAGTGAGCATCAAAACCGTGCTGCCCGGGCAACAGCATGTGACTCGATAATTGTGTAATTGTGAGATTTTTTTCTTTTCACTTCAAGATGAGTGCAAATAGAGGAGGAAGATAAGGCAGAAGGGAAGCTGAGTGGGTGACATGACATCCCTCTTGATGAGATGAGTTTTGAGCCTACAATAGAAAAGGGGGAGTGGCTCTTCTGTTCTGGCTGGAAGAGAAAGGTCATTACACTGGGAGCCAGAGGGGAAAACAGCTGAGTCCAGATAAAATGACGACAAGGTTTCTACAGGGAGGAGAGAGCTAAGCAGGCAATGTAGTGCCATAAGTCAGTGCATGGACTCGTGCTGCATTTGTGTGCTTCTGATAAGCTGCATTAATATGTCCAGAAATTCCACAATGCTGTACATAAGTCTCACCAAATTGGTTCTCCTGCATCCAGAGTTTGTCCTACCAATACACCAGAGGATTTAGTAAATGTTCAGGAGAACAGAGCACTCACAGCGCTGTTGTAATTTGCCCCCAATCTATGTCCTTTATCAACCTTGTGATCAGTGGGAACTGCAACAACATTGATAGAGCTTATCCTCTCCAACACAGATGTCTGGCTCAGCCTCCACCCCTCCTGTGACAGATGCTGTTGACCCCACATACAAACAATGAAGTCACATTTTCACAGTATGAATGAATTAGCCATGGGAGCATATCCAATAGTGGTATTTAGTGGACATGTCCTACATCATGTTGCAAAATGTGATAAAATGGCTTTTGATGCTGGTTGCTGGCTTGTGTAACCATTGTATTGATTATTTATCATCCATTACTGAGCAGTTGAAACCATAAAGATAATATTACACAAGGTAGGGGGGCTTCAGAGTGCCTTGAAACTACAGTGGATGGAGAGATTTTGTGCTAAAACACTAGACTGGCCAAGTTGTTTTGATATCCAGAAATCTCAGCAGGAGACTGGAGAAGTAATAAGTGGGTCATTGTTATTGACCAAACCCCTGCTGATATACTATAGTCATTATATGCCACAAAAATATCAGTTATATTCCCTTTAGTCCCATTAAATAGATTTTTATTCAACCAGGGGTGTAGTATAGGCTGCAATGTTATTTTGTGTTTTTTGACTTTTTGAAGAACCTGTGAAGTTTCACAGAACGTTCTTTTTATTTGAATTATCATTAGTATGGCTCACTATCTATCTTCAGTCAGCTACTGTACACGTAGTCTGAGAGGTGGGTGAGTCCTGCCGCTGTGGGAAATTCCACCACAAGGCCTAATAACAACATGCCAGATTGTCTCTGCTCCCAAGAATAGAACAGACAGTGAAAGAATGGAACAAACTAGTCTATTCTCTCCATATACAGTACATTCACTAAATGACAATAGTGCAACTGTGGATTTTTCTTAAATAGGAAGATTACAATGGCAACAATAATGCTCTCAGCTCGGCCATATTGGGCTCACTTAAAGCCACTTTGGCCTTGAACAGCAGTGCCCACTCTTATACTGTAGCTGGAATGGGAGGAAATTCAGCCTGCTTCCCCCTTTCCTGTTGTAGTTTCAAAAGATAATCTGCATGGGGTGGATTGCATTGCAGTGACATCACGCATGCCTAAAATCCAATGGTTGCATGGATGGGGTTTTGAAGAGGATACACTCTGCTCAGCTGCACTAAGCCATGTGTACATACCAGATCCATGCTCTACTAAGCTTAGCATTCTATAATGGAGTTTCCCTTTAACTGTGGAAAATGTAAAAGATGATCAAGGAATTACAATCTAAGTAAAGTAGCTAACATAATAATTAAGCCTGCTGACTCTCAGTTAATTAGAGTGAATTTGAGTTTTGAGTTGCTGCGGAAATTTATCAGTGAAATATTAGCAAGATTACCGCATACATTGCTCAAATTCCATCAGAGCTGATTAATCTATAGACTTCATGACTTTAGAGCGCTGAATGTGATGATAAAGCTATCGTATCACATCATATTATACTTCCACGACTGAGGACATTTTCCACATTAGTCTGTTGACTTATATTCTGAAGTAGAATGACATTCCAGCTTTGGCAGTTTCTGTTATCATAAAATGAATGAATGGGATAGTCACTATTTTAGTCTACACAGTAAAACAACATTGTTTTTTTACAGTTGAAATAATCTCAAAATAACCTTCACAGATAAGGAAAGTCATGTGAGTACTGACCCCACTGCAACATCATTTACATGAATATTGCTCAAATAAGATGACAATAAGATGTGGTATGCAATGATTTTCAAGGGCTTTGCTATCATTTGCATTTGTCATTTCTTTAGAAATGTTATGATGGGCACCTCATTTACAATACAAATTCAATGAAAACCAAAAACAGTCTAAAACAAGTAAATCCACATCAGGTAATCAGTTATCACAACAGTTTCTGTAAGCCCTGCGTTTTCCAGATTCATTTTCCAAGAAAGTTAAACAGAAAATATGGAAGTCATTCATGCAGGAGAATGATGGTTACACTCAAACCCTTGCTCAAACTAAAGTTATTTAGCCAAATATGTACTTTAGTGGGCAAATGCTCAGTCAATATCCACAAGAACCAACAATAATTAGTTGTACCTTTTAAAACAGACTTGAAGCCTTATGCTGAGTCAGTCATGGGGCACTTGTCTGTGGGTTACTGCTTACTGCTCTGGCCCAGATGATAAACTCAAATTAAATATGTCTGTACTTGACAGCAAATGGGGGTAAAGACAAAGCAAATGGATGCTGAACGCACAAAAACCTTAAGATAAGTTTAATATAAGCACAAGCACTTTTTTGGCACTGCAATATTGCAGACATTTACAGTTTCATCAGCACTGGTCCTGTTATGAGAATCAACACCACACAAAAAGCAAATAGCACTGAGGATATTACAGGCCACTCTAAAATGTAACATATTCTCCATGTTCTCTACTATCAGCCAGGCTTTAAATGCTGAGCAACACGGAGCAACTTCCTCTGAGATGATTTGCTCTGAGAGGTTTGGAGATTGTTTGGACACTATAAACTGTCTTGGGCTAATCCATTTTTTCTTCTCCAAAGTATGCAGCTTTGACTACTTTAAAAAAAATCTATTTTGGACCATAAACCTTGAAGAAGGATGACTTATAAACAAATATATCTCTCCTGACAGATTTCCCGTAAGTTCAATTGAAAAATAAGTATGAAAAAGCAACTGTCAAAGACATTTGTGCCTTGAATCTGTATTACTGTTTCCAGATTGGCTTCAGTAGTCAGTAGTCTTATTGCTTGAAATGTAGTTCAGCCTAAATGTAGGTATAGGTATGTAGCTGATTTCAAATAGGTATTGTGAATGCATAGGAAAGGAGGAAAACACATGCTCAAATGAATTTAATAATTTCAATGTCTATATGTTTTATTTAGTTTTATCCAGAGATCAAGATCTCAGACCTGCCCCCATGTCACCCACCCAGGCCATATTTCACTCTGTCGGGCATATAGTGTTTTCATTTTCCAGCACACTCTGCCCAGCATCATGAGTCAGGGCATGGTCATCATCAGCTGACCCTACAATGTGTAATAATCACTGACATTTAGACCACTGCTCTGGTCACTGCTCTTTTTACTGATAGCATACATTTATTTCTGACTAAAAGGTAGGGGGCTGAATGGGGGTGGAGCTGGAGAATGATTCAGGGGGTCCAGAACTGGACAGGAGACATTTATGACAGAATTAATTCATATTAATTCATATTTATATGTATTTACTGATTCAGGACCCCAGATAAGCTATGATATGTACACAGATTTCATGTTAGCCATTCGGAATAAAACCAAAATGACGAACTACTTTAACAGTAAATGTTTAAAAAGAAAGCACCTTAGTCTATATAACCTTTATCCCTTGAGACGCTTGCTTGAATAATAAATCACCTCAGTGAAATACAAAGACACTGACAAATCAATTCTCTTTACAGCATTCATACTTAAAGAATTAGTAGAGAATCCAGAGAATAGGCCCAGAGAAGAAAGACCACTCAGACTGTATGCCTTTTATAGCTTAGGGATACCGATACTTTTACATGAACGCACGCATACACGCGTATGCACGTCGTGAGCGCGCAAGCTTCCACAGCACCGTACATTTCTTCTGAATTGCAAATTTGATACCCCCAGAAGCTACGCATAATGTGTAGCAACTGGGCGCAACACATTTTCTGAATCCGGTTCCGGAGTGCCGACGACACCGATGCCTGTGCCCACAGACTGATCACAGGGCTTTTACCCGAACAGCACTGAATGGTAGCAGCTGAGAGACGGGTGCGGAGCGAGGGTTGCCAAACCCGGAGGATTTCTCACGGCTCACGGACTAGAATGCTCTTCTATATGTATCCCCATAAACGGATGACAACCTCCAAACAAACCTATACTGAAAACTTTCAGCTCTACATTTGACGCGGGGGTGTTATTGAGATTTTTTTAAACCAGGTCCAAGAACAGACATCATGCAGGTGCAAACTGTGGGCTAGCGTTACTGAAATGACTTGCTCGGCGCTGACGCGTTGCATTGTGCCATGCCAACCCTGCATTATCAGATGCCATTTTACTCTGCGTTATCCCAGCGTCTGGAATTCCAACATACTGGGCCTGTTGTGTAATTAGAAGTTCGTGAGGCAGTGGCAAACAAGCTGGTGCAATGAGAAGCTACGCTGTCCAAGACATTGTACGCAATTTGTGCTGAAGCTTATGGGTCCTGCGTACTCAAGCTCCCAGCTTCCACTTGGAGAGGTGTGCTGCGGGGCTACAGCGCACTGGCTGTCGGCTTCACATCTGGACCGCCTGGATACTGTCATCTGCGGCCTGTTCGGACTGTGCACTCCCTGAACTTGTATGTTTACGGGGAACTGAGTGAGATAGCCTCGGATGGTGTCGTGTTAGGGAGAAGGGTGAATATTTGTCTGGGACTTGACGTTATCGGTGATCCACTGGAACACCGTGGTCCAAAGCTGGACTGGCTAACTACTCATGGAAAAAACGTTTATCCAGCTATGGATTTTGCGTAGCGAAGTCACGCATTTTTAAAGGCAACGCTAGGGTGACATTGCAGTCTTTTCGCCACATCGGTTATTTCGTCGTCCGACAAAAAAATAAAAGAGTGAAAGTGGAGTATTGTCCGTCATACGTATCAACGCAGTGGGATTTCTACGTCTGGTCGGCGTTCCCCCCCACCCTTCCCGCGGTGACGGTTATGGGTCGGAAGCGGTGTGTCGGTGCAGATTGTTCCAAGATGGCGGCCGGGTGCTGCGGGGTGAAGAAGCAGAAACTGTCGGGATCGCCCGGGTCGGGGGGTCCCGGCGGGGTGGGGGCGGGAAGCGGGGTTGCAGGAACCGGACATTGTGGCTCGGAGTTGGGGATTGGCTCCTCCGCGACCGTTGCAGCAGCGGCGAACGTGAGCAGAACCAACGGCCTGGGGGGACCCGGGGGTAACGTTAGCGGCAGTAGTAGTAGTGGTAGCAGCGGCACAAACGCTCTGTCCCCGGCCCCGGCTGGTTACACTTCATCCGGCCTATCCCCGAATATCAGCTCGGGACCTGGTTCGGGAAGTGGAGGCAGAAAAATGGTCGTCTCAGCGGAGATGTGCTGTTTCTGCTTTGACGTGCTTTATTGCCATCTGTACGGCTACCAACCTCCGAGAACACCCAGGTTTACAAATGATCCCTTGTGAGTATTTTTGTCTTTTGTTGTTTTGCTGCATGTCAAAGCTCATTGGTGTTTTCTCTCAACAAATGTCTGTTGCGGCACACTTGATGGGTTTACCTCTGGATTCTGCTTCAGTGTTAAGGGCACAACTGTCACATCTAAACAATATTTTACGTCTAATGAAATTAACGTGAAAACCTCGCGATCATAGCTTAATTTGGAATTTGGGCCTTGGCGAAGAGACTGTCTGCTGTGGCCTGCAGCTACACTAGTCTAACATTAACGTTACAATGAATGATTTGATGTGATGTTATCAAGCTATGTTACCTATCACTGAATGATGTACATTTAGTATTTCTAGATTCCCCGTCGCTACTCGGCGAAATAAACATTTTGCGATACTGTTTGTCCAACTCGAATAACACTGGCTGACGTTAGCTATAAGCCTTTTTGCTACTAGCTAATATTAGCTAGCCACTAACACTTAAGCTAAAAGTGAGCGTGGACCGAGTAAGATAACATCGCTTATTTTTCAGTTTAAAAGGAGCAGTTTTGCTAGTAATGATATATCATAAACTGCTAAAATACAAAACATCAAAAGTTAAACGTTAATGTTAATATTCTTGATCTTCTAAATTGCCCTCAATGAACTCTGGATTGCCACATACTAGGTTTAGCTTTGTTAGCTATAAGCTACATTAGAGTAGCAACGAAGCACTAATGAGCTTGTAGTCATTAATTTCATGGTAAATGTATTAAAGTCTTCACGGTATCAGGGTCAGATAACCGGTCATATTACTCACTGGTTTTACAGCAGGTTTTAGCTGGTAAGTGTACTGTCGAATCAAAGGAAACAAACGGTAACAACCGAGTTTAGCATCAACCAACAAAGAAAAGGTGGTTCTTGCTAAGTACTAAGCATACCTAAGCATTCCTTATGGCAAAATGTAACTAAAAATAGCATTGACCTTGTTAAATAAATATAACAACCAAACGGAATGTGTAACCATTTGAAGCATTCACTGAACATGAGGCTATTTGTGATATGACCAAATTAGCCACAAGATTGATAAATGTATATCATCTGCCCTTAACCGCACTCCTGCGCCCTCTACTGAAACATTTTAACCTCACCTTATACAACGTTGTAATGTGATAGCAATTGGGGGCGTTTTACTTACATTTTGAGGTTATAAAGGGATTGTTTACAATTGCAGCCATAGTTGTCTATTCCAGTGTATTGGCCTGAAATGGGTGAAGAAACTTGGGAGTGACTTATTGACAGGGACACACGTTTAAATATTTGAAAATAGTCAAAGGAATTGCAGCATTTAAAATGTGTATTCTACTGTCATATGACAAGTTTAAAGTGTAACAGTGAAAGGCAGTCTTGCACTTCATCATGCAGACACTAAAATACAATGTTGCATACATTTGAAATGCATATGATGAGTTGTGAATGGTGTGTATTTATGTAAACAGTTCAAACACCCCCAATGTGTTTGCTGGTAATCATTGTCTATTATGTTATTATATTATCTATAACAGTCCCTCATACACATTGTATATGTATACAATAAACAAATTCCCTTTCTCTTCTTACTCTGCATTTTCACATCAAAAGGCTCTTTTGCAATTATAGTTGACACTGTATTGAATGATGAATATGCTGAAATGCTGATTTTGGCATGTTGACCTTTGAAAGAAAATCCAACATGTTGGAGCCTAAATTGTACTAGAGTATCCTCAAAATCTAACACACTAACGTCTCTATCTAGAGTCTATCTCAAAATCACCTCAGCAATCTCCAGTTAAAAGGCTTTACACATTCAAATATCAGAACCAATCAAAACTCACAGTGGTGTGGCAAACACTGAACAATGAATTGATATGTCCCAGACAGTGGATACAGCTCACTGTATCATGCCTTTGGTGTTAACTTGACTAACCAAATACATATCAAATAAATGCAAATCTAACACTATTACATTTTTTTTTGTGAATTAATTTCAGACATTCCTGATTCCATGTACGGTTGCATCTATACATTTGCACGTCCACACTTTGACATTTCTCCCAGTGTTGCGCCAAACTAACCTGGCAAGCCAGATTAGTGTTGCCATTGATAATACACAAAAAAAATAATCCGTTGTCAGTCTGTTAATCTAAAAAATGCCCTCCTAGGCCCAGTCCCAATATCCACTATAAGCATTAAACCTTCATATACATTAACTGATGTCATCTGTGTAATCAAGATACACAGATGAGGGGTGTGAGTGACTTAAAATGCCTGATTAGGAATGGGACATGTTTTGTCAAGTCCCATGTTGGTAGTTTTCTCATATATCATATATAGTTTAATAAAATTGAGTGTTTGCTGCTGACTTTCTGAATAATATAATAATAGCTGACAAAGTCACTGATCTGAGCATGCAAGATTTAAACTTCCCCTGAGCTTAAGGCTGTCAGCCTTAAAGGGTGAACATTGGGATTCAGCCTAACCTTAACCACGTGTTACCAAGGTCTGAACTCAACCAGGCAATAACGACTAGGAATGTAGTAGGCTAATGCCCTCCAATGTGAAAACTCCCACAGGTTTGAGAAACTCTGCGGTCTGCGGTGTCCTCGTCATGTCCTTCACTTGGGGCCATTGTCAGACTGAATTATTGAAATGCTCAAAACAACTACAACATTTGACATAGACACAGTGCTCTGCAGAGGTAGCCAGTAAACAATGCAGGGCCTCAGATCGTGAACATTTTGTCACATTTTGTGATAATTTTTTGGAGACAGTGGTACTAAAACTTTGAAATGGGAAGCCTTGCTTATTGCGAATGTGCCCTTTTTTTTCATGATTTAAATGTCATGACCTTAAAACAGTGTGTTTTTGCTGTCTAGACTGGTGACCGACTGTCTACTAGCTTACATGTTGTTAGTATTTAGTAAAAACAGCAAGTTTCCTCCAAATGGAGGGTCACATGCTGAGAGTGGTGCACAAAGGTAGCTGCTTCAAGGACTGCCAACACAGCATACATTTTAAAACAGTTTGCTTCATTTTGACTACAAGAAGACCTATGGACCACACAGCAATGAGCACTGCTACAGGTACGTTAGCATAACTGGTCAGCTAATTTTTTGTTGTCTCCAAATTAAGTGAAAACACCTATGTGGGTACACCATTGTTTTGTAGGGGTTTCCTTTTTTGAATTAAAAAAAATTAATTGAAGATTTATCACTTATTACAGACACTTGTTCCCATACCGCCCTCTCCCTCCCACCTTCCCACCCTCCAAGCCATTAATGACTAGTCAGCTAATTTAGCTAGCTAACTTTAGTTGACTTGATATGGCCATTGTAGCTAATTGGTGGGGTAATATTAACTGAAATCTGTGAAATGTTTGTTAGCTAACATAGATATGTATATCGTAAGCTACTTTAATTTTTTACCTATAGTAAGCTAAAGCAACAACTGAAATGTAAGCTTACAATTCAAAAGTCATAACTAGCTAGGAAACATGTTATCTTGTTAATTCGTGTGTGTATCCATTGTGCTACCAAATGGTGAACACTAGCAATCTTTTTCTTTTCTTCATCAACCTTTGCCCCCGCCAATCCCTCGTTTGAGGACAGCACCAGAAGACACCAGCCTTTCCTCACTAGCAGAGGAGGGGGGGGGGAGATGATCCAGGAAAGGTAAAATGAAGCCAAAGGATGGTAACCATGCAGTGGTTTTCTGAGGAACTG
This sequence comes from Siniperca chuatsi, assembly GCF_020085105.1. Lineage (NCBI taxonomy): Eukaryota > Metazoa > Chordata > Actinopteri > Centrarchiformes > Sinipercidae > Siniperca > Siniperca chuatsi. Next base: position 7,890,137 of record NC_058055.1, read on the forward strand.
CTGGGTGAAACGTCTGTAAGACATCAAAGTCTACAGTAGTGACCATTAGACACCACTTTGTTTTTCATTAGACTATTTGCACCTACGTGCTGTAGCTGTAATGTTTTGTTGCTTTGTAATTTTTTTGTTTTTAATTACTGGTACTTCATTGAATCTGAACTTGAAATTTTGGTTTTGATTTTGTAAAACAGCTGTTTAATATGTGAAGAAGCTAAAAATAAAAATTAAGAATTGTTCAGAGTAACTGTCTCATGTTTCTTTTTTAAAAATTGGACTTTTAAAGCCTTTTTAACTTCATAGAGTATAGGACTTCTAGCTCAAGATTTTCTGCATTGAACAAAAAAAAAATATTGCGTACGAACCAGTCAAAGTTGAAGTACCAGTATTGGTTCTGGTATTGAAAATTTCTTCACAGGGGAAACACTCAGTTCATTTTGTCCTTTTTCTCCTTTCTCTTTACACAGTTTCACTTACACATGTTCAGTTTTCATGAGTAAAGTGATAGGGTAGGGGGAATTCACCAAGCTTTGCTGTATCAGTAGTTACAACTATAGAAAACATAAAGGCTCCATACTGGTCCATAAAAAAGGTGGGAAATAAATAAGAAAAAGATAAATAACAAAAGTCTCTCTGCACTTATCGCCAGTGTCTTCTGTAAAATAATCATTGTTACCAAATAATTCATTAGTGACACAAGTAATATTGCTAAAGTATGAAATTGAGTTAAATGACATCTTCCATTTACTTTTGAGTAACGGGAGCAGAAGCAGTCCTCTGTCAGTGTCACAGTGGATCTGATCAGCCACAGTACTGCCCTGCATTCAGAGGTGTCTTGACAGTGCTCACAACACAATACACAATCAATGTAGTTTTGCGGAAGAGAATACACAGAAGCATAAAAAGACACTTTTGGTTGCAATAAAGCTTGATTGAAGCATGAGCAGTTATGTGGCCAGTGGACCGCTATATTGATTTAAAACTGAAGTGTATATGTTCCATCATACACACATTTGAGAGGTGACTGGAAAACACGACTGAAAGGTGTCCGCTGTAGAAAGGGTGTTGGTCTTTATTTACATAATACTGCATGGCAATCATGCCCTGTTTTGCACAATTTTGGTTCTGATCCACTGCAATACCTACCAGTAATGTCACAACATTGAGTATTGTTCTCTGAAGTGCTTAATTCAAAGAACATTACTTATGCAAACCCAGATGAGATACCTTTTTAAACTGTTATGATCATAAACTCTGCTGAAGCACTGTTGAGTCCTGTTATGCAGTATTTAATTGGGTCCTTCATTGTCATTAACACGTTTTGTTCATGAATCGGACAAGTGAGAATTTCTTGCATGATCAGATACATATTTGATCTATCAGAAGCAGTTCCCCCCCATAAAAAAAGTTGGAAAATCCCTATAACTTCATGAAATGTAGAAAGTTATTGTTTAAAAAAAAAAAGAGTATGTTATCCAGTCACAGGTGGACAGATGGCCCAATGCTATGAACAAAAGCCTGCAAAACTGATCCATCATGGTGTAAAAGACAATAGTGACAATTTTACCTAATGTGAATAACAGCTGTGGCATACTAAAGCAGAATTAACTGATGATGTGTGCCGTTAACCAGCGTTTATACAGTACAGAAATGTACAACTGGTGTGCACGTTATTAAAGTTCAACTGCTTTAACATGGTCTCTTGTCCTTTCTTGTTTTTCAGCCCGCTGTTTGTCACATGGAAAATAGGTCTCTTGTTCTTTCTTGTTTTTCAGCCCGCTGTTTGTCACATGGAAAATAGGCAGAGACAAGCGGTTGAGGGGTTGTATAGGTACATTTTCTGCCATGAATCTGCACTCAGGACTCAGGGAGTACACCCTTACCAGGTAAGCAACAATGCAAAGTTATTTTCTGTGTTTCCAAGCTGTAGACCAAATGTTGTGACAGAGCACGATTGTGGAGAAATAGAGTGACACTGTAGTAAATTATAGTGAACAACGAGCGCATTGGAATCACAACCCTAACATGGGCGACTTTGTAAGAATAGTAGTAGTAAATGACCCCCAGAACTGATAGTTGGCCTTTGCATGACAGCAAATAACATAATTTCTGTTTATTATAGTATTTCCTTTTGTTCTTTGTTTCTTTTTACGTAGCTTGCTGTAACGGTGTGTGGCGCGTGTATCTCGTAGATCCCAGGCCCTGGGGATTAAAAAAAAAAAAAGTTAGAAATGTCCTTAGGTCAGTTTTTCCATGAAGGTTTTGCGTTGGTGTTTATTATTTAAAAAAAGACGGGGTACTGAGATCAACAGGATAGGCAGTGACACAAATGAAATGTATTGATAACTTTACTATCACTGTAATGTATGGACTGTTAAAGACATTAAAAGATGTTTTAATTAAAAAATGTAAAGTTGTGATAATAAAGAGTCCTTGTGTAGTTGTACTGGGCAGTCGTCTACCCTTTCCAGATGAACACAGTGACGTGGGTTAAACTCACATTGGTGGTTGATCTGAATGCATCAATGGATCACCCGCCCGGTGGGTTAAACGCTGGTTGGGCACTTCTTGGCTTTGGTGGACACATGTTACAATTAGAAATCTGAATTCAATCTTTATGTTACTGATATTTGTTATGTAACACATTACATGACACATCTAACAAATGAGAGAGACCCAGAGGGTAGGTGTGTGTAGAGAACTGAAATTGAAACTTTAGTGACATTGTTTTAAAATAATCTATGTAAGAAAGGAGTCTTACAATGTAAACAGGGCCCTCTGTAAATACCTGAGCTGAGCTGTCAAGTACATGTAAACACACACAGCTTCTTAGTGGTATTGTGTACACACACTTTACAAACAGCACTGAGCTGCTGTGAGCAGTCATGATCAGAGTCCATGATGCGAACACGCTTCTGTATGTCCATAGGTCATCTACATTAGACAACAGGCCCTGCTAATCCTTCATCACATGCCTGTGGTAATTATTTTCTGAATCACCTCTCGTAATAGTATTTTCTTTGTGCTTTTATGTCTGCAGTGCCCTTAAAGACAGCCGCTTCCCCCCTATGACAAGGGATGAGCTGCCTCGCCTCTTCTGCTCAGTGTCTCTTCTCACCAACTTTGAAGACGTCGGTGATTACCTTGACTGGGAGGTAAGAGACATGGTTTGCTAAAACATTTGCACTGAGAATTGTGGTGCGTCACAGCTTAAATGCTCATTCATAGGTGTCTCACTCTTTCTGCTATTAATACACAGCAGCTCCTCCGCAGTTTTTGAGGGTGTTAATTTGTTTCTAACAAGACTAAAGCTAAAGGAATGGAGGAAATAAATTGAAATTCCACCCATGCTGTAACCTGTTTGAACATTGCATTTGGTTGTAAAATGTAACAGTTCTCCATATTGGCTTTATGAACAGTTACAACAGAACTGTTCTTTGACTTTGTCAGAGCAATTTATGGGTTTAAAATGACATTGCTTCATTGTCATGCCTGTCTTGAATTCTAGGTGGGTGTTCACGGTATTAGGATAGAGTTTTTCAATGAAAAAGGATCAAAGCGCACCGCCACCTACCTACCGGAGGTTGCAAAGGAGCAAGGTGAGATCTTTTTGTGCCCCAAAGAATCTAGCCTCATCTTCTTTTTACAAAGACAACGTATGTATGTATGTTGTGCTGGATGTAGTTTTTCAGGAATGTGTAAAGCGATTTAACTCTCATTTTAGGTTGGGACCACATTCAAACCATAGATTCCTTACTACGAAAGGGAGGTTACAAAGCTCCCATCACAAATGACTTCAGGAAGACCATTAAGTTAACCAGGTAACATTACACTTGCTGTATTAAATTACCTACAGACATGCTGATATATGAATATTTTACTGATAGACTCTTTGTTTGCCACATACTTTCATTTACATCCATGTTCCCAAACATAAGACAAAATACTTAAAGTCCCTCTCTACTCAAAAATATGTTTTTCTTCTTGTTCCTACAGTTGGATGTTTGAGCTTCACTGTGCAGAATGATGTATGTGCAGAGTTTGATACTAGAAGGCTGTTTTCACATTTATCTGCTGAAAGTGGAAAGTTTCTCTGTGCTCACAGAAAATCTGATTTTAAGGGGTGGGGCCTACAAGCATGATTTGTGACATCACAAATAGTTTGTAATTCAATCCTGGTCCAATTTGCAACTTATACAAGTGTGATGTAGAAACTTGAAGCTGCCAGTGCACACACACTGAGAATGGACTTTACAGTCAAGTAGGAGACATCTTGTGTCCAGCAGGAAAACTTAAATTAACAAAATTTGCATATTCATAGATTCTGGAATTTGTAATGCGCAAGAAGGAGTAGATGCCTTTTTAAGGATTTTAATGTGGAAATTACACTTTTTTTGTGGAAAAACACACCAGACACACATTACTGTTCCAAGCAGACTATTTGAATATATGTCTGAATACATGTCTGGATGGGATCTTTAAATTTCACCTGTTGAGACCAAAGTCTATGATTAATGCAATCTAATGTTAGAGTTTTGCGAGCCAAGCAGAATTGGTAGAACTGAACCTTTTTATAAAGCATACACAAATTTTAAAAGGACAAATGTATGATCAGACATGGGATCTAAATCAGCGTTGTCCTCCTTTTGAGATACAGTATATCATCAACTTACCATTCAAGTTGTTTAAAGGGGAACTCCACCAATTTTACACACCAAATTTTGTTTACAGGTTTTGAGGAGTACTGCTGAATTTGTGAAAAGTTGTATAAGGCCTTTTGTGGCTCCAGAGGGAGCTGATAAATCTGCGAAATCTGATAAATGTCCTCAAGTGAGCGTTGGTTGAGGCTGAAGACTACAAGTTTGAAAATAAAAAAAGTGTGGAGTTAGAAAAGAAGTGAACTTACCAGATCTCTGTAGCCCACTCCTCATCTCTGCTTGAGGCTAGCAGCTGGAGGCTACATTAGCCACTACTACTGTTGTCTCTAGACGGTAACCCTAGATTTGCGAAACTCTTGCACATGCTCACTTGATTCACCACAGTAGCGCTTGACTTTGCCCGCACTAGCAATGGCAGCTAACCGGGAGCCACTTTAAAATATTCTTTAATGATGGCGGAGGGGACTTATTAACTTACATTATACTTATATTAATATTGTTGCTGTATTGTAATAATGTATGTCTCTAAATTACTTTAAAGTACTTTACGTAGTATAAAGAGCTACAAAGTCTGCACAGGGAAGAGGTCTCTGTAGATGAATGGGTCAAACACAGGACTTTCACGCAGGAGACCTAGGTTCGTGTCCTGTGTGAAACCAAAAGTCAGCGTTGACTTATTAATTTTAGACTTATTATTTTCATTTGTTTGTTTTTAAATGATTTTCTGTTTTCAGTTGCAGTTTGGTTAGATTTAGGCAACAAAACTATTTAGGAAAAAATTGTGGTTTGGGTTAAAATAATAAGTCAAGGTTAACTTTTGGTTTCACGCAGGACACAAACAGTGGCCTCCTGGGTGAAAGTCCTGTGTTTGTGTAAAAGGCTTTATGGTAGAAAACCCTGAAGAAACAACACGTACAAATCTCGCAAGAGTTTCGCAAATCTAGGGTTACCATCTAGACACGACCACCCAAATCTCCAAATGAACTGTTGGTGGTCGAGTTTCATTGTGGGTAATGTTGGAGGCGGGTTTTGACAATGAAGAAGAATGCGTTGAATACTAAAGACAATTTCTCTGGTTCTGCTGCATTGATTTTTGATACTTTAAAAAAAAAAAACTGTCCATTGTGAGTCTGACAATGTGCAATGCTAAATCAGTGGAGTACTCTTTTAAGAAAAAAATGCTTAAAAATATTTGTTGTTCTGACTGAGACTTCATAAGTCTAGTATTGACTCATCTGTGTTAAACAAATTGTACAGGGTCACAGTAGGTGCAGTTTTGTGTTTCAGTGCAGACTGTGGCTGATCATAGCTTTCCTAACATGACATGGGGGTCAGCTAGCCTTTACCAACACATCTTTTCTCATTCCTAGGTACCGTAGCGAGAAGATGACAATGGGTTATGCAGAGTACATCGCTCACCGCCAGCACCATCACTACCAGAATGGCATTGGGCACCCTCTACCACCCTACAACCATTATTCCTGACAGCGAGCCGCATGACCAATCATTGGACCTCTCCGCGGACCTTTTTCCAGGAGAGCCTGCCCCCTCCTGGTCTAGCTATTTCTACTACTGTACCATTTTATGATGATTGTTTCCGTTGCCATGCTGGCCGTCTCCTAGACGTTGACATGGCAACGGGTGGCAACGAAGCATCATTTGATTATGGCAAGAAATCCATGTTTCTTTTTCTTTGCCTGTGGTTAAGTTTTTGCAGCATATGTATACCTGTATCTATAACCCCCTTCATTCATATTTTTGAAAATTAAACAAATACTAGATTTTATTAATCTTATGTATTTTCAGCAAACCTAATCAGGTGTTTGATTCTGTGGATGGAAGGAAGTCTCTTAAGGTGGATTACTCTCACGCTTATATTTTTTAGGCTTTGCTACAATTTTACATTTACTAAGAACATTTTTCTTTTTTCCTTCTTTTCGTTATCTTACTATCCAGACATGTGTACCATGTAGCAAGGCAACTGCAGTTCTCAAAGGCTGTGTCGTCTCTATTCCAATTCCTCTCAAAAAAAAACACTGACTGTTGAGGTTGTTTTAGCCTTGTAAACTCTTGTAGTGTTGTAGTTGGAACTATATATTGGGATTTGTATACTCCAAAGTATAGATAGTAGGATTGTGATGCCCTTTGACCAGCCTGTGCTGGTAGTGTTTATTGTTTGAGCTCACAATTGTGTGTGTATTTCTGTGTGTGGATATAGCTATTGGTCTGCCACCAGATGAAAACCAGTAGAGTAAATTAGAAATTGGATTTATACCTAAAGATTCCCTACAGTGATTTTTGGAAACCTCCCCCTGAGTATTTGTACTGTTTTGTGGTGGAACCTGTAAACCTTGAACTGCGTTTGTTTGGCTAGAGCTTACAGCTATGTTCCCTCTTTTTTGTTTAACTTTTTCAAATTTAAGGTGATTGTGGAGGAAGCCATTTTGTCTGAGGATAATCATGTCCGTGCAGGTGATTTGTTAATTATCGATGTAAAATGGGCTACAAGTGGGTCTGATTTCCTGTATTGGAGAGGGGGAGCAGGCGTAACTACAGGTCCCTAGAAAAAAAAAAAGCGTGTGCATGAACAATGCTTTAATTTAAATTTACCATGTCTGTTGGTTTCTGAGTTTACTGGCAGGGAGTCACTTGACAGGGACATGCTATAACTACTTAAAGCCATATTCTCTTTTTATTCCACACTTTGTAAGAGTTGTCTGTTGTTTGGCTTGAAGCGTTTGTATTCGGCAACCTCTAATGTATTGGGTCTTCAACCTCTGAATGCACACTTACACCAGCCAGCCTCAGGCAAGGCTGCATCACTGAATACTAGTCAAATCCGGCGGTTTCAGTCATTAGTCGGATGTCTTGTATATTACCCGTGTTGTTGTGGAAACATTGTCTTGCCTTTTCAGATCATAGCTAACCATTGTCACTCGTCCACCAAGTATGATGTATTAAAATTGTCATTTTGAATGAAGACAAGCCACTTGACGCACAAAGGAAGTAACGTGTGTGTCATTTAGCCGTGCATGTCATTGTGCTCTTTAGATTCTGAAGCAGTTGCAGTAATGCACCTAGTTGATTTAGTTGTTGAAACCGCACTAACACTGTTCTCCTGTAATACTCTGCTGTTCAGTGAGATCCCGCTGATCTGTGTGTTCATGGCACAGGAAATGTTGAGATTTGTGGTCTGTTTTGTCAGCTGTTTGGCAGTAGGTTAGAGCAAACACAGTTGAATTAGTTAGAGCTGAATCTCTGCATGGGGCCAGGCGGCTTGCAGTTAAGGTCTACAAATAAAAAGCCAGGGCTTTGTAAGGACTAAAGAAGCCATTTCCCATCCAAATATCACTCGTTGTGAGTCACATCCACACACACTAGTGTAGTTTGATGTACTTTCCAGAATGTTTGAACTGTTGAGGATCATCGTGTGATCCGCTTGCTTTGGGTTTGGTTTTAGTTTTGCTAACTGGAATTTTTGAGAGGTTCTTGTTACTTGACCAACATCTTTCTATGTAACAGCCTTTACTAACTGACAGGTTATTTTTCTTTATGCAAAATGTCAAGGGCTTTTGGCACTCCATCCACAGTAACCTGAAATGACCCAGATTTAAGTTGTGTTGCCTTAAATGAATGATTTAATCAATGATGGAGCAGTAGATGATGCTCTGAGTGTTCCTCTATTCCATGGTTTGCTCTTTCCCAGCTCCATATTCACACCACAGTGAAGGAAAGGGCCTCAGATGATCTTTTCCCCACTTGAATGCTATTGCTAGAACATTCTTAGACATATGGGGGCTCCTGTATGCCTGCAGTCTCCTGTTAGCTATCGTCTTACCCAGCTGCTGGTTCTCAATTTTTTCATTTTTTAAAGCACCACATACACATTCTCTAAAAATCCTGTTGGGCACTGTGGTGTTGTTACCTAAATGTTTAAACCATGGGAAGACAGTTTCATGCCTCTAGTTAAATGTATGCTTTTATGATAAACACTACACTACATCAAAAGTTTCAAAGAGGAACAGTCAGGCATACGTTTCCTGGTCCATTTAGTACAGCACAACCTGAATTTTTCTGCTGCAAAACCAAATTGACCATGCTCTTTTACATATGTCTTTGTATACACATGCAATGTATTTTGTTGCATGTATGTATGAGTATGAGACCTATGGTTTTATCCATGATGTGCTTGATCTATGGCTTAGACACTCTTATTAACCATTAAGAGATTTAAAAGACAATATGGTGCTATCGGACCTCATATTGGGGTGGTCACAGCTTGTGACTGGTCATGCGGACTCATTGATCATATCATCCTTAAAGATGCTACACTTAAGATTTTCTCTTTAGTATATTGCTGTGAAATGAGTTCTGACGGCCCATTTTAAAACTGAAGGATGTGACTGTCACCGATACAAACAGTAGCCCCAAGAATCTGTGCTTTCATGAAGTCCAATGTGGGTGATTTTGGGATCAATTCCCTATGGGAAAAACAGACTGATATTCTTACGCATATAATGAAGAAGGAAAAGTCCCTGCAGCAAACCCGTCATAGGGGCTATGGAATGTACTGTTAATGGCCGTTATTACAATTTAACGGTGATATATTAAGAGAAAATCCTACATGTGTTACCTTTACTATCCTTGATATATGCAGATCTGTTCAACAGGTGTTTTTTTGTTTTTCCTACCAGTGCAAGTCAACACCCCTGCAGGTTTGAAAGGACAAGAAGTCACACGTAGCCTCCTTCCCCTCGATTACTCCCCACACTGTGGCCCGACCTCATGGCCTAGTTTGTCAAGGTGTGATGTGTCGTTCGGTAGATGGTGGCAGTAGTAGTGGTCGTTGCCTCTCTTGGAAGATTGGATGCTGCTTTTCTCTCAGCACATCCTCTGTTTTCCTTTAGCTGCTGAATCGTTTGACCTCTGCTAAAAAGGCAAGGTTTGATTTATTGACTAGTGAAAAGGTCCTGTTGAGGCTCTCACAGCCTCTCAAACTATGTTGAAGGTAAGCATCTCCTATAATGGGACATAGAGTTAATGTTTTACGTAGAACACGCAGAAAATAGTCCTGCTTCTGTACTGATTAACTGTTTAAAGCATTGATACCTCATGGGATATTATGGAACGACGTGTAGTTTGTTGTAGCAGATTGTGTTTCGGTTCCGTACCAGGGTTAGAGTTCAGCCTCAGCATTCCTTGTGTGGTCATTCTCATATTTCGCGGAATGCTCAAGCTCATGTTACCTTCGTATGTTTGACTGAACCAAAGATGCCAGCGGCCATGCCCAAATGCTGCTCTTCAGGCCTGGCTTCCTGTCCTTCCAAAAGACACCCCTGCAATTGACAAAATGTTCTTTGTCTTTTTTTTGTGCGATTTCTCAACTGTCTTGACTTATTAAGCAATCCAATTTTTCAATGAATTTTCATTGAGTCTATCTCTGAAGCCGTTTATGGCATCAAGGATGGTTAAAAATGGTTGCAAATTGTTGTTACTTGTTTTGTTTATTATTATTATTAGTATTATTATTGCTATAATTTACAAAAATGAAAATCCCATGGTGTGCCTCCTAGCTTTATGGGTTTATAAATGTTTTTTTCCCTAAAGACCAGCAGTTATACTTTGTATAAAAGATGGATTTTTCCTTATTTTTTATGCCATTAAAGATGAAAAGGCCTGTTTTCTTTACTCTGGACCCAGTAGCTGCACTGGTATACAATCGCACTGATAGATGAATAAATAAAATTAAAAAAAAGAATAAATAATAATAATAATAATAATAATAATAATGACAAATGAAATAAAAACTACAATAAACTTGTGTTTGAAACTTTTATAAAAAAAACAATTTAAAAGAAAATAAAAAGAAAATGACTGTTTTTGTACATCAAAATAAATTCTTTTCAAAATAATATTTTGGATCTAGTTTCAAAATTATTTTAGTGGTTTTCTATGTTCAGAATTTTTGAGACACTGACTTCAGAGACGTGTCGCTGTAAAAACTGACTTCTTCTGTTGCAGTGGCCTGATGGGCTGGGAGGGTTGCCTGGTGTAACTCCTCATACCAACTTTTATTTCTTTTCCTCTCGATTTTTGGATCTTTTTTTTCTGCTTTAGTAAATTGAAAAATGTTGATGGAATAACATGAACTGGGAACTTCAAATCCATCCCCTGTAGAGCTAGACCCTTCCTCCTTTCCTATTGAATTGCTGTTAGTGTGATGCGACTTGAAATGGGCATTTATTATGATAGTATGACCCCAAAAGAAAAAACACAAAAAATAAACAAACACAAAAAAATAAAAGAAAAGAAAAAGAAACTAGCAAAAAAATTGCAAAACACGTGGGGAGGGTTGAAAGAATATATATAGATGGGTTATCGGAGTATGTAAGCAATGGCTGTGAAGATAATGTAGTTTTAAACATTGTTATTACCTTTTAAAATCATTTATTCAATAAAAAATACAAAATCAACTGAAAAGAGAGTGTCATTGTATTTCCTTTCAGCGCATACATCCACAGATACATTGAATATATAATTTATGCTGAAGAAAAAGCCTCTTAGATTGTCATTTCAACGTTTGATACTATGATATAATGTGAATAGTGTGAGTGGGTCACATTTAGATCCAGATAACATCAACACCAAATCACTATGTTCAATTGTTGACAAAAGGTGTATGGATTATGTTACTTGGTCAGCTACAGTTCACACTTCCTTGATTAATATCCATATTCTGTGTTTTGTAGTCTTGCTCAGCTCCATGCTGATCAATTAGCTCTAACTGATCAGGGTGCAGTTTAATGCTGGTTGGACAAGATTTCAGGTATACTGTATGGCCTCAAATGATAGAACAGGACAATGTTTGATTTGATTGGATTGCTTTTTTGCATGCAAAACTTGCTGTCAGCAGTTTTCATTGGAACTATGTTCTACTAAAGAAGCTGTCCACAGTGAGGTCTGTGGATTATCCTGGCTAACCTGCACATTGTTTTCTGGAAAGAAAAAATTTCCTTCACACCTACTGTACTGGTTTGGTGGCAGAAATTTCAGAGACAAATGTATCAAAACCTGGGCAAAAACACAACAAACCATCTTCATGTATACCAATGGGGTTAACTGACAACATTAGTGAACTGATCCTTTGAATTTAATGAAGTTGTCCAAGTCCTGCTGGCAACGTTGATAGTGTGCATTGATGTAGCAGTGCCTTTTCTACAATTATGTGAAATGACTTCAGCCTTCACACACTTTAATGATGTTTGGACTAGCAGTAGAGCATGCAGAGCACATGCCGTGGCTGTGGGCTGAATGAGGATTTTCTGGCTCCAGTAACAGATAAAGATGGCACTGAGTACTCAACCCTTATTCAAGCTATAAAACATCCTTTCACAAACCAATGGCATAAACTAAACAAGGGAGCTCTTAATTCCTGAAAAAATATGAGTTCTTCATTTGATATATTATTTTGCCTTTTCACGACAACTCTGCAAACTCATGTGATATGATCGAAAGCTGTAGAAATGGAGCTTGAGGTGAGATTGTTTTGTCTAATATGAAAATTGTTATTATAGCTGATTCTGGCCACTGTGATTCAGTGGAAGTGATGTCACACTGTACCGTGTACAATGCTACATCACTGCTGGGGTCACAGGTGCAACATACCATATACGACCCAAGAATGGTGGGTGTGGTCAAAACCACAACCGTGCACCCATACAGGTCAAGGATACAATGTTTTCATGATATAAAACATTGTGTGGAATTACAGTTAAGGTGTTTATCATCAGACGGTGCCAGCAGGACTGTAACAACTTCATCAAATTTGAAGTGTTGACATTTTTCTCTCTTATTCCTTGTGGTATCTAGAAATGCAGATGGTTTGTTTTTTAGGTGCCCAGGTTTTGAGATATCCGTCTCTTACTTTTATTACTTTTATTTGAATACTTTTGTTTATGACCGAATACCTGCCAAACAAATGACATTCCCATCAGCCTCAGCTGCGCTTTGGGTTTAGTGCTAATAAGCAAATTGCTAACAAGCTAAACTATGATGGTAAACATTCTACCTGCTGAACATAAGCATGTTGTCATCGTGAGCATGTTAGCATACTTATGTTAGCATTTAGCTCAAAGCAATGCTCTGTCTACAGCCTCACAGAGCTGCTAGTGTGGCTGTAGACTGTTGATTTAAAATGTATGTGGAAATGACACATAACAAATGTTCATTTTGATATTTATTGTTTCAGTACTGAACAGACCACTATGGAGGTTTATAGTAATAACCAGTAGTAAAAATAGGTACAAGCCAGTAGTTGATTGTCTATGCAACCTTGTTGTAAAACACATTTGGAATCTAGTGTGTCTAATTCATAATGTGGGTGCTTCACCTGTATAGATTTAACATTTTAGGATTTGTTCTAAATTCCTTTTGCTATTGGATTTTTAATAGTGCTTTTTGGACCATCGCTGTTTACTTTCCTTACTTTTGTTCTGGTACTAAGTGCCTTCAGCATTTCAAGTGTTAATTGTGAAAAAAAAAAAAAAATTCTGTCAACTATGGCCACGTTGAGGTGCACACGTACAGAAGCTTGTGTGGAGCCGTGGCTGTAAAAAGGAGAAGGATCCTCACATGCTTGGTCTGCCTGTCTGCCAGTTTCTACACCGAAACCACTCAGCACCAAGTCAGGAGAAGTCTGGGCAGGTGTATCTGAAAATACTTTGCTGCTTGTTACATGATATTCAGCATTAAGTGCTCCGAGATCTGCCGCCTGTGTGTAACCACACATGAACCCAGTGCTGGCCTGAGATCAAATCCAACCAGCTTTTTAATTTCTCTCCTGAGTCTGCCTCTGGGCCTCCATCTGTCTGAATAAATGTTACTGATGAGTGAATGGACTTAAAACTGGTGTTAAAAGCAACAACTCCATGAAGTCCATTTTCAATTTCCATTCAATTCACTTTGTTTCACTAGGGATTTATATTGTCTTATGTGCCATTCGTGTTACAAAATGTGTCAACCTTATCAATTCCATTACCTGCTGTCACCAAGTACTCTTCATTTCCTCTGTGTTGACCAAGAGACTGGCTGTTTGTCACGCTGAAGCTGAGAAAACTACTTGAACACCAAGTAAGTGACAAAGATGCTTTTCTGTTGCCTTTCCTCTACTCTCAAATAACAATAGAACATAGTCAAGTTTATTTTATGAAAGCGACGCCATAAAACCCGAGATTTCCTACAGCCACTGTGCTGTATATTTCTGCATCGACAACAAGCACTTGAAGAGCAGCATATTTTAACATATTTCTTCTCTTAATCCACAGTCACCTTGAGGCCTCTTTGCCGCCACTGTGGTGGTATTAGATCGACCTCCTCTCTTGACTGTCTGTAATGATGAAGTGCTACAGGCCTGTAAAAAGTCTCTTGCAGCTCAGTTCAGTCGATGCGCTGCACTTAAAGCTTTTTACCCTGTCTGGCCTTACAGAGAACAGTGAACCCAAACACACAGGACAAAAGCATTTTTATGAGTCAGGCAGCAACTTGGCATCAGTGGAGTTTTGTGGTGTGCTGAGAGGCCCTATCATTTAAGGAACAGTTTGACATTTTGGGAAATACGCTTATTCGCTTTCTTGCCGAGTTAGATGAGGAGATTAACACCACTCTCGTGTCTGTCCGTTAAATATGAAGCTGGTCTCTATGCTAAACTAAGCTAACTGCTTAGCTTAGCTGCGTGCTCATTTCATATCAAATGGACAAACACGAGAGGTATCATTCTTCTCATCTAAAAATGCAAATAAGTGTATTTCCCAAAATGTCAAACTATTCAGTGACTTCCAATTCATTTTTAACAGTCACTTCTAAAGTTAAGAATACTGTCCACTGTACTATAAAGACACAGTAGTAAGATTCCTTGGCAGTTTAAAGTGCAAAGTAATAGAGATTTAAGTATTCAAAATGCACAAAATTTAAAATCCCAAAATAAGTGTTTCAAAATATATGAATATATATATGAACATATATATGAACATGGTTAGAAAAGAAGAAATGCTAAATATACACAATGAGAACTGTGGTCAACTGAAATCGCTTTTATTGTCGATACAGCACATACACTCAAACCCATAAAAATACAAAAGTTTGTCTTATTCCCTTCTTTACAGTGAAGTACAGTATATGCTACAGTAAAACACACCCCTAACACTTGAAATGATATATACCATGACAGACATAGTCCAACTATAATTCGATTAGCTAGTCAGTTCCTTCTTTCGAATAGGTAGTCAGTAAATGACCCAAAGTGACTTCATGCAGATCATCTGATGGATTTTTTATACAAAACCGAGACTGTGACTTGTTACAGTTGTAATGGTGGAGTGAATTCGGGATGCCCTGTAAGATTAACTTAATGATCAAGCAACAAATTCTATTCAAGTGTCGTGATGCATGATTCAAGCCCAGATACATATTTGGTCACAATAAAATAACAGACTAAAACATAACCTCCTTGGCAGAGGTAATAACATCCCAGTGTAGATCCATAAGTCCTCATTCATCACTTTGAATCTCAGCACGCAGTACATCCTCATGTCCCCCGATTATCACAACTGGAATGATCTGAACGGGCTGGAGACAGAAACGCAAAAGAGGCCACTTACAATGATTCGTTCATACCCTGTACATGTGTGTAGTAAAGTGGGAACAAAGGGACGCCATTTCTATTTTCAGTCATGACAACACCACATCATACATGACAAACAAAACTCAGACTATGAACAAGCAATAACTTTTACAACAGCTCACATTCACAATCTTTTTCAAAACGCACTTGAGACAAATAAAATGGTAGCTTTACCCACTAACATATGATCTAGCATAACTATCACATAAAGAACTGAAAGTGTAATAACTGCAGATCAGTAGTGACATTTGGGTGACTCCTATTTTCTGTCCTTAAAACTTTACATTTACAAAAAGGCAGCTTGAGAAATCGTCCACAAATTCACTTACATATTTCTGGAAATTGTATTCCAACAAAAAGCTAAATTTGTCAAACTCCACAATGCTAACTATCAGCCTTAAAATGCCTATTATGTTTGTGCATGCAAGCCAACTACAACACTAAAAGAATGACACATTGATTCACTGGCCCTGAAATGCTCACATGTTTCAGTAAAACAGATGGTAAGTCTTAAAAGATGCATTAAAATGTTGATTTAAAAAAAAAAAAATCTCCATGAAAGGAGCAGGCATTTAGAATGAAAGGCTAGGTCTGCGTGCATCCTCGTGGACATTCAGTCAACTTTCTTGTTGCGCAGTCGGAGTGTGTCCAGCAGGTATCTGCAGATGGAGCCTGTGTGTTGCGAGAGGAGTGTGAGGACCTTCCCGTGCATGAGGGTCAGCAGGGTCTGGTGGCCCGTCGCCCACACCCGGTACCAAGGCCCGTAAAAGGGATCGGACACAGCCGGGCACAGCATGTTGTTCAGGTTGACCTCAGTCGCCTGGAGGGCAACAGAGACAGACAGGTTGAGTAAGCACAAGTCCTAATATGATGCTAATACCAATCAGAATAATAAGCACTACCCAGTTGGATAATGAGGTTTTGGCAAATGGCATGGTTGACTTCACTGTATATATCTTCATAATCACTCATTTCTGCTCCAAAACACTGACTGAAGGATGAGTTTATAGCCTGTAAATCAGCTCATTATTTGACTGCCGAATGATTCATTCCATTTAGTTAGACTTATATAGATTTACAATGTTTTTATGATTGTTTAATGTCTGCAGAGGGTGGAACAAAAAGGACAAACACCGTCCAACATTATGCAATCCAATGCAGTAGCACTGCAGTAAAAACGGACTTTAATAATGTTCACTCAGTGATGGGAAGAGTGACCACTGCTGACCACTGTTTCTCTTTGCTAATGCAGAGTTCGGTCTTTCTCGTCATGATAGTTTAGATTAGTCTGTTTACTACCATGCATAATTTTGCAATCAGGCAGCCACTATTTGCCTACTATTATTTTTTTTTTTTTTTTTTTTTTTTTTAAATATATCTCTATTAACCTCAGAAGTCCGCTTTTAAACTAAAGCTGATTCATACTTCGAATTGGTATTCAACTCAGTATGACTCACTCGTGCTTCTGTCTCTCATTTCAATGTACTGTGAGTGGACAAAATAATAAGTGCTACAAAACAGGATATTCATTTTGAACTAACTAGCTGCAGAAATGAGACTGAGTTCTTAAAAATCATGAGAATATATAAGCAGAACACAGGAAAACTGACTTAGCCGTGGTCACAAGTATACCCTTACCAAGAGTCAATGAAAGGGACTTAACACTGGCCTAAAATTTTATACCTAAACCTGCATCTTATATAAAAAGGTGGGATGTTCCTTAACCGATAGAAGGGCGTTGCAGTGTATGTTATTTATCTGTAAGGCTCTACTACAAAAACTGCCTCATTACCTCTGCTGGTCTCTATCTAAATACATCACTTACGTCAGGTCACAGGATATTTTAACATTAGCTGTAGCACATGTTCAAACTGAGCTTGGAAGAACTGGTTTCTAACACTACGCTCCTCACAAATGGAATGAGCTGCAAACAACTTTGAAACTAAAATCTCTCATTTCACTTGATTTTAAAAGCCTACCATTAAGTATTTGCACTTCCGCTTGTAATTGCTTTTCTTAATGTGAAACTAATGTAACGTGTGTGAATCTAAACTGCATATGTTTATTCTTGTACACAGGTCTTCTTGGAAAAGAGATCATGATCTCGATGAAACTACCTGTTTAAATAAAGGATTACATAAATATTCAAAGCATGTGTGCATGAGAGTATGTATGTATGTATGTATGTATGTGTAATAAACAATAAGATATTTTCATAATACGCAATTAGTGTTTGTTGAAGCACCATTGTATTGCATTCCATTATATTTCAATGTATTCCTGTTGACACATGTTTATGGTTGAATAAATGACGTATCATTCTCCCTGGAAATGAAACCAGTGACACAAGTGATGGCGTGATCACTACTAGCATGTACTTTGCACAGTGAAATATCACGTAAAGCCCAGCAGGGGGCTCCATCTTACCAGGCCAAGGACCTGCAGGAAGAGGAAGTGATAGAGGAACAGGACGCCATTGGAGAGCAGCGCCCACCACACGTCCCCCAGAGGTTCAGGCTTGTACACACCTGCAAAAAGAAATGCTCGTAAAATAAAAATCCGAACCAGTTTGTGGAATAAAGAGAGCGAGCACATGGAATGTATCTTCTGTGCTGACTCTGGCAACCAGGCAAAATACTAATGAAGCAATGCTAATTTCCATTCTCTTCCCTGTTGGTGTGTTTGTAACACGTCAGTCGAGTCAACAGATAGAACACCCTGCAACCCCAGTAAAACCAGTCACAGGATGTGGTGTCAAACTGGCTTTTCCTGTTTCCTCACTGCTGGCATTTACTAGAGTAATACTATGTTTAACAAGAACCATGAGTATTTCCTTTTGTGTGGCTCCAGTGTCACGTTACTAATGAAAAATGAGGCACTGAAGGCAGAGGGTTGATTACTGTGCTCCACTCTAGATAAATCTATCTGACATTTACCTGACTTCTACCAATTAAATGTAGTTTTTTTTTTTTTTTTAAAGAAAGCTCCAACCCTTGTGGATGTGACCAGTTATTGGAATCTTACCTGCCATTGTGTTTATAGTTTGTCTTCATTATAGTTTAGGTCTTTTTAAGCTTTCTGTACACCTTTAATAGTTCAGGAAGTCAATGGAGCAAGTGGTTTCTTTTCCACCATTTCTTGCTTCACATTTATACTTTTTCCACACATTTACAACTGGGAGCTGCCCAGTACAACTTCTGTCTTCTAGCATTTGCCACTAAGTGACTCTGAGGGCACAGTGACAGCAGTTTATGGGGGAAATACTGTAAATGCATCTCCAAGCTGCAGAATTTGGTTCCCAGTTTATGCAGATATGCCTTAATGTTGTTACAGTCTGAATTTCGTTTTAGTTCATAAGAAAAGGTGAAATACTGCAGTGTGAGTTGCTGTTGGTTATATCTGAAGGTTAAGTGAGCTGTATTAGTCATAACCACAGGAGGGGTGGGATCCCTCCCTGACAATCCAAGTCATCTTTCGACCTTTGGAAGACACAGTGGAGCAACATGAAAATAATACTGTCTATATGGCTCTCTTCCCACTTCCCAGAATTTTCACATTTGCTCTTCAGTAGCATGCACATCTTTATAGCAGAAGGTGGAAAAGAATGTAAGTATTATACAAGAAGCAGCAACAGGTGTCTGTTTAGAATAAACAGATTAACTGCGTAGCTGACGTGAGCAGCATTAGCCACCATGGTTGATCAGACAAAAGAAAAAGCTGTACCTATACCAACTCAAACGTCATCAACAATAAGGGAATCCATCCAAGGATAAAAGATGTCATGGTATTATAACCTTGCATGGTTGGCGTGTGCAAGGTATTTTATCATGGCTGTCAATGTGAATGGAGAGAACACGGAAGTAGTTACTAAAGATCAACACCTACCTCCTTTCCTGAAAAGGTAAAGAGGCACCAGGTACAGCATGAAGTGCTGGATGTAGTAGATCTCCTTCTCAAACGGTAGCTGTGGAGAAAATGACCTATTTTAATTGTTTACAACGCACATTAACGTTGCCATACAGACAGAGCCGCCCCTGATCTTCTGCAGGCTCTAAGCAGAAATTTCATTTGCTTAGATCCCTGCAGTATTGTTTAGATGTTTTATTGTTTTTACTATGAGATACAGAAGAAGTACCTGAACATTTGGGGAATGATATTTGTATATAGTCTTAAACTTAAGGGGGCGTGATGATAACAGAGAGCCAAAGCTAACCTAGGATCAGCAGACACCTCAGCCTCTTCAAAGATGGAGAAGAAAATGATCGTAAGGTGCACAATATGGATAACAAAATGAAAATAAGAAGACAGTGGACATATACTGTATAATTTAATGTTTTTACAAGAATATTATAAGATTATTATTATTATTATTATTATTATTATGAGGGTATGATGTAAATTGCCTCTTCAGTTGAGTCTATTTAATGTTAAAACTGATTAGTGTCCACTCATCACACTTCTGTTGAGTATATCTGTTATGAAAACTATTATAAAGGGCTAGCTGATCAATGACATCAGTGTACACTGATGCTTAAAAAAAGGCCCCACCTTTACACACCTTAACAGTTCTGTGAAGGCATACTTCCCTTGTTCAACAAAACAAGTTCATTACCTAATAGGGAATGGCATCATGGCAGAAAACCATTTTTACTTTACTCTGGTTAGAATTGTTCTCTAGTAGGAGCATTTGATCCTCACAGGGATCATGTTAGAATTAGACTTTTTTTAAAGTTCAAACAGTCAAAACTTAGAATTTGAAGTTAGTGCATTATCTACTGCATCTGGTCTTCGTCTGCAGCTGTTAGTCAAAGCCTTTCAAGCAGGCAGTGTAGCCGGATCTGAACTGATTCCCTCAGATTTCCATCATCAATCAAGCTCCTACTTTCTGCCACTTGGGTCCGACAGTGTGTCTTCTGCATTTTGGAATTCATTCTTCAGATTCAGGCTCTAGTAGAGGAACTACGTTTATTGGAGCATCACATTCATATAAACGTCACATTTTTGAAGAGGAGATAAAATGTCACCAAGTAGTCATCCTAATCAACGCTAAGGGATAAAACTTGCTCTCCTGTTGAGCTTTCATAAAAGATTAAATATATGGACTATGAACAAGACACCTATCCATAACCTCGGAGGCAGAACAAGAGCTTGCAGGATGAGAGCAGCAGCCTTTCTGAATGAGATCAAGGCTTTGATGAAGATTTTTCAGTACTGGTTACTTACCAGTCTAGTGTTGACTACAGGGAACATTAAAGCCAGTAATGCACCGTTCAACATGTGGACCTGCAGCCTGAAAACACACAGGGAAAAATAATAAGCCAACAATAACAACAACATTGAAATTTCAAAATATCTGATAAACCTCATGTTTTCCATCACATCTGCCTCAGACTTCCAGGAATTTTTTTAACAATAATTTCCACATTGCATGCATCATTGCATTACAGACATATTAGTTTGAATCGATCAGTGCTGATATAAGCACAGAGGAACAGGTGGAGGAGAGCGTAGATTATGTTCTAGTTTGCTGAAAACCAATCAGAGTCCTCACTGATGCTGTTAGCGGCAGCTGTCTCTCATTCTTTGGCAGGATCAGTTCCTAGTGGGAGTGTTGATTGTGAGAAGTCAGGTCACTAATGGCTCACGCAATTTCACTCTGTATGTCATAGAGACTTGACATTTCTAGGATCCATTAAGAAATCACACAAAGTTGCTGTCATGATTCTGACAAATCACTAACTAACTATTCATTCACTATTAGTATAGATTTAGACATAATCCAGTCTTCAGTTAGCACTCATCCTTCAGCTGCTTCCGTCTCACTCACCATGCAGTACACACACAGCCTGTCTGCTCCTGCAGACAGAGGGAGTGTGATGCTTGTTCAGTTAACTTCTGCACATCCAACACGAGGAGAAATGTTTCTATTAACCAACAATTATTCTAAGAGCCAACGTATACAAAAGCCCAGGAGCTTATGTGTCAAAGTGTGGAGCTACAGCTATATCCACTGACTGCTCTTTTTGTCAAATGAGCCAAAATAACTGTTGTGACAGCCAAGGTCACTGGGAAAACAGCAGGGCTGTAGGAATGTCAGTTCAAATGAGCCCAGCTGTCACTCTGGGGGGCCTCCAGACCGTTTTGGAAAAACAGTCTGCTTCCTTCAAATTCAAATTCTCCACATTTATTGATCATTAGCAACCTTTGCTCAGTATTCCCCCCCCCCCACCCCCCCCCCTTTCACTGAATATGTTTGAAAATGTATTTTAAAATAATGTATTTATATAGAAGCTTTGGTATGTGTAAGTGCCACTCTCTGTCATGCTTCTATAGGCATTTACCTTCATATATTAATCACTATATATTAATTATTACATTATCATCACTTTTCAATATCTGTAAATGTATCTGCATGTTTATAGTCATCAATATTCACAAAGTCTCCAATGTTATTTTGCTGTCACAAGATAATGGTATGTGTTTGCTTCACATGCAATGCTTTGTCTGCCTAGCAAATAAAAAGGAGCTGAAACCAAGCAGAAGGGAGGCTACTTGGGTCTTTAGACAGAGGTGGTCTCTCATTCTTGAATACAGACGCTGGTACTGTATGTTTGTTCTACACAAGCTGTTCATTTCCATGATAAGGTCACACTGACATAAAAGCTGGAGCTGCATTTACGCATGAAGAGGAGGCAGAGATTATGAACTCAAGTGGCAAAATAAAACATTGTTTGATCTTCTCTGAAAAAGTCTTAACAGTCAGTCAAATCTTCAGACACTGTCTGAAAGACACCAGCAAATGTATTACAATGCCTTTGATGGAAAAAATTTTTCTTAAAAGTTTTAATGCTTAAGATTCTCATGAAATCAAACCCCATTTTGCTACTATTTTTGGTTGGCCAATCAATGTATTGACATTATGTAATTACCTCTCTATGTAGCAGTTTTCATTGTTACTGGTGGGGTCCGCCAATCCTGCGCAGGATTCAAATTGTCAGCCTATATCAGCCTCTGTTTACTGTGCACTCTCTGAACATTGTATCAGCTGTATGAAGTTACTTCTAATGCAAACTTCCGCTGCTTCACATTAAAAGCGTTCAACTGGTGAAACACACGAGAGCTTTTATTGTGAAGCAGTCACAATGTATTGCGTTTTCTGTCACTGAAGTTAGCGCAAACAGTGATTGTTCATCAAAAATGCAACAGTCTTTTTTGCTATTTCTTTGACAGCAGGATCAGTTTTAGATATTGCAGAGAGTAATGGAACAAGGAGGAACACCCCTTAGATGCAGAATTCCAACATCTCATCAAGGTAACAAACTCCTTTTACTGTGCCCTGCCGGAAAACGTGGTTGCTCATGGCATGACAGAAAAAGGCAGATTATTGACTGACTTCTTTATTAAAACATGACTTTGTGTTGTTGCATTGTAAACAGATACACCAGTTGCTCTTCTCTTGTATTTCTGTAGCTGCTCATGGAGTGTTTGCTGTAGTATTAAACCGCACTTGCTGTTGCCATGGTAACCACAGGTGTAGCCAAATCAACCAGGACTGAAATCTTACAAGGATTACAACTTTAAGCATTCCTTATTTAAAATCATTTTTCATGCTATCATCTTAGGCATTGATGGCATTTATGGTACAAACACTGTGAAGTTCCACTTCTTATCAAGGTACATATAAAATGCCATGTCTACACAAACTACAATTGTCAATGTCCTGAACCAGGATAGAAATCAGTAAAAACATTTCTCAAGGGAAATACCCATGAAATGTCTGGTAAGCTGATGCAGTATTATATAAATAGTCTACTACGTGAAAGAACATCTTGGCCTGATGGATAAATAACATTTTTCTGAACTGACTTACTTATTTATATTAGTATTTTGTTTTCCAAAGATGACACACTTGTTGGAAAGTGTTTCATAAAGCTTCTCAAACTCCCAATTTTATTTTTAGTAGGCTAATTTATGGTCATGTCAGGTATGACATGACCATATGACAAACAAGATTGCTTTAATAAAACTGCTACCACTCACTGCAGCTGTTCACTGTGCGACTCCCAAGGGCTAAGGCAACAGAAAGTGACCCTGCTTGTATTTATGTCTGAGTAAATTCAACTTTGTAAACCCACTGGCAAAAACAAAGTCATTGCTCCTGAATAATTAACTGCCCAGACCAGAGCAGTTGTTGAGACTATAAACCCCAACACATTCATTACAATAAAACACTGTGAAAACCCAATTTACTCTTTGGAAGCCTACAAGTAATTAAAATCAACATGGAAATTGCTTTTATATCAAAATAAAATGTTTAATTTGGGTCTTTCTGCCCAATCATTTTATATTACATTCAAGATTTGCATTCACGACAGGTACATCATATGGCAGGTTGAAATGGAGGGTGGATGTGAGTTGTGGCCCTTTTACATTTAGCACTAAACACACTTAGCACAACTAGAGAACTATATTGCCAAAATACATTGTTAATTTTACTGAATAGAACAAGAGTAAAACACAGACACAGACAGACATGAGCCAGGGGTAAATATACTCACCTAAACACAACCATTGCTGTTTTACATGGCGGGCAGGCCAGGAGGAAGATCTGTTGAGGAAAGCACAGAGAGAGATGAGAAATCGCATCATGTTATTATGGAACAGCCCGAATGCTTCAAGAGCGTCCAGCTCTCAGTGCTGTAAGTAATGAAAAAGAACAAATTGCTTTAACAAGTTTTTATTAATATAATAAGAGCAGGAGCCTTGAACGGAGCATCCTACAGGCAATTGTAAAGTGTTTCTTGCTTCAAATACGAAAAACAAAATGCAGAGTTAAGATGGGACCCAGGAGGATGGTCAAACAATTAGGGTAGAATTTGAAAGCATTAAAATGGCTGCCAGGTATTGGCATCAATGTATTTTATTGCACGATTTCAAACAGGACTATCGACTGAAACAATCTACAACTCATTGCTCATGGAACAGGGAAAAGGAAAATAATCAATTTCTGTTTGAGAACAGCAGGACCATGGATGAGTAAATATTCTGGACTGTTTGGTCCCCAACCGCTTTGTGTTAACAACACTGATGTGCTTTTGTCAGGCTTTTTGAAATATATGGTAATGACTGTGTTACAAATGCAAACCTTGGCCTAATGAGTTCAGGTTAAATTCACAGCCGAATCCCCAATGATTTACCAAAAGCTTCACAGCTCCAAGTGAAGGCTGCTGATATTTTGTTAACACGTATTTTATACATTTGAGAAGGAAAGTAAACAAAGGAAAAGATTTCTAATTGGTAATCTAAATGGTTTCTAATTCCTTGATTTCCTGTCAAAAGCATTCATATCAATATGCTGGCTTTATAATTGAATGAGAATATAGGTTACAATGTGGATTCTCGTCTCATCTATGCTCAGCGACTGTGGTATTGGGGCCTGGAGGATACTGCTAACATGGATTGGTTTATACTCCATCTGATGCAAGAAAGAGTTGGTTTGCCTAGAAGTCAAAGGCTGGAAACAGCATTACAAGAAAGCAATTTACTTGAGATCTGTTGTACAACTACCCACTGGCCAGGGTATATCTTGGGGATTGATCTGCAGCACACCTATCAACTCATATTAACCTGCATTGTGAACAGAAGTGAAATTTATTTCCACAAGTACGTTTTGCAGACACCATAAGACACATCAATTCATTATTAGGAAACTTTATTTCATTATTCTTGGTGTCACAACCTAGCTCGAACTTAATCAGGTATATACCAGAACACCAAAAGATATGGGATGATGTGTACATCAGTGGTGTCAGTAGTGTAGGGTGTGCATGGGGGATGAGAATGGTGTGTGACTGTTGTAAAGTGCATAAAATAAACTAAAGGGAACCGAGGAGGAACTACTGTCACGACTTAGCCAGAGGCTGGGAACACCAGGCCAGGTGTTACCAGAAGGAACTGATGACCAACCTATCAACCAACAGTGAGCTGAATTGTAAGAACAGTTTTATTGGATCTCTTTTTTATTTCAGTATAGAAATGCCTACCATAGTTATTCAATTTTTTTTAAATTTCATGTCAAGTTTAATTTCATAACGTCACTTTTCATGAGTTGTCACCGCCCTCTCACCTTTCAGCCATTCACATGCCCCCTGCCTCAAGCACTTGTTAGCGAGAGCAACGGGTTCTGAATCATAGAAACAGTCTCTTTACTTTGCTGAATAATAAACCAAGCTCAGAACCCCGCCTAGCTAGTTAGCAGGCTAGGTAGGTAGCATGTGCAGCCTTGTTAAGCTAAATAAATAAAAGGAGACGTTAGTTTCTGAGACTGTGTACCAGGGATGCTGGGAGTCAGTCAGAGTTCGGGGTGCTCAGAGGAACTCAGTCTATTTAATGACGTCATACAAAATGCTGTGCGACACTCATGGTTTTTGCATTCACTTGAATGGCCAGGATATAGACATATATAACAATTTTAGAGTGTTTCACAAGCAGACAGCAAACATAAACACCAACATACTGTATGTCGAAGCAGCCACAGCAACTACAGGAACACTGAACTAATGCATGCAACTGCAAGGACAGGAAGAGGGAGTGAGACAGCACCTGGATACGTGGATCTATTGATGCCCATTCAACCAGCAATGGGACATGAGACAGCTGTCACTCTGTTTGCTGTTAACAGAGTGACAGCTCTTAAATGATCAGTTTTTGTTTCGTGTCTCCACTTCTGCCCATATGCATGACCTCTTTTTCTCTCTCCTTCTCTCACTCTCTGTACTTCCTGGTAAACATTATTAAATTAATACTCTGCCAAACCTCAAAAAGATTTGCGCAAGCTCTAGTTACCAGATATATTTCATCCGGATCTATAACCAAATCACACATCCTGTTGTACTAATGACCAACATGTGTCACTGTAGAGTGGCAGTAATTGCAGTTACTTTATGTACTCTAGCTGTAGCTGACTGGATTAAACTCTCTGTCTGACCATGTGCCCTGACGTCTTTGGTTACTTTGATTCAGTGGGACACTCTAAACTCCCTAGCACACCTCAATGTGTGTTAGGGAGATCCGACATGCCTTGCCCTGGTTGGAAATGAGGTTGTTTCTGTATTATAGACTAATACATATTAATGATAAACAATGATAAATAAAAAGGGACAAATGTCAGTATGAAATAAATACTTTTGAAAAAGAAATTTCTATTTCAAAATGCCCTATTATGAACTAAAAATAAGAACGATGAAATAACATTTCATAATAATGAGTTGAGTTTTAATAATTTCTTAAATAATGTACATTTAATACAATTTATTCATGTCATTATTTATCTCATAATTAATTACTTATTTATTTAAAGGAACAAGATTGTAAGAGTTAAGGGGATCTATTGGCAGAAATCATTAGTGAAAATAAGAATCTGTGGTTTCTTTACCTTAGAATAAGCCCTTTATATCTACAGAGGGAGCGGGTCCTCTTCCACGGAGTCCGCCATGTTGCATTGCTTGATGCCACTAAATCATACACACTGGTCCTTTAATATTGAACACTTTGGGACTCCATACTCAGAGCATGAACAAGCCCACAAAATAAGTTGACAGTAAATATTTTGCAGATATTTCTAATATGAACATACTGTTAAAAGGGAATTTGGGCAATATGGAAAACATATTCTGCTAATGGAAACAGTTGCATATGCATACAATTCTTAGAAGTGTGTACATGCCTTCCTGTTTATGATAGCAACACAAGTCTGGGCTCCTGCAGTGTCATCATCTATACTGCATTTTCACTCTAAAAGAGAGAATAGACTCAGAAATGGATTTCATGCAAATTACTGAGCAAGTTGTTTCTGTCAATAAGGACTTGTCTGACTGGTGGTGCTTCCACAACGAAACCAAATAATCCATGTGTCACTGTTGACACTCTGTTGTCCTGGACTAACTACTATGCTAAATCGAGGGCCTATTCCAAAAAAAATGTCTGGGAAAGCCAATTTGATCTGACTCAAAAGGCCCCTTCAGCAACTAGAACTAGGATTAATCCTTGTCTGGGACGCTGGCCTGTGAAGTCATTATCTTATTTATAGGTGAGAAGAACTACTTAAGTATAATCCAGCGCTGTATATAATGGAAGAGGAGATTCTGGACTATCACTAGATAGACAGCACGTCTTATCTGATCCACTGTGTTGCATATTAAATATGCAGACTCCAAACATTGAGATTCTAACAATATCTTGTCAAAGTTAATGCATTGTGTGCATATGTTTTTATATTTGGTTCCTTCCTTTAACTGCCAAACTGGACAATGTTGTTATTTCATGAAAGTTTCTTTACTTAAATTTTATCCTCTTTATTTTCGGTGGGTTTTGAAATAGCCGGGCAGTGTTTTGTTAAAAAAGGCAAATAGGGAACAGTGCTCTCACCTGGTCGTCACCTTTGATGTGTGGTAGTTAACAGTCATTAGGCTAATTAGCGTTGACAGGAGTTGACTTCCTGACTTCTGTGAAGTGCTAAACACGCGATTACAGGTGAAACATGGACATTTGGCTGATTTTTCACCATAAAACTTCCAAGGACCTTATTCCAAGTGACAAAGAAAAAGAATATTTGTGTGCAACACACATTTTTTGGCTGAACTGGAGACTCAACAAACTGAGCTGGTAAACTATTTAGTGCAGGACGCACTGAAGGTCAACAACAGATGAGTTTTCCCATAATTAATATGAGAGCCTGTTTTGTCTGTTTTATTCTTGGAGTTGTTGAATCGATTTGATGTGTGTGAGGCACAAGCCAGTCTATTCCTCAGGTATACTGATACTCCGTCAGTGTCCAGCAAAAACTTTTAATTTGGTTTGTCCTTGGGATGAACTTGGTGAAGCTGCTCGTTGGTATTTTCAGTTCTGGTCATTAGGGGCTGTGGGATTCTTGTTACCTTGCCATCAACCTATGCCTTTGTTGATCCACAGTGCCCTTGACTTTATTTGCATCTAAGGGCTCCAGTGAAATAAGTACATGATAAAGTAATTTACACTATCTGGATAGTTACTTGTGGACTTAAAACATCATAAAACAATGGGGGAAAAAATATAGAATTGATTGATAATTGAAAAAAATACATTGATTGAATCAAGTATACGACTCAAGAGGAGTCACCATTTCAATGGTAAACCAAATTTGTCATTACTGTACACGAGCTTCTGCAGCTCCGATAAACAATCCGGCCCGGACTATATCCACATGCATGATCACATTTATGAGAGTCAAACCAGCCTTAAAGACACAATTACCTCCAACGGTCGTTTCTCCCTATTAATTTTACAACGGAAATATAAACTTATCTGGGAGGTACAGCAAGCTGAGGCATAATGCCATCATCTTTCCTGTTTCCTGATGCTGGTCTGCTTACAGTTGACTGGGAAAAGACATGACATACGAAGAAGACCTTGATTTCATAATCTTACAGGTGATGGCAGCTGGTTGCAAAATGAGCGGCCATTCAAAGAGACACGAATCTAACTAGACGCAACTGATGGTGACAATCTCAAAACCAAGAAATCTCACAATTTCAGCCTCCAGAAAAATAGTGGAAAGACTGGAACTGAAAATGCAGTTCAAGGTGACTTAGTTTGTAATGTTGGCTATTTTTTGGTCAATTTGAGCTACCTCCACAACATGTACATCTACAGTGCAAATATAGTACAGCTGTGGCTGTATAATAATCTTTCAAGCTTTTAAGGAAAACTGCTGAAAAAGAAAAGGTCAATGGCCCATTTATAGATTGACAGAACTCATTATTGATAAGCCATACTTCCTTTTGACAAGTGTAGTCATTAAGTAATACAGTCTAGTGCTTTGCAATCTGAATGACAGAGTCAATCTGTTCTGCTGGATATTATTGCTACAGCTGATAAATGTGGCTACATTTAAAGATAATGCTGATACTGTAGTCTGTTATACTGACAGTGAATATTTGTTGCACAGTTGTGCATGGTACTTTTACAGGCAAGCTCTGAACCTATGGCTGTGTGTCTGACAGGAGCTTACCTATCATGGTTTAAAAAGGAAACTCCCAGCTCACTGGAGAATCCTGTAGGAGCTAATGAGTCATTTAAACACCACAAACACTTAAGAGAAATTCAATTTCCTTAACCTATTCTCTCATCCCGGAACATCCACACCCACAACATTGGACAGCATTTTTACAGTAATGACAAATTCAACCATTCCAGATAGCGATTGAGTCAGTCATGATTATGATTATTATATTTGCAGTGGGCTTCAATAATAGCCTTTGTAGCATCTAAAATCCAATTCCTGGGATATGAAGATAAGATTTTTGTTTCCTAACTGGAGTCCTAACCTTACCATGTTACACCAGCTATTGGTTGTATTGTACCTTGAACAAGCTGACACTCTGCAGCACCAGAAATCTAATCAACTGCACAGCAAAATATCTTGGTATTGTACATTATCACCTATCAATACTCCCATACAGACGGTCTAAATGTCACAGGAGGATCCTCCAGCTCTGGTCTCTCATTTGTGTTTGCCATTCGGAGGCAGCGACACTACAGGAGCTCGACTAACCGGGCTAAGCCGACTAGCATGCTACAGCTGATAGACTGGTGCTCTGTCAGAATGTTTTGGGTAAAACTCGCACTCTAGAACTTCTGCTCCGTGCGAGTAGTCAACATAAACAGACTATTTTGACAGTAACAGTTTGGGTCACAGGGCGTACCGATCAGAGGAAGTCAAATACTGAATGTCCTGTGCCGAATGGATTCGGGACGACTACACGTACCGTTACAACCCTAAAACAGAGCAAGGGTAAGAACACTATACCCTGATTTATCCATCACATCTATACTAAATGGTATGTGCTATTTTTGTTTGTTTATGGAGCCCGAACCACATCCATTGGACTCCTGAAAATGCATGACAGTAAACTGATCAGTCAGCGATCAGTCGGATGTCTGTCAGTGTGGCAATGTGACGGCTCTTGTTCCATGTGGAGGAAAACGTAACAGACATCTGTGTTGTCAGATATGAAGCATCAACTCATCAGACACTGAACTCTCCACCCCCAGTGGGGCTCTCTAACCTTGTTCTGAGTGATGCTCGCTCGCCGGACGTTTTTAATGTGTGTGTGAACTCTGCAACTGACACAGCCACTCTATGCACGACGAAGCATTGTTTTTCAGCAACAAATATTTTAATTACAACTACACTGAGCTAGGACAGCAGCTTTGCTTAAAAAGGTGTTACCTTTCCTCCCATTCAATATTTATATTTTTGTAGTAAGCAGGAAGGTTTCCCAAAATTAGGCTGGTGTTTGTGTGCAGTAAGCATCATCATTCTATGTAAGTATTTAGTAATAACATTAACACTGATCTTCAAACCAATTCAGAATATGTAGAATTCAGCCAATGCTAATGAAGCGTTCTACCAAACAAGACTGCTGTATAATGACACTGCAGGGCAAGCAACCTGCAGCAGCATAGCAACACTGACAAGTGGTTATATTCTAACACGTAGATGCAAGTAGATGCCCGTGCTGATTACTCAAGGACTGTGATAAATTCAACCACAAGACTTGACTCTGCACACCTCACTAGGGACCATGGGAGCTTTACAGGAGCCTACATTTGTCAGCATATAAAATGTATTCATAATTCTGGACTTCTCACTCATTTCCAGATGCAGTGTTTTTATGCAAAGTTGCTGGGTTAACAAGCTAAAAGGAGATGGGAAAGGGGGCCAGTTGAGGATCTTTGCAATCTTTCTGAGAGAAGGGATTAAATAAGGTACCGCACCCATATACTGTAAATCCACCAACTCTAATGAAGACCTGGTGGGTGGAATCCAATCATAAGATGAGTCAATAAAAGCACACTTATACAGTCAAGCAAAGAAACATCCTCATAACAATCACCACTGCTAAGCTGTCAAATATTCAACAAGTATCAAATCTCCTTCCTGCCCTCTCGTTGCGAGTGCGGGACAACAGTGCACCATTGAGCCCACAAACATCCCCTTCTACAAAGTAAGAACGCAATTCCTGTTCCACCTATTTTTCTGATATCATACAGTTAAGCCCCCTGGCCCTATTCCCTGCAACAAATAAACTCCTGGAGGCCATCCCTGCAGAGCCATCCCTTTGATAGAAACAACTCCTTCCTGTTATCCTGTTTCAAAAATAAAATGTTACAACAATCAGGTAACTTCGACCCTTCAGTGTACCACTTCCGTTTTTAAAACCATATCGTTTATTTTCTTTAACTTCCTCTTCTGATCACACTCAGGTGTCAACAAGCATGAGGAATACCTACAGTGGATTGCCTTCACCTTGGTCACCATACATCAAGGACATTTTGCTACCATCAGTCAATTCTTCATCACGGTAAGCAATTCATCAATGTCCACTAGCTATCACACTACCATGCCTGCCTGCCATGTAATCTGAAATAACCACAATACATCAATATTACTTGTTCTCCATATTTCATGTGTATGACAAATACATTCAAAAAGACAGTTGGCAGTGACCCGTTGCCATGACCCATGGTGTGCAATCAAAAACCATGAAGGTCAGCCAACCAGGAAGCATAAAAGAAAACCATGCAGGTACTGTATATTCTCATGGCAGCAGTGAGGACTGAGAACCTTTGTTTTGTTTTGAACCATTACCTCTGATTCAAACTGAGGGCGTTGCCTGGCTTGGGCGTCCGGGGCTGTGGCCCCGAAGATTTTTTTTTAATTTAGCCCTGAATAATTCTCCCTTTTCTCTAATAACCCTCTTCTAATTGAGCGGCTTGTAACTAAAGAAGATGACAGCGTTGTAGTGTTGTATCTTCAGTGAACGCAACAGAGGCAAGGGTTTAAAGGGAAATACGTGGAAATACTCATGTCTTATTGGTTGACAGGTCTGTCAGTTCTTCAGCTGATATGCCAAATGCTCACAAAGCGTGAGGAAAAAATGGGCATAGGAAGGTTTTTCAAATTTCAATTTTTCAATGTTTAAGACACTTGGAATGTAAATAAGGTGCCAGAGTGCATAAAGAAGCATCAAAATAGAGCTTGTTTATCAATTTTTTTTTTTCTGGGGGAGGAAACCTGGCTCAGGCTGGACTGCTCCTCCTCAGTAGCTTTAAAGCTGTTATAAACTGGGTGCAAATCAGATGACGCTCAGCTCCTGTTGCATACCTCAAGGGCTGAACTTGGGACAACAGGTCTTTTTTCACGGCAGCACTTCTGGACCCCCCCCCCAACACAGATGAGATGAACGCCCCTTTTTTGATTGTAATTGCTTACTGCGATTATTATTCATTTGTTATTCTGTCAAGTTTTTGAGCACCTTTAAACGAGCTATATAAATTTAATAGTATACATTTTTTCCTTCTTCTTCTTAATAATGGTAGTGCTAGGATAGTCAGGTTTTAACTGAACAGTACTTCACACCCCATGTACATGCTGTACATAAAGAAAAACATAACCATATGTCTGCCACTCAAAATTTGTCATACAGCAGTTTCAAGTTCTGCAGGGCTCAAATGAAATGCCTGGTGATAAGGAAGCAAAAAGTACTTAGGTAACACTGTCTAGGGAAAAACCCCAACCTTGGTGTTTCACCATACTGTAGATGAGTGAGGTCAGGCCAATACGTGGTTGATGAAACCAGTGCCATCAAAGTCAACTAACATATTACAGTGCAGATCATAAGCCGTCAATCAACTCTGTCACTCTGTTTGGAAGAAAAGGAGATACATGCAAGTCTGTCTTCAAATTTGATGCGTGTTGCTTTCACGAGTGCGCACAAAAATACACGTAGTAACAAAACACACATCAGCCACCACGGCCCCGGCGTCCTCCTTACCTGAACCATGGTCATCACATGGCAGGGATTCAGCAGATAAATCACAGTCTTGGTCGCGAATTTGAACCCAACCTCCACTCCAAAAGTCATGCAAAGGGCAACAAGCAACAGGTTCTTGCCCAGACTATCCTCCTTTGTCCTTGTGCAGTCTTTTGCAACCACTTTGAGCTCTTTTGAGATGTTTATTTTCTTCAGCGCCACGCAAATCTCTACTAGGGAGATGAGGACGATGACCAGACTTTCACTGATGCGCTGCTGGGGCGCGAGAAAGGCGGCACACTCGGGGCCCCCGTTGCCCTCAAACTTCGGATCCACCCCGCCGTAGATCCAGTCTAACAGGCTGTATATATTATATCTGGACATATTCCTCTTCTCGTGTTGGAAAAGATACGAACAAGATGGAATCAAAGACGTCACACTGACTTCTTGGCGAAACATGAACTGCAAGATTTCCCTTTCGTAATTGGTCTCGTGGTTGAGAGGTAGACATGTATCCACCGCCTTGGTGTGTTTTAACAAGCCAAATCGCCAAACTACCTCATCCACAGACGGAGGATGAACTTCAGCTGTTAGCAGCAGGAGGCAGCTGTAGTCAAGACGACCCGTAGCAGCTGCTGGTGGTAGTGGGTAGTGGCAAGGCTGTCTCTTCTTTCACGTCCCTCACACAATTACAAAGTAAGCTAGCTAACGTTGACAATCAAATTGGCATCATATGAAACAACCATTCGTGCTGGCTACGGGCTCTCTTAGTCATACCAAGGTAGGAAGCAGTTTGCTGGAGGTTGGGTTAGCGTGTGTTAGCGTGTGTTAGCAACAGCGCAAACACCGGATGGTCAGCTAGCTTAGCTACCAACGCTACCTTGCTGAACTGAAGCGGTATATTCCTTTTCCCCGAGCTTAGCCTCTCAGGCTAAACACAAATCTCTTCTTCGTAAAGATTTTTGGCGGTTGGCAATCAACGAATCTCATTGGTACATAGCATAATTTAGGTGCTGCGTTCGGCGGCCCTTGTTAAGTGGGAAAATGATCGGGTGTGTCAAGAAACCGGACAAATAACTACAAGAACTGAGTAAAGGAGGCTAGTGCTGCTTGCTGATTTTCCTGGGTAACGATAATTACTCGCTGGATGCAGACTGTGATATTCACAGATGGTATATACGAGTTTTGTCGAATGATCAAATGCAATTTATTGGTAGTAGATTTTTTTTTTTACTTAAAGGAGCACCTTAACCTAACATAGTATACTCTGCCTGGGAGCCAAATCTGAGGGCATAAAATAATCTGACGGCGCACTCAACACACGTGATGCTCGGGGGATGGTGCGTTCATAAAAAATCCGGAAACTTCCAATGTCCTTGTTGCATCTGAGAAATAAATTGCCATTGAATGCAGACATGATGTTTCTATTCTAAACCTCCATTGCATCACCAGCATAGGGCTAATTTCACCACACATTGGAGTAATGAGAAACTGTATAATAACAATTGTTGTGTTAATAGGGTTCCTTCTCCACAGGGAAACATCTATGGTAAAGACAGTTATTCAATTCAATGGTATCCATAAAAAGGATTCTCAGATGGGGTTCTTGGGACCTATTATCAGCAAGAGGAGTTCTGTAGAATTATTTTCATCCTGTATTTAGCTACCCCTCATTTACAAAGTTTATGAATGTGAGCCACTTACACTTATTTCTGAGCAATATTTATCACCTGATGTTTCCATTACACAGTATGGGCACACTTAATTAGTGTGTATTCTAATTGTCTTTTTCATAGTGCCACAATATGAACAAACATTAAAGTGAATTACAAAATACATACTTGCCAATATCAAAGTCCACTGAGAGCTCATTTGTAAGGTGGTTTCGTCTATGCTCGTTTGGCATTGTGTTTCCAGTAGGGGGTAGTGACATATGCACTCGTCACACTAATTGGTTTGGGATTCACTTCAGTTTGGCAATATATTTCACAGACTGACATGGGAAGAGAAAAGAGGAGAAGTGAAAAAGCTTTGGGATGCATCTAATGTTTCTCCCACAGTGCCTGCTTTGGTTGGCCAATGCTCGGTTTTGAAATAACCACCTGAAATAATTCCATTAGTGTAGGGGTGTGTGTACTCAGTGTAGCGCAGGGCCTGTTTGAAAGCAGGTCCAGCATTCCAAGTGCAAATGACTCTGTCTCGAAATGTTGTAATTGTGGCCAAAACTGCTTTACTATGCACAGCAAGGGAATACTTGACATTCTGTTTTGGTTGTACTGGTGGTATAGCGGATAAACTGAGCCCAAGTTTGTAATCAGCATCCAGTCTTGAAAATGATTGAATAAATAAGATGAGCTTTTTATCAAAAGATAATTTCTTAATGACATAATTGAGTGATTAAAAGTACATAAAAGTGAAGTGCATAGAGAGGAATCAAGAGGAGGAAAATAGGTGAGTTCAAAATTAATATATACATAAATCAATAGCCTAACATGCATGAGCGGGAATGCAATCACAGTATCACAGTACCACGAAACTTTTCAGTAGACTTCAATACAGTCATATTCCTATGAGGGAAAAGATCCTTTTAGCTTTACAGTATGAGCATGATGTTTTTTCATTCCAATTTAGTCTATGACTAAATATTATAGGAATATTATCTTTTCAAGGTTCATGTGACTAACATTACCATTGGTTTCTATTTAAGACACAGATGTACAAGTATCACCATAGATAGGTGCCGTGACTTGAGCTGACCAATCAAAAGTGACCCCTTCAATAGCATTTCTTAAGGCTCAAATTTGGAGAAAAGGCATATTAAAGCTGTAGGAAAACACCATAATTAACCTGGAAGGTGATTCAGGCCTCCATTCAGCTGCTAGAGGGCCTGCTGTCATTTGATAAGGAAACTGTCTAATTACCAGACTCTTTCCCATCGCTTGCTGCCCAGAAAAATAAAATGGACCCCATTTTCAGCATTCTTAAAAGGGTAATACAGTATGTTCTCTCAGTCCCATAAGGGAAAATACTCTGAGTCAGTTTATATGCCAGTGTGGGCTATAAAGTCCTGGCCTCAATTTAGGATGTGTCAAGGAACAGAGAGAAGGCTAAAGGTCAACTGGCCTTCCAGCACTTTGACCTGAGGGTTGGTCTCCTGGCTTGAGATGCTGAACTCTTCAAAAAAAACTGTCAGATAGGAGCTACGAAGTGAAATCAGGACCCTTTAGGCCTGGTGGAAAAAGGCCAAGTAGTGGAAGATTGAGGGGATTGAGAAAAAAGTGGTTTGTGAGGTCACAAACAGAGCATGGAGCCTACAATAACTGTGACATCATCTTGGAGGTACAACAACAAGCTAATACATACCCTGTTATTTTACCTCACAGATGACGTCATCAGTTTAGTCAGGTTTTGGGGACATCGTAGCTGAGATAAAAAATGATCTCACTTAATGGGCAAAATGTGGTTGAAAAGTGAAAGTTGATTAGACGTCTACATTACAGATCTAATATCTCATATACTAATATAGTAATTTAATAGCTCTGACCCAGAATCATGGTTAGTAAAGGAATATATTTCAAAAAGGAAATATCCTCATTCCAATGCTGTTGAAACAATGGCTGTATGTCATTTAGACGTCTAATAAATTTTCACATTACAACACATTTAGCTGGGTCTTTATGTCTTTTGACCTCCAAGTCACCAAATGAATGCTTACTTGCATTTCTTTTACATCAATGTGTTGTACTGTTATTGTTGGGGATTTTTTTTGTGTTTGTATAGCCCATTTATGAACTACATTAAATGTTCATTACAACCAAGTAAAATCCAACAAGACTCAACGGTAGGGGAGGCATAGCACAACTACAAATAAATAAGTGACTAAATGAATGAAAAAAAGACTTCTTGAATAAATAAATCCATGCGAAGCATAATACAACCCATGTAAATGACGACATATTGGCTCTTGACAGTGTGGTTATTTGAGACACCAACCCATGAAGATTTCAGACAGCGTTCAGAGTAGTTAGCATTACATATTAGTGCAATGACTGCTTTTACTTTGAACAGATGTTAAAATGCATTGTGACATCATGTGTTAGGTCACAAGTCAAGCAGTATCCTACAATAGTATCTCCATCCATCCATCCATCTTCTTCCGCTTATCCGGGGCCGGGTCGCGGGGGCAGCAGTCTAAGCAGGGACTCCCAGACTTCCTTCGCCCCAGACACTTCCTCCAGCTCCTCCGGGGGGATCCCGAGGCGTTCCCAGGCCAGCCGAGAGACATAGTCCCTCCAGCG
This sequence comes from Siniperca chuatsi, assembly GCF_020085105.1. NCBI lineage: Eukaryota > Metazoa > Chordata > Actinopteri > Centrarchiformes > Sinipercidae > Siniperca > Siniperca chuatsi. Next base: position 7,927,623 of record NC_058055.1, read on the forward strand.
TGTCCTGGGTCTTCCCCGGGGCCGCCTCCCGGTGGGACATGCCCAGAACACCTCCCGAGGGAGGCGTCCAGGAGGCATCCGGATCAGATGCCCTAGCCACCTCAGCTGGCTCCTCTCGACGTGGAGGAGCAGCGGCTCTACTCGAGCTCCCCCGTGTGACTGAGCTCCTCACCCTATCTCTAAGGGAGCGCCCAGCCACTCGGCGGAGGAAGCCCATTTCGGCCGCTTGTATCCGCGATCTTGTCCTTTCGGTCACTACCCAAAGCTCATGACCATAGGTGAGGGCAGGAGCGTAGATTGACCGGTAAATCGAGAGCTTTGTCTTTCGACTCAGCTCCTTCTTTACCACAACGGTCCGATACAGCGCCCGCATCACTGCAGGCGCTGCACCGATCCGCCTGTCAATCTCACGCTCCATCCGTCCCTCACTCGTGAACAAGACCCCGAGATACTTAAACTCCTCCACTTGGGGCAAGGACTCCCCACCCACGCGAAGAGAGCAAACCACCTTTTTCCGGTCAAGAACCATGGCCTCAGATTTGGAAGAGCTGATTCTCATCCCAGCTGCTTCACACTCGGCTGCAAACCGTCCCAGTGCATGCTGCAGGTCCTGGTTTGAAGAAGCCATCAGAACGACATCATCTGCAAACAGCAGAGATGAGATCCTGTGGTTCCCAAACCGGACACCCTCCGGCCCCTGACTGCGCCTAGAAATTCTGTCCATATAAATTATGAACAGAACCGGTGACAAAGGGCAGCCCTGGCGGAGTCCAACATGCACCGGGAACAGGTCTGACTTACTGCCGGCAATGCGAACACAGCTCCTGCTCCGGTTATACAGGGACCGGACAGCCCTTAGCAAAGGGCCCCGGACCCCATACTCCCAGAGCACTCCCACAAAGCGCCCGGGGCACACGGTCGAATGCCTTCTCCAGATCCACAAAGCACATGTGGACTGGTTGGGCAAACTCCCATGAACCCTCGAGCACCCGATGGAGAGTATAGAGCTGGTCCAGTGTTCCACGACCGGGACGAAAACCACTCTGCTCCTCCTGAATCCGAGGTTCGACTATCGGACCAATTCTCCTCTCCAGTACCCTGGAATAGACCTTACCGGGAGGCTGAGAAGTGTGATCCCTCTGTGATTGGAACACACCCTCCGGTCCCCCTTCTTATACAGAGGACCACCACCCCGGTCTGCCAGTCCAGAGGCACTGTCCCAGATCGCCACGCGATGTTGCAGAGACGTGTCAGCCAAGACAGTCCCACAACATCCAGAGACTTAAGATACTCAGGACGGATCTCATCCACCCCGAAGCCTTGCCACCAAGGAGCTTGCCAACAACCTCAGTGACTTCGGCCAGGGTGATGGATGAGTCCGCCTCCGGTCCCCAGCCTCCGCTTCCTCTTCGGAAGACGTGACAGCGGGATTGAGGAGATCCTCAAAGTATTCCTTCCACCGTCCGACAACATCCCCAGTCGAGGTCAACAGCTCTCCACCCGCACCGCACAAGGTGCTGGTGAAGCACTGCTTCCCCCTCCTGAGCCGTCGGACGGTTTGCCAGAATTTCTTTGAGGCCGACCGATAGTCCTCCTCCATGGCCTCCGAACCTCTCCCAGTCCTGAGTTTTTGCCTCTGTGACCGCACGGGCTGCAGCACGCTTAGCCTGCCGGTACCTGTCAGCTGCCTCGGGAGTCCCACGAGCCAACAAGGCCCGATAGGACTCCTTCTTCAGCCTGACGGGCATCCCTTACTTCCGGCGTCCACCACCGTGTTCGGGGATTGCCGCCGCGACAGGCACCAGAAACCTTGCGACCACAGCTACGAGCCGCCGCATCGACAATGGAGGTGGAAAACATGGTCCACTCGGACTCAATGTCCCCAACCTCCCCCGGGATCTGGGAGAAGCTCTCCCGGAGGTGTGAGTTGTAGACCCTGCTGACAGAGGGCTCCGCCAGACGTTCCCAGCAGACCCTCACGATACGCTTGGGCCTGCCAAGTCTGTCCGGCTTCCTCCCCCGCCAGCGGATCCAACTCACCACCAGGTGGTGATCGGTTGACAGCTCCGCCCCTCTCTTCACCCGAGTGTCCAAGACGCGCGCGGCGGAGAGTCAGATGATACGACAACAAAGTCGATCATCGACCTCCGGCCTAGGGTGTCCTGGTGCACTGATGGACACCCTTGTGCTTGAACATGGTGTTAGTTATGGACAAACTGTAACTAGCACAGAAGTCCAACAACTGAACACCGCTCGGGTTCAGATCAGGGGGGCCGTTCCTTCCGATTACCCCTCTCTAGGTGTCACTGTCGCTGCCCACGTGGGCGTTGAAGTCCCCCAGTAGAACAACGGAGTCCCCGGATGGTGCACTGTCTAGTACCCCTCCCAGGGACTCCAAGAAGGCCTGGTACTCTGCACTGCTGTTCGGCCCGTAGGCTGCCACAACAGTGAGAGACCTGTCCCCCACCCGGAGGCGGAGGGACGCGACCCTCTCGTTCACTGGGGTAAACTCCAACACGTGACGGCTGAGCTGTGGGGCTATGAGCAGGCCCACACCAGCCCGCCGCCTCTCCCCGCCGGCAACGCCAGAGAAATGGAGCGTCCAGCCCCTCTCGAGGAGACGGGTTCCAGAGCCCAGGCTGTGCGTGGAGGCGAGGCCGACTATATCTAGCCGGTAACGCTCAACCTCCCGCACAAGCTCAGCTCCCTTCCCCAGCGAAGTGACATTCCATGTCCCTAGAGCCAGTTTCTGTGTCCGGAGATCTGGTCGCCGAAGCCCCTGCCTTCGGCTGCCGCCCAGATCTCTCTACACCGGCCCACAATAGGATCTCAAATAGTGAAATCATTGTGAGGTCACAAACAGAGCATGGAGCCTACAATAACTGTGACATCATCTTGGAGGAAGAACAAGCAGCTAATACATACCCTGTTATTTTACCTCACAGATGACGTCATCAGTTTAGTCAGGTTTTGGGGACATCGTAGCTGAGATAAAAAATGATCTCACTTAATGGGCAAAATGTGGTTGAAAAGTGAAAGTTGATTAGACGTCTACATTACAGATCTAATATCTCATATACTAATATAGTAATTTAATAGCTCTGACCCAGAATCAGGGTTATTAATGGAATATATTTCAAAAAGGAAATATCCTCATTCCAATGCTGTTGAAACAATGGCTGTATGTCATCTAGACGTCTAATAAACTTTCACATTACAACACATTTAGCTGGGTTTTTATGTCTTTTGACCTCCAAGTCACCAAATGAATGCTTACTGGCATTTCTTTTACATGAATGTGTTGTACTGTTATTGTTGGGGATTTATTTTTTGTTTGTATAGCCCCTTTATGAACTACATTAAATGTTCATTACAACCAAGTAAAATCCAACAAGACTCAACGGTAGGGGAGGCATAGCACAACTACTGCTACCGAATAACTAAATAAGTGACTAAATGAATGACAAAAATACTTCTTAAATAAATAAATCCATGCAAAGCATAATACAACCCATGTAAAAGACGACATATTGGCTCTTGACAGTGTGGTTATTTGAGACACCAAACCATGAAGATTTCAGACGGCATTCAGAGTAGTTAGCATTACATATTAGTGCAATGACTGCTTTAACTTTGAACAAATTTTAAAAAGCGGTGTGACCATTTACGAAGACGGAATGGTCCAGTGGGGGTCCTACACCCCACAGAGACAGAGGTTGGGGGGACGGAACGAGCCGAGGCCAGCTTTCCCAGGGCCGGTTATTGCACGCTGACGTTTACGTCACAACGCCGGAGCGGGACACTCTGGAGATCATCAGCGACTCTGGTCGTTCACCTCTGAAGGTGCGGGGGAGGTCCGTGGCATTCCATCTAAGGGAGCCGGGTCGACCCAGTTCGATCGATATTGTGTTGTCCAGTCTTATTTATAGCCTTCCATAGCTGAACTGGTGACATCATTGTGTGGGGTCACAAATCGATGTCAGATCTGAACTGTGACATTGTCTGTGAGGTCGCAAACAGAGCATGGAGCATACAATATTATCTCAACTGTGACATCATTGTGAGGTCACATGAGAGGCTAACTGTGGCAACTTTGACATCATGTGTTAGGTCACAAGTCAAGCAGAGTATCCTACAATATTATCTCAGAGCATGGAGCCTACAATAACTGTGACATCATATTGAAGGTACAACAACAAGCTAATACATACCCTGTTATTTTACCTCACAGATGACATCATCAGTTTAGTCAGGTTTTGGGGACATCGTAGCTGAGATAAAAAATGATCTCACTTAATGGGCAAAATGTGGTTGAAAAGTGAAAGTTGATTAGACGTCTACATTACAGATCTAATATCTCATATACAAATATAGTAATTTAATAGCTCTGACCCAGAATCATGGTTAGTAAAGGAATATATTTCAAAAAGGAAATATCCTCATTCCAATGCTGTTGAAACAATGGCTGTATGTCATCTAGACGTCTAATAAACTTTCACATTACAACACATTTAGCCGGGTCTTTATGTCTTTTGACCTCCAAGTCACCAAATGAATGCTTACTGGCATTTCTTTTACATGAATGTGTTGTACTGTTATTGTTGGGGATTTATTTTTTGTTTGTATAGCCCCTTTATGAACTACATTAAATGTTCATTACAACCAAGTAAAATCCAACAAGACTCAACGGTAGGGGAGGCATAGCACAACTACTGCTACAGAATAACTAAATAAGTGACTAAATGAATGAAAAAAAAAGACTTCTTGAATAATACAACCCATGTAAAAGACGACATATTGGCTCTTGACAGTGTGGTTATTTGAGACACCAAACCATGAAGATTTCAGACAGCATTCAGAGTAGTTAGCATTACATATTAGTGCAATGACTGCTTTTACTTTGAACAGATGTTAAAAAAGCGGTGTGACCATTTACGAAGACGGAATGGTCAAGTGGGGGTCCTACACCCCACAGAGACAGAGGTTGGGGGGACGGAACGAGCCGAGGCCAGCTTTCCCAGGGCCGGTTATTGCACGCTGACGTTTACGTCACAAAGCCGGAGCGGGACACTCTGGAGATCGTCAGCGACTCTGGTCGTTCACCTCTGAAGGTGCGGGGGAGGTCCGTGGCATTCCATCTAAGGGAGCCGGGTCGACCCAGTTCGATCGATATTGTGTTGTCCAGTCTTATTTATAGCCTTCCATAGCTGAACTGGTGACATCATTGTGTGGGGTCACAAATCGATGTCAGATCTGAACTGTGACATCGTCTGTGAGGTCGCAAACAGAGCATGGAGCATACAATAATCTCAACTGTGACATCATTGTGAGGTCACATGAGAGGCTAACTGTGCCAACTGTGACATCATGTGTTAGGTCACAAGTCAAGCAGAGTATCCTACAATATTATCTCAACTGGTGAAATCATTGTGAGGTCACAAACAGAGCATGGAGCCTACAATAACTGTGACATCATCTTGGAGGTACAACAACAAGCTAATACATACCCTGTTATTTTACCTCACAGATGACGTCATCAGTTTAGTCAGGTCTTGGGGACATCGTAGCTGAGATAAAAAATTATCTCACTTAATGGGCAAAATGTGGTTGAAAAGTGAAAGTTGATTAGACGTCTACATTACAGATCTAATATCTCATATACTAATATAGTAATTTAATAGCTCTGACCCAGAATCATGGTTAGTAAAGGAATATATTTCAAAAAGGAAATATCCTCATTCCAATGCTGTTGAAACAATGGCTGTATGTCATCTAGACGTCTAATAAACTTTCACATTACAACAAATTTAGCTGGGTCTTTATGTCTTTTGACCTCCAAGTCACCAAATGAATGCTCACTGGCATTTCTTTTACATCAATGTGTTGTACTGTTATTGTTGGGGATTTATTTTTTGTTTGTATAGCCCATTTATGATCTACATTAAATGTTCATTACAACCAAGTAAAATCCAACAAGACTCAACGGTAGGGGAGGCATAGCACAACTACTGCTACCGAATAACTAAATATGTGACTAAATGAATGACAAAAAGACTTCTTAAATAAATAAATCCACGCAAAGCATAATACAACCCATGTAAAAGACGACATATTGGCTCTTGACAGTGTGGTTATTTGAGACACCAAACCATGAAGATTTCAGACAGCATTCAGAGTAGTTAGCATTACATATTAGTGCAATGACTGCTTTAACTTTGAACAGATGTTAAAAAGCGGTGTGACCATTTACGAAGACGGAATGGTCCAGTGGGGGTCCTACACCCCACAGAGACAGAGGTTGGGGGGACGGAACGAGCCGAGGCCAGCTTTCCCAGGGCCGGTTATTGCACGCTGACGTTTACGGAGCGGGACACTCTGGAGATCGTCAGCGACTCTGGTCGTTCACCTCTGAAGGTGCGGGGGAGGTCCGTGGCATTCCATCTAAGGGAGCCGGGTCGACCCAGTTCGATCGATATTGTGTTTTCCAGTCTTATTTATAGCCTTCCATAGCTGAACTGGTGACATCATGTGTGGGGTCACAAATCGTTGTCAGATCTGAAATGTGACATCGTCTGTGAGGTCACATACAGAGCATGGAGCATACAATATTATCTCAACTGTGACATCATTGTGAGGTCACATGAGAGGCTAACTGTGGCAACTTTGACATCCTGTGTTAGGTCACAAGTCAAGCAGAGTATCCTACAATAATATCTCATCTGTGACATCATTGTGAGTTCAAATGAGAGGCGGTGCCAACTGTGACATCATGTGTGAGGTCACAAATTGATGTCAAATCTGAACTGTGACATTGTCTGTTAGGTCACAAACAGAGCATGGAGCCTACAATAATATATCAACTGTGACATCATTGTGAGGTCACATGAGAGGCTAACTGTGCCAACTGTGACATCATGTGTGAAGTCACAAGTCAAGCAGAGGATCCTACAATAGTATCTCAACTGGTGAAAGCATTGTGAGGTCACAAACAGAGCATGGAGCCTACAATAACTGTGACATCATCTTGGAGGAACAACAAGCAGCTAATACATACCCTGTTATTTTACCTCACAGATGACGTCATCAGTTTAGTCAGGTTTTGGGGACATCGTAGCTGAGATAAAAAATGATCTCACTTAATGGGCAAAATGTGGTTGAAAAGTGAAAGTTGATTAGACGTCTACATTACAGACCTAATATTTCATATACTAATATAGTAATTTAATAGCTCTGACCCAGAATCAGGGTTATTAAAGGAATATATTTCAAAAAGGAAATATCCTCATTCCAATGCTGTTGAAACAATGGCTGTATGTCATCTAGACGTCTAATAAACTTTCACATTACAACACATTTAGCTGGGTCTTTATGTCTTTTGACCTCCAAGTCACCAAATGAATGCTTCTTTGCATTTCTTTTACATGAATGTGTTGTACTGTTATTGTTGGGGATTTATTTTTTGTTTGTATAGCCCCTTTATGAACTACATTAAATGTTCATTACAACCAAGTAAAATCCAACAAGACTCAACGGTAGGGGAGGCATAGCACAACTACTGCTACCGAATAACTAAATAAGTGACTAAATGAATGAAAAAAAAAGACTTCTTGAATAAATAAATCCATGCAAAGCATAATACAACCCATGTAAAAGACGACATATTGGCTCTTGACAGTGTGGTTATTTGAGACACCAAACCATGAAGATTTCAGACAGCATTCAGAGTAGTTAGCATTACATATTAGTGCAATGACTGCTTTAACTTTGAACAGATGTTAAAAAGCGGTGTGACCATTTACGAAGACGGAATGGTCCAGTGGGGGTCCTACACCCCACAGAGACAGAGGTTGGGGGGACGGAACGAGCCGAGGCCAGCTTTCCCAGGGCCGGTTATTGCACGCTGACGTTTACGGAGCGGGACACTCTGGAGATCGTCAGCGACTCTGGTCGTTCACCTCTGAAGGTGCGGGGGAGGTCCGTGGCATTCCATCTAAGGGAGCCGGGTCGACCCAGTTCGATCGATATTGTGTTGTCCAGTCTTATTTATAGCCTTCCATAGCTGAACTGGTGACATCATTGTGAGGTCACATACTATAGCCTGATAGCCTAAAATAAAATGACAACTGTGAAATCATTGTGAGCTCACAAACATAGATGAAGCCTACAATAATATCTCAATAATATCAGGATTGTTTGACTTTGCTACAGTATACAAATGATAGGCTTGTCATACTTCACAGCCTTATGTTAACATTTACTTTTTTTTGTGCTTTGTTAGATTTATTATGCAATGTTCCCCACAGGACTATCCCAACATTCCCCTGGTCATTTGTAACATGTCAGTTACCCCCATGTTCCTTCAATATCATGACAATATTTGGGTTGGGTCATTGGCTGTATTATTATCCATAATAAAAACAAATTGTCCTTGATGAAAGTGTCAGTTTTTTAGCTCATACAGAGCTGCATGTCAGTTTTTTTCTCTGATTCAACCCAAAAGCTTTAGGATTCAAAGCCGGTTTGACTCTCCAGCTCTCCATACTGCAAAAATTCTGAGTCAAGTGTTGTCACAACCGAATCAACCCTCTGTTCAAATATAAGATAGCTTATGTCTGACACAAACACACATGAAGAGAGATGCACAAAATCCTGTATCACACTTGTCATTGCTGTCTGTACTTTGCTGTTCTGCATGCTGTAAGCTTATGCCTGGACTTCGGATGAAACCTAACACCAAACATACTATATCACTATCTTTACCAAATGAATTTCCATTTTGAATTTGAATCACAGTGAAACAGTTTTTAGCAAGCCTTTTCTCAGTGTTGTAAGTGTCACCAGGGGGCGATATTATCATTTTTCCTCCCTATGTGGATTTCATCATTTATTCCATGTGAGGCTTTTTGGATATTTGAAAAAGCACCACAAATCTGAACCTTCTTGAATGCAGTCCAAATACAGACCAATTGCTTATATGATTCTATCTCTTTAGCTGTTGAATGTGCACAGTCAGTATCATTTTCACATTACAAGTACAATTAGAAGAGTAAGATCCAAGTCAACACTGTGCAGCTGCCAGACCACATTTGGAACTCACATTATACATTAATAATTGCAAGTCATTATAGTTCAACATAAATGTTCATGCTGTGTATATTTTCTTCATTCACATATTGCATACATTTAAATAACTAATTCTTAAGTGGATAAGATTAGTAACAATACATACCAGGCAGTAGACTCAGTTTTGCTAACACATGCAATGGACAAACCTGAGGAGGCTATCTGAGGCCTGAGGAGATGGCATCTAAATGGACAACAAATCAAGTATTTTGTGGGTCTAGGAGGTTTATGTTTGTCAGAATGGTGCGAAAATCAATGGACTCCTGAGGGGGTGGCTGTGCTCTGATAGGTCTACTCCTGTCTTCACTGCGGAGCAGGAATCAGTCAAGGATATTAATCTAAACATCAGTCATGCATGGGGAACACCCCACAAGGAGAATAAGCTTGCTCATCCATGCATCTCCTAGGGGAGGTAGGGGGGCTTTGAGGAAGGGAGTTGAATGGGTAAGTATGTCAGGGTATCATCTCAGGAGATGTGATGTGGGCTGACTTTAGGCACACAGACAATAAAACCCAAACTGAAGAGGTTGGCACCATCAGAACTGAAATTTGTGCATAGCTCACTGAACCACATTATAATCTGTACTACAAAAATGTCAGACAGAGCTTAGAACACCACAGTCCAAACAGTAACCAGCCAAGAACAATACATATCTCCTGTGTGGGGAAAGAAGAAAGCTATATTTCTTATGTTAATGTGATTTATCTTATTGCAATCTAATCCTCCAGCCATTGTAATAAGTAGCTGGAAATATTAAAATTCAGGACCAGTCCATTTTCTTATTACCTGCACTATGCTGTATTTCATTTTCTCTCATCACCTTTATAAAATGTCTGCTCTGCCTCTCTTTTTCTACTGCTCGTACTGGGCTATCTTCCCAAGGACAAGTACAGCTGTTGAGTCGCTTCCTCCATGAGGATACCCCATACTGACTGCAGGGCATCTGAACTTTTCACTCCACAGCTAATCTAATGTACCACAACTGGAAAGTGCGCTAACAGCTACAGAAACATGCCAACATAGTCAATTTTAACTTGCTAATCGATGGCATAACCTAAGCTGAAAATCATGGGTGGAATTTAAAATGAAACTCCTAGAGATACAGTACAGCTGAGTAGAGGCAGATTTTTAACCGATTCCATATTCAGCTATACTGGATCTGTTATAACTCGATACTAAACCCAATACATATGGTGACAAAATGTTAAATAATTGCAGAGGTTTCAGTAGAGTCAAGTCACATCTCCCAGTCTTGATATGTCTGTCCTGTATTTCAGAAATGTAGAACTTACTGTATATTGGTACAGCTATCTGTAGCTGTGACATTACAACAATAATGTGATGTTCCATTGATGCCCATGTCATCTGTGTGCATCCAGTGTCTCCTCCTCATTGAAGGCAAGTAAGTATGCAAGTAAACTTTTCTCCATGTAAAGTTTTCTTAGGGTCAAAACATATTTATTCCCAAACCCATTTGTTAGTCATCCATAGTCTGAAGATATGGTGCTTGTCCTGGCAACAGAGTGCAGCGTCACAACTGAAGCAGATGAATAGCCTCATCGTAATGTTTAGACCAGTCAGTCTGCTCTTGTATGCTTGAGAAATCATCAATGTTTATGAGGCAATCTCTTCCCAGACAGATAAAATGACAAATCACCAAACACAGTCATTTGAGAGAATAGCTACACACAAAAAACAATTAGAGCATCTGTTTCTTTTTATAAAGATTATTTTGGTAGTTTCCTTCATGCAAAGTGTACAGTGAAACGAGACATGGCAATGACATGTCACAAAACTCAGCCATGCGTAACCTCCACAATTTACAGTTCCTCCATGAAGGCAGCCTGGAGAAGACTTTTGTTTGTTTTCAGCAAATGTTAATAATGATTTATTATGATAAGACCATAAACTACATATAGTATGTTAATCTTAACTAAATATACCTGATTAGTTACATTTTACATTGTAGTGCTGGGAAGGTCGAGTCTTTCCTTGATTCGGTATATATCCAGACAGTACCTCTAAATGGATCAAACTTGCAACTTTCTCAGGTTTTGAAGTCCTGTACCTAATTACACATTGTGAACCTCTTAGCCACTAGAGGGCACGGCACACTAATAGTTTGTGCTGGTATTTTTTAAAGAAATTTCATTCCTTTAATTAATATTTATTACTTTTCCAGTAAATACAAATCCTCAAACACTTCTGTATTTTGTCGAATGAGAGTACTCAAAAATATGAAAAGAATGGAGACAATTCAAGTATTATTGTCACTAGAACACAAAACAAGCAACCAAATTAACAACAAAGCTACAAAAGCCTGCCCCGACAAACCCTTCAGGCAAAGTAGCTGCCTGCAGGGTTCCAGTACCTCCCGAACTAATGGCTGAATAGCAGCATACACCGGGGGCCAGCAGTATCTTTTTCAGAGAAAACTGCCGAGCTGAGACGAGGTTCAGTAAAGGAGGCAAGTGCAAATATTACAAGGTGTCATCAAAGTAGAGGGGCCCTAGAGGGGAAGAAATCAAAGTAAACAAATGCTGGATAGTCCAGTTTTCCCCAGACACATTGGTGGGTTTGTTGATAGCACTTCCATGGAAAACAACATAATAAATCACACAAGTCTTGACAATGACTTACACTGTTAATATACTGACCTGCTGATAATAACTGCATAACTCATTGTACATGGTATGTAGTAAGTTAACATGCAGTAGAAAAAGTTTTTCCTTATCCGAATAAAGGGTCTAAGGACAGAGGATGTTGTGTGCTGTACAGATTGTAAAGCCACTTGAGGCAAATTTGTGATTTGTGATATTGGGCTGTATAAATAAAACTGACTGGACTTGAGAATTTTCTGTTGTAAGTCTTGGATAATTTCTCTATTACTATTATTTCTATATTATAATGGTCAGTTACTTTTAGTGCCAATAATTACCTCATATTTATAAAATATATGTAATTTCTGATGTGCAACACAAAGTGCTACCTTCCTGTATGTTTTATACAGACCATATCATTGGGAAAGCACCACAAGGGACTCTGTAATCTACAGACACATATTTCCTCTCTGGATAAGTAAAAGGTTATTTCACTTGTCTAAATGACAAGTGGCTGAAAGAATAATGTCAAGTCGTGCTGGGCATTATGCTCATAGTGAAAATGGACCTAGAAGAGACTAAATTGTTGAAAAGGATCATGTACAAATGGGATTCAATTTGTATTCAGTTGGAACAATTGGTAAAAATTCACCTGAATGGTTGAAACTGAGCAGCTGAAAGAAGCAGGCTGTAGTGAACAGTTGACACTGAGCAGAAACTGCCCCAAATGTGCTCACTACATGTATACGATTAAAGATAATAATACTGCCTAATATGTGGTTGTCAGAGACATCAGTGGGAGTAAAGGTCAGGCTTTTAGAAGTTGAAAGATGTTGAAAGATGATTGACTCATTACATGTCAGTCTACATTGATGTGGTGCTTCTTATTCATACCTCCACATGCATTTCTAAAGCATCTCAAAACTACCTGACTACCTTGACAACTTCTAATTCGTAAAAAATATCCTTTCATTTTACGGAGAGATTAGTACTTATTAGTCATGTCAAAAAACTTTCCATTTTATATGTACACGTTTGCTTCAGTCATAGATTTTGGTCAGTGCCACCACACTGTAAATTTTTTGACATGGTAAGACAAATTTAGCATGCTTATTTAAATCTTGTGGTAGTGATAGTTATGACCTAAATTTTGAATTAACATTACATTACATGGTTGGTTTGCCTGGAGATGAAATCTTGTTAGCAACTGGGATTCTTGGATGGTCCTTTAATGGCTTGGACTAATATGCTTCTGGCCATATTTGAGTGTGGTTGGTGCAATGGTTTGCTGTTGAATGAGAAAGTCAAAGGAGTCCAATTAGACTTGAGAGTTAGATGGGAATAGGCCTAAATTAAGATTTGCCTTTATATGACTCCAGTAGTAGTGGTAGACAAATTAAGATCCTTTATTTAAGTAAAAGTAGCAATACCACAACTTAAAAATACTCCAGTAGCCTACAACTTAAATCCCTGCATTAACACATTTACTTAAGTAAAACTACATAAGTACTATCAGCTGTTCTCCTGAGATAAAGAGATAATTAACTCCTTATCATGAGAAAACTACTCTGTTAGCCTGAGATAAGGAGATGCTAACGAGAGATAATTAACTGGTAATCTTGACATAACGGGATTAAATATTGATTGGGACCACTACAGGTATCCACAACTATCAGGTAAATGTAGTGGAGGAAAAAGGGAAATATTTCCCTATGAAATATAATACAAGTATAAATGTAAAAAAATACTAAATGGAAATACTTGAGTAGAGTACAAAGTGTAAATAATAAATCTAATGATGGTTGTTATTAGCAACACCTGTGCTACTGTGCTTTTACTACTGTAAAATGTCCACTGTGAAAAAGGCCTATTTTATGGAGTGAACCCTTCATGCTACTTCAGGGTGACAACTCTCATGCTACAATCTTTTTGCTGCCACATATCAAACGCATCCTTCGAAAATTAGACGGTACTATTAAGTTTCAATACCCATTCAATACCCACACACTCTTTTGATTGGCTACTACTGCTACTGTAACGCTACTTGGCAAATTTTGCTGTTAACCCTACAAACACTTGCTGCTACCTCAGCTGCTTGTCATATAACTGGCAATTCATTATCTAGCGGCTTCTAGCTGGAGTTGCCACCATTCAGAGACTCTTCATCATGCTGCATCTGTCACCTTGGCCTCAAACACAAACTTCATGCTGGAAGTGGAGTTTTCCTGTCCTGCTGTCTGCAGCCTGGGACCACAGTGACTCTTCACTTCAACAAGCTAGCTAAGCTAAGTATTTTGTGTTTGTGCTAGCATAGTTACAGCTCTTGAGTCTTGTCTTTGCCCTGTTCAGTCTGTTTATGTGCTTGGCAAAATGGCTGCCAAGGCTGCTGGAGTTGCTTGTGGTCACTTTCTTGGCATCTGCTTACTTCTAATTCTGCTATAATGCTACTATTATTTAATTTTAATTGTGAATGAAGTTCTAGTAGTAGCTTTTTTCTTTTGGTTGTTATGTGGCAGGTGCATTAAGATATATACTAAATAGTGGTGAGTTATGAGTACAATCTCATTTGGCTCTAACATGACTCAAATGTTAGTATTATGAGCTGAATTGTTTTTGCGGCTATTTTTCCTAGCTTATTGTTGTTGTTTTGGGGGACTTTTTTGTTGGCTCACTAGGAAGGGTCTCTAGTAGTGGGTAATACTGTGAGCCTCTTGGCTTTCGGGATGTAAATGTGACTTGTCGCAATGAATGAATATTTATTCACATAATATTATCCTTGTAATGTTGGCTTCATGGGAAACTCAAGGCTGTTGTAACACAAGGCTGTCACATTCACATTTCCTCCACAGACTTCATATTCAGCTCAGCAGTAGAGAAATATTTCAGCTCAAAGTAATAGGTTAATGTGACAGCTTTCTGTACTATTTTTCATAATTACATCTGAAGTGCTGAGCTTCAGTTCTATAGTTTATGCTGCTGCTGCTACACTCAACTGCACTTATTGCCAACTTAAACTCATATCCACATACTTAAGGTCTGCTGCATAACAACACTACATAACATTACATAAGTAGAGATTGTCTGCTTCAAGCCATGAATTTGTGTGAGTTTAATATGCTTTAGTTAATAATTACTTGCTGCACAGATTACATTTGCCTGTTGCTGCACATCAGCTGGAATGTTGGGATAATATTTTTCCATCTCATTTCATTAGATTAGTTTATTCTCCTCAATGTTTGGAGGTGCTTTGTAATGGCCACATGGCAGCTGGTGGATTCTACATAATCTGGCGTCAGGTTGCCTAATGTGATTGTGGTGGGGTGGAGTTTATTAGTGTCACGCCGTTATTTCTGCGGAGTGACACAAAATCGTGAACTTGACGAGGCCAGGACTTATGCGCAAAATATCTACATTGTACGTTCTGTATTCGTATAAATCAGTTCCATGTCAGTTGGCCAACTGAAAGGTTAAGATGTGTTTCTGCACCTTTTGAACTACTTCACAAGTGCCTCCCAGCTGCAGCGTAATGGTGTCATCCCTTGTACAGAACTGCATGTCTGTGAGATTGAAGACTCCCCCAAGTGGCTTTTGGCGGACCAGACAATTACTGGGGATGTCTTTGGGCTGCAGTATTTTCTGTAATGTTTTTCATGGCCTGAAATCAGTCGTGTGTTTTACCAAACACTCAGTCACACTAACAGACACATGAAAGCACTTTATCTTTATTCTTTACTGTAAAGAACAGCAATTTCTGGACAAAAGGATGGAACAGTTTGTCAGTAGCCCAATAAATAAACCTAAGTAATAGAAAGAAGAAACAATTGCATTATACTTTTCTCATGTTGGGCATTCAACACTATGAATTCCTTTCTTCACAATACTGACTCCACGTCACGGAGAGAAGCACATTACTGCATGTTTAGTGTTAACATTGGCATTTGTTTTCTGAACAATTGAGATAACTCTTAAGCAGGCATCCCGTGATGTTGGGTTGCTGCTTATGTGAAAAAAAACGTATTCACTGGACCGGAGCCAGACAGCAACAGTAACCTTCAAAGTCTGTAGACAGCAGTACGGCCTTGTTTATTGAAAATACTCAGTAATGTTCACATTGGAACCCCTCTGCTTTGTTCTTTGCTCTGTACAGACTTTAGAAGATTTCATTTTTTAGGATTCTTTGATCTTTTTATGTCTATTTCATTGCAGTTTGGAAATCTCAGGTTCAGATAGTGATACTGTTGATATTATTGATGCTACAAAAACCAAAGCTTGTTGGGATTGCTTTGTCTGTTTTCTCACAGAGAATGGCTTTGAGGATTTGCAGTTTTCACTTATAGTACTAAATCATTTATGAATTCAAATGGGTGAATTGTTGCAGCACCTCCTAGCCAAAGTTCACCAGTGCAGCCTGAAAACATGTTTACATGTAAGGCTCTGCAAAAGCAAAATATTACTCTCTGACTAACTACAGTATTCCAGCTTTATACCATGTTTCTACCAGCAGTTTTCATAGGAAAACTCAATTTCTTACATCCTGACCCTTAAAATACCTTTGGGATAAACATTTTTGCTGTCATTTCAGAAACCTATTTGGATGATGAATTACTGGTGGACAGGAATCAAATGTTAAGTAACTGTAATACCCAGGCACAATATAAATGGTGAGCTTATGAAAATGTGTACATCTTAAGCTCTATGTTGTGCCTTGCCTATTTGACCTGTTTTGTGTATAATGTACAATAGTCCTAGATATTGTGAGTTGTATATGTTGATGCCAAACTGCACAGAACTATCATGAGACATTTTAATTGGCTGTGCTTTGATTTGATTGTGTGCAACCTGCTTTGTTCCCTGTAGGATGTCCTCACACTGTACTGCTTGGTTTTATCCCTAACAAATCACAGTGTAAACACCACAGACAAAATGACTTGCATGCACAGACAAAAGAATCAGACAAAAATACTTTTCAAATGAGCCTCCAAAGGAACATCAGCACAGAAAATTTGCACCTCTGAGGCTTGAATGTGACCAAGAAGGGCTGTATAACTCCAAGACAAAAAACAACGTCCTTTTAATCCCCATTTCCAGTCGCTACATCTCTTACAGTAAGAACATGAACAAGAGAGGCCAACATACAGAGTCCAGTCACTGAGTATATACTGTAGAGAGCAACTTCCCAACAAAAACACAAAGTCCACTATGTTCCCGGAGCTGTGTTTGTGGAGGAAGTCTTTGATCTCTCAATGCGTAGGGACATGCAGTGAAATTGCTGGAGAGAGAACACAGTGTGTACAACTCTGCTTGCAGACAGCTGCTAATTCACAGTTAGGTTTGAAAAGTGCACACAAGGTACTGATCTTGTAAGTAGCTCGATGAATATTATCTCTACTGTACGTCTTTAAAATACCATAACACGTAGTGTTACAGAGATCAATGTAAGACAGCGATACTTATCAGATGTAAAAATAAATGATGTGACATATCAATATTCACAAAAACGATTGGAATTGATTTCACAATATCTACAATTCACAACTTGGTTACACTATTCTGAGCGATTAGAATTGTTGCCATTTAGTTTATAATAATTTGTTCACTTTATCTATTTGTCTACGGCTTTCTACCCATCAAGATATTTGCATCAATGCTGTAGAGGTTATGTCGTATAAAACATATAATATTTAATGCTGTACTGAATAGCATAAATATATTCCTATAGTAATATACTCTTAATATACTGTATCTTATAGGATGACATGTTTCTGCTGAAGTTAACTCTGGCCCTGTGAGGAAAAGATTTACCACAAGAATAACACAATCCTAACCAAAGCTAAATGGCAACAATACAGTAGAGTCCTGTTTATCAAAAAATCCTGAATTACCACAAACTCTTGACCTAATATGCCTGTTGTACATGCAAAATACTGTTTTATTACAATTTCTTCTTTTAAAAATGATCATTAATTTCTTATTTTTGCACTATTGCATGTTTTGTTTGTTATGAGCATCAGTCTGAGCAGTTTGGATGACAGAGATTCTACTGTACTTCAGCTGCAGAGGGCAGAGGTTGTGTGGCTCTGAAAGTGTTTTTCTTCCCTTTTTTGCTACCCAAGACACAAGATATGTGAATTAAAAAGGTAATTCTGCATATTTTGCTCAGCAAAAAATAAAAAAAAAATGATTTAAAAATTTTGACCAATCGGGAAATGGGTTGAAGTAGTTGTCTGATGCAAGACTTAAGTATTAATATACAGTAATGACTAATGACTAATTTTGAATGATTAAGTATATATTACATTCAAGAGTAATATCACAAATGAAATAGATCAAACTCTAAACAAATCTCCTGGTAAACCATTTTTGATACAGCAGTAAGATATTGACAAAATTCACTTCTTCTGAAAGATGTACCCATGTTTTTTTTTTTGCCTTTCTATAAATATTTTGGTCATATACATTCATGGGGCACATGTTATCTTGTCAAGAATTTTAAAAATATGTATAGAAATATATAAGTATTGATAGATTTCACCCACAAAAATGCTTTCTGAATGTGGATGGGATTAAATTGAATTCTTTTACACTACTGAACAGTCCTAACATGCATTTGTCATGTGAATGCATCTTTGGTCACCACGTTATACAAGATACTAATCATGTCAACTGGCTAAAGGCGCATGGGCATATTGATGATATTTATGACTGAGAAGGGTTGTGTCACTCAGAGGATGTTGGTCTTTGAGGCAAGTTATTTCACAAATTCAATTCAAATACTCAGCAACTGCTGCTCCTCATAATTACTTACCTAGAGTACCTCGATCACATTACTCAGAGGAATCATGCATAAACATTAGCGCTCTGTGTCATCAGATCCTGAATTGGCAGCAGCCAGCAGGCATTAAACACCCTCAGCAGATGTGTACCATGAATCAGTTTGTTTGAGACAAAATTATAAAAATCAAGTCTGTAAAGGACACAAGGTGCCTCACAATAGTCCTCACAGTAACAGTGTAACAGATCATGAAATATTTTGATTCAAAAAGCCAAATTCTGTCAGCAGTCTGATTGTTATTTTCCTATGGTGATGAAAAATATGTGGAAGTATTAAAAATTTAAAACGTTCACCTGGTTTGTAATTTGATGTGACTATAAAAATTGACGAGTTTCTCACAAATCTCATCCAGAGTTTATAGTGTCATGATTCATCATGTCGGTCCAGTCATTGTTTGAGTTTATAATGTGTGTATTGTTTTGAATTTGAAAATGATTTACCAGGAGATACTCATGCTGTTCCATTTGTGTTGCAAGTCTCTGGATGGCTGAAATGAACAATGTGTTCTCTAGGGACTTTTGACACGTGTTTTGATTGGATGTAATGGTTAAAAGATTCTGTCTTCTACAATGCATAATTAAATACAATGTCAACATTTTTTACCACCCATCACAACTTTCAATCATAATGAAATTAATAAGAAATAAATATCTGATACATTGCTCATTCGTTTTTGAAGAATAATGAACAACAAAACAGAATAATTATCCTTGAAAGAGCCTGATCTTACCTGGATTACTAGTTTGAAATGTGACCTAAATGTGTTTTCCAAGGTGGGAGCTAAATCAAGAATTGTAGTTACTGTAGCCATGCATTTCCATTTCCAAACTGACTTCCTCTTTCCTCATTTTATATTTTAATGTTTGTAACTTAGATAGATGTAGAGCCAACTCTGTGTGTGTGTGTGTGTGTGTGTGTGTGTGTGTTAGTACACTGAATTAAACCTAAAATCTGTGGGCTACCAAATGAGGGTAAAAACACTTTAAGAACTCTGTGCCAACCGTAAATTATTAGCATCACATCAATATGCACAAATAATTGGAGTTTAAGTGTGTTTATGCTGAGACTATGAGTAGGTAATTGATGAATAACTGGGATGAACTACTGAAACATTGATACTAAGCCCTATTTCAGTGTGACAGACACCATTATTGGAGGATGCAGACATACATGTGTACAGATTGTCATGCATTAACCTATGACTGATACATTGTACATGGTTTGTGTTATTAACACACTTTTAAAGAGGCCACAACACAGTTCACTCATTCTCCTATGCTTGGTGGTCATCAAAGAGTCTATAATTTAGATAATGCAAAATATCCAGAGTGCATCTGGCAAAAAGCAACAGAAATTGCTTTAGAATCATATAGCATCTGTATAAACACATACCAAATTGCACACATAGCAAAAATACAGATGTCACTTAACAAACGGAAAACAAGAGTTGGAGACAGTTGCCATAGCTAGAGACAAATCTGATTTGCAAACCATCACTCACTTGTTGAAAAATAATCAGTTTGACCATTAGTTTGCTCTTCAGTGTGATCACAACAATTACATTTAGATTAAAATTTTATTGTTGGAGAAATCAGTTAATCTTTTTTCTTTTTACCGATTTGACATTTTTTGACAGTAATAATAGTCTCCAGTGATGATAGTGTTTCTGATATTTGTTTAGAAATACTGTATGACTGTGACATATTGGCCTTTGTTGTCTACTTCAAAACACAAAAACAGAACAGCATATGTAGACAATCAAATCAACACCAATATACTTTACACAATCAAGTATAAAAAGTCAAAAGTACAACATGAACCAAAATCTTGCTTTTGACAAGGCAGAAATGCCGAAAATCATAATAGAGCCAAAAATAGCTACAGTGACTGATGCAGAGAAAACAAAGAAATAAAGGCACCAGGGTGCCTGCCCACGATATACTGAACGAAAGAGTGTCTGGTATGATTTAATGTATAAAACATGTAGTGTTATTTGCATTTCCATGGAAAACGTATAATAAACTGCGATTCAGAATTCGACTTCAGTCTGAGGTAATGGTGGTAGTTTGTTTTGACTGCTCGGCTCATGGAGACGCCACACCATGAACCAAACATAAATGCACATGATAATTATTCTGGACTACGCTGGATCCTTTAATCTCTTTTGCTTTGCCCATCTTTTCACAGGCAGAGGTCTGTTAACCTTCCACGCTAATGGGCAATTTTACACTCGGTGCCCATGCCCATGGGCCGTGGGTGGGGCATGCCACATACTGCAGCGTACAGAGCCTGTGGACACCAGTTCGCATGTAATATACACACAGACCGTTGTGCATATGTGTGCTATAAATGCAAGTGTGAGGGTGTCAAAGCCTTTTTCTGTATCATGTGTGTATTCACCAAGGCACATAGCTTCTCTGTCAATGAACATACTCAGCCATTTAAAACAAAAATGAGCCACTGGACTAGAAAATGTACAGGCAGCCCCATGAGACACAAAAGCAATTCCAGATGATACTGCAGTGGGTCTGTTGAGATCCAGCGTGAGCTGAAGGCCAGACGCTGACGATTATTAACGATGTTCCTATGGAACTATTCCGGCTGCCCCCGGCTAACAGAGCACAGTAAAGCAACCAAGGAATGGCTCTTCTGGCGTTTTCTGATGCATCACTGTGTGTCTGTGTGTGTACGTGCATGCATGTTAACTCGATGGATATGTCAGAACCTTATCACTGGTAATGAGCCACATTGAAAACTTCAAAGGCATGCTTGCTCTAACTTATTATAAGCAAAGCGCAAACATGTCAAAACATAGTGAAAACACATTTTGACTACTCTACAAAAGCAAGCAATCAAGATACAGCAAAGGAACACTTGGTTACTCAGGGAACAGGGCCAGAGCTAAGTGTGGAGGGGAGAAAATAAACGCTACACAAACACAGTCTGATGTGAGAATGTGCTCCCTCCAAAGTCCACTATTATATGTGGATCTACTGTATGTTAAAATTTGCTTTCCATCTATACAGACGTGCAAAATATCAAACTCTCAAGAAAGCACAGACACACAAAACGCACGCACACACATACACACACACAATAAGATGAAATGGACTTGGCCTCTTGCAAACCTGTCTACCATCCAAACCAAACCAGATCAAGCCTTGCATTTGGTCAAATTCAGTTTAGGTTGTTTGCCTTCATGATAGCGGGCTTTCTGTTGACATATGTGGCCCAGTAGCCTAGGTTGAAGATGAAGAACAGAACTGGGAAAATGATGCGTGATATCTTGTCCACTTTGCTGACACGGTTGTAGGACTTCCTGGCCTCCATGTAGGGGTCGTCCATTTTATGGAGATAGGGGTGTTTAGCCGATGCTCCTGTGGCACTCTTGGAAATGGTTGTTAAACCTTGGTCTTTCGCTACGTTGATGGCGTAGGTGGTTCCAACAATGTTGAAGGTGTTGTTTGCCTTTTTGGACAGAGTCGCAGATTCTCTTCTCTGAAAAGGAAGAAGGCAGTAAAGTAAAGGTTGTCAGGAGCGAAGCACCAGACTCAACAATACTTCCATTTGAACTCATAAAGAGGAAATAGAAGCAACACCACGAGACACGACACACACAAGAACAAAACAAAAGCCTAACCATATCTTTAATCCTGGCCATGTTAGCCTGAAACGGTTCCTGAAAAGAAAAGTAGAAAAGAAAAAAAGTTTACCAATTATATTAAAATTACCCATCTTACATACTCTATTCATCAGTATCTAGCTGGAAGTACTTTTGAACATTTTACACTACTAATATTGTCAATTCAAATCTGCATCATGCAAATCTGGATTGCAGAAAAAAAGTCATGATAAAAATTCATGACAAAATGATTAGGCTGGTAAAATTAAGAGTGCGGAAATAGGAACAATTATATTTAGCATCATTGCAGAACCAGGCTGGACTGGCATCTGATACTGCTAACAGTAGCAGCACAGAGCAGGATTAGAAACAAAGCAAAATAGCTGCCTGAAAACATGTCTGACAAACTGTATCAATGAGAGCAGCCAGGCCTCTTCAGGCAAACAGCTTGCGATAAAACAAACACGACAAAGGCTGAATGTGATAAAGCTGGCTGGAGAAACTGCCTTCTTCTACTACTAGAGAGAAATCATTAGACCGTCTTTCATATTGAAATCGCACAGGGAGACAGGGTTTTATTTGCTAAATTGGTACACTCAGATACTGTAGCTAAACTTGCATGACCAGAGGATCCTGTCAGCCTAAAAGAGTACAGTGCAGTGCACACGCTAAATGTGAGAGAACAAGTAGGGCACCAAGATTGATCACTGGGCAGAGTTTTAGTTGTGTGGCATGCGGTGTGTGAACCTGTACTGGGATTATTTTCTTCACACCATTCATTCCCACTGTGGCCACTTTATAAGACGTACAGCAAAACATAAGCGCTGTGTGTCGTGTAACAGAGTGTTTCGCTTTCAATGCTCCCTGTTTTCGCTTTTGCTTTGAGCCCCAGCTTTAATTTTTGCTCTACTTTTTCAGCTTGATTTAATTTTCCTTCCTTTTCCTTTGACTCCATCTTTTAAATTAGCATAACTAATGTACCCTCCTCCAAAATGCTTCACGGTGGATCTCTTTCCACACACAGCTCATCACCAAATGTTTTGTTTGGTCTTTATCCTCGATATTCACATACACTCACACAAATGGAGGCAGAAAAACGGTTTTACATGTGACAAGTCGTGCTCTTTTTGTTCAATGTCTGAACTAAAACACCTTGTCACTATTAAGCACAGGAAAACCACTTTTTAATGTTAAAGCAGTGGAATAATATTAGCAGTAGGTATCACAATGATGTCATTAAGTCGTTCTGTCTGAAGTGAGCAGCAGGATTGAGGAGGAAACACGTTCAGCGTGATCTGTGTTTCCTCCTCAAGTGAGCAGGACAATAGGAGGAGGACAATCCTTCAAGCTCCTCAGCAAAAACAGCAAGCATTGTGGAGAGATGACAAAGCTCACAGACAGTTGATTGCATTAAACAGAAATGGCAAGTCGCTGCCTGAAGGGGTCTATCTCATGGCAATTAATTCAGGAGAGTAAGAGTCGCACTCATGCCCCCTGGATAACCAGATACTTTCCCAGGATATCGATTCCTCCACATCTAACACCACCACGAGCCTCCTCTATCACAGCAATGGCTTACATCAGCAGGAAAAGTGAATGACTACTATAACGTTTCATATGACCTTAATCATAGCCCCCTAAACTCTTCAGTCCTTGGCACTAGGGATGTTCTTTGCCCAGTAACCTGACAAATGAGCCAAGCAAAGTTATTTTCTATCACTATTTAGCTTGGCTGTCCTCTGCAGTAATTTATATGGTCTAATTATTGGGGAAACCACATGTGGCATTGGGTTGTGTGCATGTTTTTAAGAACCTAATGTGACGCAGCACATAATTTGCTTCTGGCCAAAGATTCTTATGCACTATTCAAAGTCATTTGGCTAGCTGCAGGCACAAATACCCCCTGAATACAATGCATCTATTGACCTTGTCTCTGTAACTTCTGCATATTGTTGCATCAGAATTTCTTTATGAGTGCGATTAAGTATCCTGGGGCTAACTGTGCTTTGCTGTGTCCTGCTGTTTGGAGCTCAGTGTGTGCATGTGTGCGTGTAACTGAGCCGTGTGACAGTCTGTCCCTGTCTAAGATTGGAGATGAGGTGTTGGCATATTTAATAGCCTCAAGTATGTGAGGATGTGGGTATATGAGCATGCAGACTGTGTTTAGGGAGCCACAATGTTCCTGTTTGTGGCCCTGTGTGTGTGTGTGTATTTTTTTTAGTGACACTTACATGACCATTTTTTTGTAAATCTGGTAGTTATAGATGTGGCCTTGATCTCATCACTGCAGGTTGTGTTAGAGGTTAATAATTTGTGTTAATTAAACAGGCTTTGTAATCCAGAATCAAAGCAAACATTAGTTCCTCCCAACACTTCTTCTTTCCTTTTACTTGTTTCTGTTTTTCTTTTCCATTTCCTCTTCGTCCCACTCAGACTCACTTCCTAAAGCAGCGCATCACTTACAAACATGCATCTGCTTTTCACCAGATATCAAAAAAGTTGATTTGTTATACTGCAACACTGAACTGACTTAATCTCTGCATCTCCGGTTGATGGTGCTAATATGCAATAAAAACATAGTTTAGGATGGTTAGTCAGATATAACCACTTCATCTTGCTATATTACAGAGGTTATTCCTATAGTCACAGCAGTCAGAGGAAGCTTGCCAAGAACCAAATAATCGTGCAGAACAACACCTCCAGCTTAAACATCAAAGGTGTGGAAAACTTCTCATCAAAAAACTTAACAAGATGGGTCCAGAAATGGCCGCTCAGGTTTGTGTTTTTCCACTTGAGTACACCAAATTTCCATTCATAACTTAGCTACAAAAATGCAAACTTAGCCGTAGCAACTTCCCTGTTGTTCAGTAAAGTGAGTAGCAGTGTGATGCTGAAATGTGACTGCGAGGAATGATGACAGGCTGTGGCTCCACCATTTTCTAACAAACTATTGTGTTAAAATGTCAGTTACCGTAGTCACTTGTGCTCTAGCAGTGAAGCCCACCACACAATGAACCAGTGCTCCTGCTGACGAAACCAGCACATAATATCTAACACAGTAGTGTTCAATCATGTGCCATGAAATGCCAAGAACACGCAGACTTTCATTCCAACCAAACTCCCCACTGTTTCATTTCTGT
Source organism: Siniperca chuatsi (assembly GCF_020085105.1). Taxonomy (NCBI): domain Eukaryota; kingdom Metazoa; phylum Chordata; class Actinopteri; order Centrarchiformes; family Sinipercidae; genus Siniperca; species Siniperca chuatsi. The sequence continues at coordinate 7,952,941 of NC_058055.1, forward strand.
AATAAACACACCTTCAGCCGGTGAGGGGAGAGCTAATTAGGCAGATCACTTGTCAAACAGAATGTTAGTTGATAAAAAAGGAAGAAAATGGCATAGAAGCTCCATAACCAGCAAGGTAAATTAGTGCACATTGACTCGTCTACAGCTCACCATTTCAGTCCTAAAAAAGAAGGAGCCTGGGGGCGATGAAGTCATCATTTGGTTCCGGTAAGAGTGATGGCTGAAACCCAGCCTCTGATGACTGGGGACGGTATTTTCAAAAGGGCTTACTGAGCTTAAACTTCTCTCCTGAAAAACACTCTTTCCTTATATGTTCTCTTCCTATAGGTTCCTTTTTATTTTATATGTAAACATGTTAAAAGGGGAATAAGCATTTGTAGTCTGCTTTCCAGTAGCTCATTCTAGCAGGGAGTGCCATGTCTCCCTCTGTGACCCCATTCTTTTTTATCTATCATGACAACTGCATGCTCAGCACAGCCCCTGAGAACGCAGCCCAGGCTGTTGCCATTAAGATGAGGCATCAAAAGGAGAGAAAAAAAAAGGAAAAGAAAAAAATCCTCCATCCTGCTGCAATGTAACGTTGCAAATTATCCTCACTGACTGAAAAGTTCTGTGGCAGCAATATGTATTTCTGCCAATCACTCAGAAGACCAAATGTCAAGCTATAAAAAACTGGAAAGGCTGTACTGATTGTGTCAAACAGTTTGTACATTAGTAGCAGAAAATAGATTTGTGGCCCTGTCTGTCGCAGTAGAAGAAATACAATTCTCCCTATGTTGTCTCTGTGGCTGATAGAAATATTCCAGCATTTTATGTGCTAGCAGCAATATAACAGCTGTTACCTAGCTACTACTTACCACTAGGACAGTTTCATAATGTTTCAAATGTGATTTTCACATTATTCAAAAGCACAACACCAAACCCAGAAGGCCATACTTCTTTTGTAAATTGCCACTCTTCATATGTGCCGATCCATTTAGAATATAAAGGCTAATTTGCCTTAGCCTGCTTATGTTGTCTGTATTGTTTTTGTTTGTTTGTTTTAACACTGTTTTTGTGCTGCCATCTTGACCAGGTTTCTCCTAAAAGGAGGTTTTAAGCTCATTGAAAGTAACTTAATATAAAGCAAAGGAATGAAGGTATACATTTTCTTGCACTTCTGTTTCTAACATCTGAAATGCAAATATATGGTGGTGTTTGCCAGCTCTCTTGGTGTCAGTAATCAGTGTGACTTTGTAAACCCCACATTTGGTTCTGCAATCGTACACAAAATCAAATCTGATGCTATTTTTTGATATCTTCTCAATACCATGCAAGGATCTGCTAAGGTAACTGACAACATGCATATTTCATAGTTTACTTCTCAGCACTGTCAATCAAACCACAGTAGGCTATCAACACCCGATTCTGTCAATCATGTGAGTCATATGAAAATATGAAAATATTGCATTTATTCCTTTCATTACTGGAATGAATTAGCCTCTCCTGAAGGTATAGGCTAAATTAATTAGTGTTTCATACATTCAGCACAGGACCAAGAACTTTCCTTTTCCTCATTGCTTCTCTGATAAGGTCTCATGCCTCCAATCTATTTGATGTGATCAGTAATAAAACATCATAGAAATCATGGTAAAATTAAGCGCTGAGGTTATCACAAGGAACTGATCAGGTTTTATTTATGTGACTTCTTCAGAGAAAAGCATCTTGTTAAGACTCCTGCATCCTTCAAATAATCCAGTTCTTAAACTGAGTCAAGCACAAAAAAACGACTGTGCTAAAATGCTCAGTATCCATCTGTATTTCTACTTTCCTACCTTGACGCAAATTCACTCACCGTCCTATATCCTCATAAACAACACACAAAGAGCCCAGAATGTTGACAAACTAAAAATGTGTAAGCTGCACACTCACTTTTTAATCAGTGTGTCTATAATGTGCAGACTAGATGTAAGGATGCCATCTTTTCTGGGGAGAATAAGCCTACACTGACTTTAGGATGAGACTTGAACATATGCTGCCATCATAAATCAGGGCAAGTGTCTCTGGGAGTTTACCTCCCCTTCTGCTCTCACTGTTCTGCCCCTCTGTCCCTGTTCCATTTGGCTGTTAATGAATAAATAAAATCTCTCTTTATAGTCTTTATAGAGTACACTGGGCTGCTTTAAGGAGCGACCTTTCTATCAGTGTTTCCAAAGTGCAATTTGCCCTCATTGCTCCTCCAGTGTAAAATGAGGACTTACTGAGCAACTTTTATTATATATATATAGTATTTTAACAAGGTTATCGAATCAAAAGATTCATCTGGAATTTAATAAGCAGAAAAAGGCGGAGAGAGACTCCCTTCTGAAAAACTGTGTTGCATTTTGTTTTTTAGGATGACATGTTTGTGATTGTTAATGTTGGCGCAGCACGAAAAGGCAGGCGTGTCATATCCATTAATTAAAAAAAATAAAATAAATAAGAATCACTCACCCTTATTTCCATTCCCTCTTTTTTCCCATCCCATGCCCAGCTGCGCTTGGTGAAGTAGTTGACTGTGGCAAACTCAATCAAGGCAGAGAAGACAAAGGCATAGCACACAGCCATGAACCAGTCCATGGCAGTGGCATAGGCCACCTTAGGAAGGGAGTTTCTAGCACTGATGCTCAAGGTGGTCATGGTTAGGACAGTGGTGACCCCTGAGGATGAAATGAAAACATCAGTAAATAGATTCTTTTCTAAGCTAACACTTAAAGGAAAGTTCAGTTTTTCACAGCTTGGGTCAAATTTTGCATAGGTTTTGCCATCATGGCAGTTGTGAAAACATTTTACTTACTTCTTTTTAGAGATTTTGGAAGCCGGGAAGCCGTGTGCAGCTTTAAAACAGTGTCTACTAGGGCCATGTAAGAAAAACTTTAGACAGCTTTAACATTTTAGCTAAAACATCTGAATAACTGTTTTTTGGGCTTAAAAAATAGAATTAAAGTTAAAAGATATAAGCTAAATGATGGTCCACTGCATTGCAGAGCTTCAATTTTACATAATCTACTGTGTGAAATCAGAAAGTAGAGGTACATACGACTAACAAAATTCAATGGTGCATAAACATTGTAAATATGCTGCGTCAATCTTGCAGGTTCCAACTACAAGGAACTAGCTTCTCAATGCAATGATACCTTTATAAAGTATGTCTCGGCTGTATTTTTGTTCAAACCAGTTTGACGCATGTGTTTCCTGGCATCAATAGATGCCCTTGTAAAGCTGTATCTAGTTGCAAGGTCCAAAATATCTACAATAAAAAACAATGAATAGAAGTCCATTAAAAATCATGTCAATAAGACCCAAGTTGTAAAAAAATCTAAATTTCCTTTACCTTATACACACACAGAGACAGACATGATATTGTCCTGTGTACATTTAGTACAAGCCATCTCAAGTGCACAGCTACAGTATATGCAAAGGTTGGCTACAATGAAGACTTTAAATTCCAACATGTGAAAGTGAAAACTAAAATACTACCAAAATGAATTCATCTGTAAATTCCTTAAATCCTTTGGCGTATAAACTTCGAAACTAATTTGAAAATTATTTCACATCCTGGCCTTTACATTCGGTGCTGCTGGGAATGAAATGTGGGTCAGACAATGGTCGCCCATCCACATAAAAGCAGTCACTTCCCCTGTTCCAACCTATCTCATCTGATGAAAAATAGATACACTGTGGGCTCTAAAAAAGAGTATTGTGTTGCAAAACAAAGAAATTAGAATTTGTGACAAAAAGATTGATAGTTAACTATTTACTTTCTTTAAGGGCAGAGATTGGTTTATTTTCTGGTACTGCATTTTGCATAACTTGACTATATTATATATATAACATTTTAACAGTGTGCTATGTTTCTATTTAAATTGAGGACATGGAGGTGCTTGTAATATCAATGAAGCCATACTTAAGTAAAATACAGGTATAAATCGGGCATTAAATCTTGAAAATGACACTGATTACATCTCCTTTACTCATACGAAGGAAATTGTTCTCTAAAAACTGAATTTCTTATGTGATTGAAATGAGTTTCAGCAAAAATGTTCTTGTCAGTTTGTGTGTGTGTGTGTGTGTGTGTGCGTGTGTGTGTGTGGAACCGAAGCAGCCATGGTTATTCAGAAGAACACCAACATGATGAAAACTGTCCCTTGCTTTGTATGCTATTCAACATCTATTGCACAATGTGTGCTATGTCATGTACATGTCTGTTTCATTTCCAAATCAAAATTCTAATTATTCAACAAACACAGGTTAAGGGTCACTTTCATAGATTATGCAACACAATAACAATTGAAAGAAGAAGGGGAAGGGCAAATTACATCTCATCTCTGAGTATTAGGTGATCTAAGCAGACACAATGTTCTTAACATGAATGGTGCTAAATGGACACATTTAATCTATTATTTACAGTACACATATGCAGTTTACTTCTCTTATAATATGCATTAGCATTTTGTTGTTTGTAAAATATAAGATACTCCTATGAAAGTTTGGATTTGGTTAAATTTATTAACAGTGGCTAAAGATTAAATGGTGAGGATTTGATCCTCTGCCATATCCTTGAAACTTAACTGATTTATTTTGTTCCACTACTGCAAACATGGGATCTGTCCTTTATTAAGAGTCCATGCTAGCGTTGGTGGGATTATATTTTAAAACTGATGTCTGGTTCTTTCTAAATTACCTCGAGCTCAGTGAGTAATAACACTTCAAACCATGCTGGCTGTTTATATAGTTGACAAAGCAGCCGAACATCCTCCTCGAGAGATGCGACACCTCGTCTATCAGCTGACACACTTTTCCAACTTTATACTTTCTAACGTTGCATCGACTTGATTAATTTGTTTTTGTAGTTACAGAGGTAGGAGAAAGTCAATACTGTGATAAAAGCTTTGGAAAAAATGACTCATTCATGCCCATGTGCACCTAATGCACCAAGCTATGTTTTGTGCATCGTTATGTTAATTAGAACTTTTCAAGGGGAACCTTTTTTAAAACCCTCCACTTGTTTTGCAGTTTGCTGAATCATGTGACAATGCAGCTCTGCACATTTGTTTTGCTCTTACCTCATAATTTAAAAGCTCCACCACATTATCTAACCTATTCAATTAATCATTTAGTGCATTTTTTTAGTTGTATTATAAATACAAGATGGCACTTACCAAATACAGTGCGAGCAGGAACCGATTCTCTGTTTAGCCAGAAGGAGACTTGAGACAGTATGACAGTCATGATGCACGGGAGGTAGGTTTGAATCACAAAATAACCAATTTTCCTTTTCAAATGGAAATATGTTGTCATCACTACATATTCTCCTGAGGGAGAGGAGAGAAACATAGAAAGAGATGGGGAGAGACACACAGGGTCATAATTATTAATACAGCTATGCCCAGTTGGGAACAACATAAGCTGAAATATTCAAAGCAAGAACATTAACATGAACGCTTGCATCATCAAAGTAGCTCATCGGATTGTTTTCAGTCCCTTAGATGAGCCATTAAACCATATGAAAACATAGAAAATGTTGGTAAAAAGACGTCATGTGCTTAGAAATATTCCAAAGAGGTCTGATGTGCACTTTTGTATAAAATTTCACTTTAGTTTAAACTAGGATCTGTTCAGAAAACCATACCAAACCAACCAGTGGAAGTGGAATTTGAAGGAGTGGAAACAAATGACATGACAGGCGACATCACTGACTTGAATTTGTTGGATCAGAATTGACGGTACAATTCTTTTGTGAAAGGCGTTAGAAGTCATGGCAAAGCAGCACCTGCACTTTTCCTCACATACTAGAAAACTGAGGACAATTACATATCCCCCCTCCTTGAACCGCCACCTTAACGTGGTGGAGGGGTTTGAGTACCCGAATGACCCTGGGAGCTATGTTGCCTGGGGCTGTATGCCCCTGGTAGGGTCACCCATGGCAAACAGGTCCAGGGTGACGGGTCAGACCAAGAGCGGTTCAGAAGACCCTTATGGATTATTTAAAATCAAGGCCAGTTACGTCGCCCGGATTGGCGCTACCGGGGCCCCACCCTGGAGCCAGGCCTGGGGTGGGTGCCCGACGGCGAGCGCCTGGTGGCCGGGCCTTTCCCCACGGGGCCCGGCCGGGCACAGCCCGAAGGAGCGACGTGGGGCCGTCCTCCCGTGGACCCACCACCCGCAGGAGGATCCGTAAGGGGCCGGTGCAGAGAGATCTGGGCGGCAGTCGAAGGCAGGGGCTTCGGCGACCAGATCTCCGGACACAGAAACTGGCTCTAGGGACATGGAATGTCACTTCGCTGGGGGAAGGAGCCTGAGCTTGTGCGGGAGGTTGAGCGTTACCGGCTAGATATAGTCGGCCTCGCCTCCACGCACAGCCTGGGCTCTGGAACCCGTCTCCTCGAGAGGGCTGGACGCTCCATTTCTCTGGCGTTGCCCGGCGGGGAGAGGCGGCGGGCTGGTGTGGGCCTGCTCATAGCCCCACAGCTCAGCCGTCACGTGTTGGAGTTTACCCCAGCGAACGAGAGGGTCGCGTCCCTCCGCCTCCGGGTGGGGACAGGTCTCTCACTGTTGTGGCGGCCTACGGGCCGAACAGCAGTGCAGAGTACCAGGCCTTCTTGGAGTCCCTGGGAGGGGTACTAGACAGTGCACCACCGGGGACTCCGTTGTTCTACTGGGGACTTCAACGCCCACGTGGGCAGCGACAGTGACACCTGGAGAGGGGTAATCGGAAGGGCGGCCCCTGATCTGAACCCGAGCGGTGTTCAGTTGTTGGACTTCTGTGCTAGTTACAGTTTGTCCATAACTAACACCATGTTCAAGCACAAGGGTGTCCATCAGTGCACGTGGCACCAGGACACCCTAGGCGGAGGTCGATGATCGACTTTGTTGTCGTATCATCTGACCTCCGCCGCGTGTCTTGGACACTCGGGTGAAGAGAGGGGCGGAGCTGTCAACCGATCACCACCTGGTGGTGAGTTGGATCCGCTGGCGGGGGAGGAAGCCGGACAGACTTGGCAGGCCCAAGCGTATTGTGAGGGTCTGCTGGGAACGTCTGGCGGAGCCCTCTGTCAGCAGGGTCTACAACTCACACCTCCGGGAGAGCTTCTCCCAGATCCCGGGGGAGGTTGGGGACATTGAGTCCGAGTGGACCATGTTTTCCACCTCCATTGTCGATGCGGCGGCTCGTAGCTGTGGTCGCAAGGTTTCTGGTGCCTGTCGCGCGGCAATCCCCGAACACGGTGGTGGGCGCCGGAAGTAAGGGATGCCGTCAGGCTGAAGAAGGAGTCCTATCGGGCCTTGTTGGCTCGTGGGACTCCCGAGGCAGCTGACAGGTACCGGCAGGCTAAGCGTGCTGCAGCCCGTGCGGTCACAGAGGCAAAAACTCAGGACTGGGAGAGGTTCGGAGAGGCCATGGAGGAGGACTATCGGTCGGCCTCAAAGAAATTCTGGCAAACCGTCCGACGGCTCAGGAGGGGAAGCAGTGCTTCACCAACACCTTGTGCGGTGCGGGTGGAGAGCTGTTGACCTCGACTGGGGATGTTGTCGGACGGTGGAAGGAATACTTTGAGGATCTCCTCAATCCCGCTGTCACGTCTTCCGAAGAGGAAGCGGAGGCTGGGGACCCGGAGGCGGACTCATCCATCACCCTGGCCGAAGTCACTGAGGTTGTTGGCAAGCTCCTTGGTGGCAAGGCTTCGGGGTGGATGAGATCCGTCCTGAGTATCTTAAGTCTCTGGATGTTGTGGGACTGTCTTGGCTGGTCTCTGCAACATCGGTGGCTGTCTGGGACAGTGCCTCTGGACTGGCAGACCGGGGTGGTGGTCCCTCTGTATAAGAAGGGGACCGGAGGGTGTGTTCCAATCACAGAGGGATCACACTTCTCAGCCTCCCGGTAAGGTCTATTCCAGGGTACTGGAGAGGAGAATTCGTTCGATAGTCGAACCTCGGATTCAGGAGGAGCAGAGTGGTTTTCGTCCCGGTCGTGGAACACTGGACCAGCTCTATACTCTCCATCGGGTGCTCGAGGGTTCATGGGAGTTTGCCCAACCAGTCCACATGTGCTTTGTGGATCTGGAGAAGGCATTCGACCGTGTGCCCCGGGCGCTTTGTGGGGAGTGCTCTGGGAGTATGGGGTCCGGGGCCCTTTGCTAAGGGCTGTCCGGTCCCTGTATAACCGGAGCAGGAGCTGTGTTCGCATTGCCGGCAGTAAGTCAGACCTGTTCCCGGTGCATGTTGGACTCCGCCAGGGCTGCCCTTTGTCACCGGTTCTGTTCATAATTTATATGGACAGAATTTCTAGGCGCAGTCAGGGGCCGGAGGGTGTCCGGTTTGGGAACCACAGGATCTCATCTCTGCTGTTTGCAGATGATGTCGTTCTGATGGCTTCTTCAAACCAGGACCTGCAGCATGCACTGGGACGGTTTGCAGCCGAGTGTGAAGCAGCTGGGATGAGAATCAGCTCTTCCAAATCTGAGGCCATGGTTCTTGACCGGAAAAAGGTGGTTTGCTCTCTTCGCGTGGGTGGGGAGTCCTTGCCCCAAGTGGAGGAGTTTAAGTATCTCGGGGTCTTGTTCACGAGTGAGGGACGGATGGAGCGTGAGATTGACAGGCGGATCGGTGCAGCGTCTGCAGTGATGCGGGCGCTGTATCGGACCGTTGTGGTAAAGAAGGAGCTGAGTCGAAAGACAAAGCTCTCGATTTATCGGTCAATCTACGCTCCTGCCCTCACCTATGGTCATGAGCTTTGGGTAGTGACCGAAAGGACAAGATCGCGGATACAAGCGGCCGAAATGGGCTTCCTCCGCCGAGTGGCTGGGCGCTCCCTTAGAGATAGGGTGAGGAGCTCAGTCACACGGGGAGCTCGAGTAGAGCCGCTGCTCCTCCACGTCGAGAGGAGCCAGCTGAGGTGGCTAGGGCATCTGATCCGGATGCCTCCTGGACGCCTCCCTCGGGAGGTGTTCTGGGCATGTCCCACCGGGAGGCGGCCCCGGGGAAGACCCAGGACACGCTGGAGGGACTATGTCTCTCGGCTGGCCTGGGAACGCCTCGGGATCCCCCCGGAGGAGCTGGAGGAAGTGTCTGGGGCGAAGGAAGTCTGGGAGTCCCTGCTTAGACTGCTGCCCCCGCGACCCGGCCCCGGATAAGCGGAAGAAGATGGATGGATGGATGGATGAATTACATATCCAAGGAAACCTTGAGAGGTACAAATGTTAATAGAAAAAGGTGCTGGAGGTGTGGAAAACAAAGTTGTATATAATACTGATGCCCAATGTTGCTCCTTTCAAAATGTCAACAAATCTCTGAACATCATTATAGTCAAAGAATTAAAATGGTGAGGAAAAAAATACTGAGGTAAAAACTGCAAACTTCCCTCGTCACTTGAATTCTTTGATTATTATGCTGCTCTTACAGGCATACTTCACCAAAAATCTAGGCTGGAACGGTGGCTCTGAAAAGTTTGTTGTTTGAACCTTTTGTGGAGGTCTGACTACAACTGCTGTCCTCCACAAAGGAGCAGTTTGTGGCTCAGAACGTTTTCAGAGCAACCTTTCAAGCTAATGCCAAACCTTTGATTCTCAAAATAGAGACTTTCAGCGGAGTAGTCCTTTAACTAATAGTTACATTTTCCTGTGCTTCTCTTTGCTGAAGAGCCTCTGCCTGTGTCATTCTAACCCTTGATATTGAACATTTCCTTCAGCTCAGATTTTGTCACTGACGCCAGCAAAGTTCTTCTAAGCACCAGCTCTCATTGCCATGTCTGTAATCTGTGTTGCAAAGATATGAGAAAAACAGCCTTTCATTCCCTGAGGGTTTTTTTTTCTGAGCAGATTCTAACCAAAGCTGAACTGGCTCAAATCCTCCCGTTCCCTCGGCTCACTGTAGACCATAAGGTTTAAAGTTTAAAGAAATTTGTTTTTTTCACAGCCACAAGCTGAACCAATTTATGAAAGGAATCAGGTTGACTCCACCTTGAATTTTGGTACTTGTAGCCAGACTTTCTTTCAGAATTCCTCTGCAATTCGCTTAAACCACTGAACAGCACAACAATAAAGATGGGCTCAAGGAAAGTGTCCTCTGTAGAGTTACACAAGTGCTATTATTTCAACAGCTTTTAACACACTTTTTGCTTCCTAGGAAAACAGGCTGATTGCCATCCAACAAAGCGGTTTTATGGCGGTTTAGTCTCCAAACTCAAGTGAAGTCTGACAGATCTCTGTGACTCGGTAGCTCACCAAGCAAACAGCTTCACCGCAGAGGTTAAATCTCTCAAAATGGAAAGCCAGTGTGGCTCAGTTGTAAGCTATGCACTCTTTCAGTAATTACCAAGAGCCCCACTGAAGCAACCTTTTATCTATAGCTTTGCAGTAATCAGCACTTTATCCAGTCTTCTTACACTGTTACCTAAAGTTGGTGATTGATGTTGAAAATGTTAGAATGATGTTATTTGCCTGATAGATCTCTATCAAAATTACGTGGCAACTTACAATTTCTTGTAAATGATAACTACTAACAAACATTATTAAATCACTGAGGTGGTTGAACTCTATTATACATCACCAGATAATTGCTGTGAATTGTGTCATTGTTACTAGCGTATGTCAGTACCTAGCCCATACCTTGTTATTTCATCCCTTTATGTTATAGTGCTACTATAAGTCCCCCAGTGGGGAAAAAAGAAAAGGTGATTTGATTGTGTGTTACAGATTAAAGGTTTCTGCAACAGTTTTAACGATGAGAATTTAAGATCAAATGAATATGTAATCAAGTATGGGATGGCAGATTTTACTTTAATTTTGTGCTTATTAAAGTTGACTCTGGGCTATAGACCAAAGCAGAATGGAAATAAGACTTTCACCTCTGGCACACCTCTTCATATTATCTTTGTAAATATGCTGAATAGTTTCTGGAAAACTGATAAGTCATCATTTTCTTGATGGACCCAAATAATGCAAGCTGAATCCAAAATGACAGAAACTGGAGAATAGTGCACACTGTTACTTTGTGAAAACACACAAAAAAATGCCAGTATATGTCAACAGAAAAGAAGGAAGGCAATTTCATTTACTACAAATCTTATGCAGAAAAACAAGTTTATGTTTCAAAGGTAGGAATTTCATCCCATGACACACTAATTTTGTTTCACTGCTTGCAGTATCCTCCAACAAAATAGAATTTAGTGTGTCTGCAAAAGCTGTCAAACTGCTGTGAAATTTTGCTTGGCTGACCAGCCTGTGTACACTGCAGGCATACAAGCTTAATGGGTGTGTTGTTTGGTTTAAGACCTAACCTTTTGCCTGTTCAAACACACCAAATTTGATTTAATTTCAAGTATATTATACACTGCTGTTTGGGCACAGGATGGCATATAGTGTACCTGTGCTGGAACTGATGGTTTCTTTGCCAATAACGTGTCCCAGTAAGTCATACTGGTTCAGCCTGGAGCCATCCTCTGCAACAGCAACAGACCTCTCGTCTCCCTGGGTCCACAGGTAGATCACCTCGTTATTGGTGTAAGCATCTAGGCAAAAGAGAGAGGGTAAAATAAAACAGTAGAAAAAATGGATTAGAAATCAACTTATGAGACATATTTTTCTCCCATCTGTCCACGCTGTAGAGCAGATGATCAACATTTGCTATGGCAAAAAAGGTGCTGTAGTAAAGATTACTATTGACTTCAGGAAATAAAGAACTGAGATGAGCACTTTGTCATTTTCAATACAGTAGTGAGAGAGGGATTCTTAGTTATACAATATCAATCCAGTATCGATCGGGCTGATTTTGGAGGCTGATACTGATATCCATATTTAAGAGTTTAAAAAAATATAACAATATATAGGCCAATATACACATATTCACTTTTTGGCCACACTAGCGTGATCCCTGCCTTTTCATCCAGAGCCACCAGCAAGTCAAAGTTTTCACTTATTCAGTGACATATCTCTACATATAAGAATATGTAGAGATATGGAGATGGATTGGCACAAAATTTAGTACAGACATCCATGGTTCCAGATAATGTATCGTCATGACTTTTGTCACTTTAGTTCATGACCAAGGAGCTGCAAAACTAATGGCATTCCCATCAGCCTCAGTGTTAGCATGCTAACACACTACACTAAGATGGTGAGCATGGTAAACATTACCTGCTAAACTTCGTTTAGCATGCCCACAATACCATTGTCATTGTGGGCATGTTAGCATGTTGACGTTAGCATTCAGCTCAAAGCACCGCTGTAACTAAATACAGCCTCATAGAACATGACTGCAGACTCTTGGGTAAGAATTTAATTTTTAAAGAATCGCAGCAATTATATGCAATGAGCAAGATATATACTGATTTATAGATGAAAAAAACATGTCCGTGCTCTCTGGTGGTCAAACTATGTACAGTAATAGACACGGTTTCTAAATTTCCTTAAAAATATCTGACATTTCTGTACTGCAATTTCTTGTTACTTAATGGCCGACATATATGCCAATGCCAATATATCTGGAATAAGCTAGTATTGGCTGACATCGGCCCTGGTGATTTATCGGTCTAGCTCTAATAAACAGCAGAGTGATAGTCATCCCTTAATTTCGAGTTTCGTCCACATGCTTGAAACCCATTGATCTATAACGAGTAGCATGAACATAATTTCTAACTTGTGTGTAAAATGCATAGACTTTTTTGGCTCTTTTTTATGAAGTGAGAACTCTCACTTTAAGCCAGTGGTTGATTACTTTTGCTATATTGCTAAAAGAAACACTACTTGTGACCCCATGTATCATATTCCTAGTGGCAGTAGGCAATTTGAGGGGGAATAAGGGGGGGTGGTATCCCCTTGTTAGCAAAATGATCAAAATGAATCCCCCTTGTAAACCTACCATCCCCCCTTTCCATCCCCTAGTAGCAGAGTGAGTGCAGGGGCAGAGGGGTTGTTTAGTTGAATATGTTATAGTCTGCCTGACTCATTGATATTTTATCTGACTGAGGTTTGTCCAAGTTAGAATCTATGGCTCCGACCATGGCTCTGAAATATCAAAAGCCTAACTGTGCTGTGTATTGATAAATCCATGGTGCTGTCCGTGGTGCTGAAGTAGAAGATGGAGTTCTAATTGCACCTTTTTCTCTCAGTCCTGCCCTTCTGTCAGTTTCGTCTTGGATCTATAATATTCTCTAAACTATATACTATAAATACTCAATTCTATACTGTAGCCTATGTACTCTATAGAGCAGAGTCACCTTCATGATCAAAGTGACAAGCAGCAACATGTAGTCGTGGGGTGCTCTCATTGGGCCATTCTTCCCTGTTAAAAATTAACAAATCATCGACTGCCTAGTGGTGAGTGTGGTTTGAGTCCTCTGAAGTTTTTCCAGGACAGGACAGGCACCTAATACCTGCAGAAAACAATCACCACTGTTCTGCAGTGTGATTTTATATTAAACAGTTTTTTGTTGTGACCATCTGGACTGACTTACAACTTCCAAATTTCAGAGGACAGGCGTGTGCATCCATCGGGAAATCCTCCAGGTGCATGGGGCACTCAGCATGAATGGTCAACCTGAGGGGGGCAGAGGGAGAGACAGGGAGAGACAGTACTCCACCGGTCAGTCTGCAGTATGGTTGAGGCGGCCGTTACAAACACATCATGACATTTGTCACCAGAAACAAAACACAGAGTGCAATTTCGTAGACCAAAATGGGCTCCTGAAGAAGAAAATCAATGTCTCTATTGTTTTTTACATGACACAGTAACCGGTTTAATATCTGAGTACTCCAAGAATTTTAAAGCCACAGTATGTGTGTTTGAAGAAAAACTGGAGTGAGGACTGACATTGCGCTCTCCCCTCCCTCCTGTAGCCACCTTGTAAGTGGTAATGAGTGCTCAGCTGACATACAACAAAGAAAAAATCTCCAGAGAGCACCAGTTTATTTCATTTGGTCAGCTGGCCGAGCCACAAAATGCACTGTGTAAGTAAATAGAGAAATGGTACATATTATCTCACTCATACATGTTTAATCAACATGGGGATTACATTTGCTGTGTTCAAACAAAACAGCAACCCATAAAAACAGTGGGTAACTGTAACAGTGAGTTACTCATAAATGGACCACAAACTAGGTTATTGTAAATCAATTACAACATTTATTGTCCATGCATCAATCCGAAACTGGGTTATTTGACCAACTGAGATAGGACCAGAATATCTGAGCAAGTAAATGTAGTTGGTATATGTGTAATACTCATTTGTAAACCATGTCAGCTATACTGACTATAGCTTGATCTCTTATGCAGTTTCATGCTTGTATGTATTGTATGCCTTGATAGCGTGTACAGATTTTAACATGTACATGTAAACTTATATATTCTATGAAGAGCATGATGAAAGAAGCAAATTAACAAGTAGATTCAGTTCAGTGTTCCACATATGAAGTTTACTGCAGCCAAAGTATTAGAACTAGTAACATCATGGGCTACTTCTACAGACAAACTTATTGTTTCTAATTAGCTCCTTGTGTTGCACTTGCAAAAACCTTGTGATCCTTTTTCACTCCCTGCTGCTCTCTGTTGCTGCCTCCTTATTGATACATGGCTCAGTAACTGCACAAATTAATACAATACAACATAAATCAAATGTGAGCAATGTACTGCTGCATATCATACAGCACTTAAACTAGCAACTAATTGATGAAATTCATCTAATTCCTAAGCTGTAATGACATTCTGGCAGACAAAATATATAATAAAATATTACAGATAACTTTGTGAAATGACAAAACTTCATATTAAGTATAAGGGAAACAAGACTAAGAGTCTATAGCCATGCTAGAGGCTCGTGTGGTTGTACTTGAGCACATCAGTGCTTTGAGCTAAATGCTCAAAGCAGCGTGCTAACATGCTCACAATGGCAATGCTACCATACTAATGTTGAGCAGGTATAATGTTTACCATATTTTGTATATACTGAATATAACATATGTTCAAAATTCAACAAGATTTAATAAGTCTGTGCTTTAAGTCAGCATTGCGCTAACTGTAGTTGGACAGCCCTGAGTGTTTAGTCGTGCATCATTGGTCCAGTGGATCCTGTTTTGTTTCATCACTCTCACTGTATCCCCAAATTTGACACTACAAAAGTCCAATTTGGGGATTTAAGAATAAATACATTCTTGAAAAATGTTTCAACCAAAAATATACACCATTTCCTTTGAGTACATTTTAAACTTTTCATAAATAAAATTTCTCTATCAGGGAGACAGAATTGCTTTAGTAACCATATAGAGTTTGAGTTAAATTGAGGTGAATTGAGAGTGAGTGATAAATGCTTTCACACAAAAACAAGACTGCAGCAGCACTGGCAGACAATACCAGCTCCCTCAATTCAGAATAATGACGCAATCCTGCAGAGCGGAGGCTTTCACAGCATTTGTCAGTTCAGATGCTGTAGACGTGCTGATTAAATGGATTTAAGCAGTTGTTCAGCGAGGACTGTAAATCAACACAAGGTACTACGGTGATGTGCGTCAGACTAAACTTCCTATAAAAATAGATGGATTATGGAGTGTGGTCTTTCCTTTGGAGTGTTAGCCAGTGCCTCTAATTATACAGTCAAATTTTCATTCAGACCCCCTTCAACTAATCAGCCAGTGCTCCATTATGAAGGTAAGGTAGCCAAAATCTTAGGATTTCTTATGATATTTTGCATGGTGTCAGTTAAAATAAAAATGGTCAAAAAGAATAATTTGTAGCTTTTAATACCATAAATAAACAACAGGATCTGAATGAAGCCCATTGCAAATGCAACACAAAAGATAGTGACTCCAGAAATTAAGTTTTGATTTATAGCTTGAATTTGAATAGAAATGTAGCTTCAAACAGGATATGTGATGACCAATAGGCTGGATCCAAAAAGGCTCTTTGCTTTTGTTTGACAGAGGTTTATCATACTTTGCTTCATCATACATCTTTGGCATGTTACCACACATTTACTTGGTTATGTAAACACAACAGTCCTTGTAATACTCCATTAGAGCTCAGATGTCTTTCTTGGCCTTGGCCAGAACTGCCACTACATCAAATCTACTCATGCGGGACTACAAAATGAAATTCTTTCACTATTTCATTTTCACCCTTGAAAATCAATACTGACCTTGTGGACGAGCATCATAAGAATATTTCTTTTCAAGTGATTCAAGGCTCTGATGCAAAGCTGTGGGGAAGGCTGATTGATTGACAGATTCAACAATTAGATGGGTTGAAACCATTGAATTATTTTGCTCCAGTCCTGTAGAGAATAGTACTCACTGACTGTGAGTGTCTTGGTAGCTGATGCTATTTACAGTTTATTTTAGACACCACATATACACAATGGCTACCTTTAATAAAGAGATTATTCATTGAGTTGTCTGTGTGTAAAACATATATGGCCCAGACTGGCTGCAAGTCAATTATCTGACAGACAGATGAAACAATCAGAAATGATCCAGGTAGCTGCTGAAACAGCTCCCCACAACTTTATTTTTAATCCCTTGACTTTTCATCTAGCACCAGCATGAGGCTGGCATATGTGGTTTTAAGTGAAATAGCTCAACAACTGTTGAATGAATTGCCATTAAATTTTGGTACAGACGTTCATGTCCCACTCAGGATGAATTGTAATAACTTTGGTGATCCCCTGACAATTCATCCAACACCATCAGCAGGTCAAAATTTCAATTTGTCCAATACTTTGATCAAATACCCGCAAAATGAATGACTTTCCCACTAGAGGTGAATCACTTTGTTGATTCAAATCATTTAGTTTATTTCATTTCAAAGATTCATATAGTCACTGACTATGTAGTTTGTTCACTTTTTTTCTAAACTAATGGATCACACCACTGTTCAACGCATCATGTCATTACAGTGTTACGTTTGGCACTGCTTCAGTTCAGTAGTAAGTTCAGTCTGTTGCTTGTTCAAGCTGCTATGTTCATTTCAGTACAAAACTAGGTCTATACAAGCACTGTTTTTAAGGTTAATGGCTCACCAGCCAACTATTTGTAACAGCGTTATCACATCATGATTGTTTCTGTGGCGTTTGATGTCTTTCACTAAGCTTTTAACCTGGCAGTTATGTACTGTGTGTCACAACTGAGCTAACAGCGGTGCTTTCAGTGACCAGTGAGGGGAGCTCCACTGCTGAAAGCTACTGATTCAGTCAGTGACAATGGTGATTCAGTGTAGTCTGTTCACTTTGTAGATTTGTTGATAAAGATTAGTTTGAACATGTACTGAACACTAATGCCTGCCAGCCTCAGCTTTACTTTGTGTTTAGTGCTCATTAACAAATGTTAGCATGCCAACACGCTAAACCAAGATGGTGAACATGGTAAACATTATACCTGCTTAATATCAGTATGTTGACATTATCACTGCATTTAGCTCAAAGCACTACTGTGCCTAAGTACAGCCTCACGAGCTGCTAGCATGGCTGTAGACTTAGTCTTGTTATAGTACAATATTCAACAAAAAAGTGTCAGTGTTGACTGGGGAGTAATTTCAAAAGTGGCTCACCTCATCGTGTAGAGAAGCGTGCCATTGTCGACTAGTCGTAGCAGTTTGTTAGGAGTCGTCATGTTGTGGGCCACAGATTTCTTTCCATTGTGGAAAAAGGTATCAGGAGTCCAGATCTTACTGGCCAGGAGGTTGTTGAGGGGTAAAACTTGCATGGGCCCGTCAAACTTCAGCCTCTCGTCCCTCCAACTCTGACGGAAGAAGACATCGATGGTGTACTCCTGAGGGGGAGAGAGGGCAAAAGATTTGTTGGCAGGATAGTAGTTGGACATGACACTGGTTAAATAGATGTAATCCATTTGGTTGTAATAGTTAACCCTTTAACATTAATAGTCCCTTTTCACGGCAGACTTTTCAAAGCAGGAAAAGCACAGGTGGAATTAATTACATTAATGTTGGCTGCATTCCATTTAGGTGAGCCACTTCCGAGGCTCTGGTATTGGGCATGCTCTGTCACTGACTTACTGGGACACTTAATGGAATGGAGCCATGATGCTATTTACACCTGTGCATCTTTTTCATCAATGTGGTCATAAAGGGAAAAAAAGAAAAGCTAACCCACAAATTATTAAAGGAAAAAAAATTAAATTTTTTTTTACATAGTAAACAAGTGACAAAAAATGATTGATAAACAAATAACACAAAAGATTTGTTGTGGCATCATCACTTGTGGCAACTGTATGCGAAGCTGCTTTCAGTCATAGTTTTTAATAACGATCTGTCAACAAACAGCTTAACAGAAAAAACTGGCCGACACAAATATCCTCTATAAAACAGGATACATGTGCACACACACAAATATACATCTCATACCAGTTATTGTAGAATATATTGTGTTTTTTTAAGTTATGTATTCCTGCATCATGTAGTGTTTATCTTTCAAAGCCTAACCATGGACTGACCGAGAAACCTGTTACATCTGTTTCATATTTTATTAATATGCAAATAAAGTCTTTCTGTGTTGCCACCAACACATGAAAAAGTAAATAAAATAAAATGAATGCAGGAAGTAGCCAGTCAAAAGGAATTTATTTCACATTATTCATTCAATAGGATTTGGTGTCCTAGCAACAGACTTCCCTCATCAGCTGTGTACAGCGGCTGTGCAGACTGAATGCAGCCATCTTAACAGAGTACGATGGAAGTAAGCTGTCTGTATCTTACGCAACAGTACACATTATTGGTGATCAATAAAAGCACAGTGTATGCGTTTCTCTCCCATTCTCTTTGTGCTTTTGCTTGTACGGTGAAAGGGCTTGCGTACGGTACTGCTCACCAGT
Organism: Siniperca chuatsi; assembly: GCF_020085105.1. NCBI lineage: Eukaryota > Metazoa > Chordata > Actinopteri > Centrarchiformes > Sinipercidae > Siniperca > Siniperca chuatsi. The sequence goes on from NC_058055.1 coordinate 7,971,768, forward strand.
GAGCTGTAACCGAGTGAAAAACTGATTTTCTCAGTCATTTCTCAGTGGTTTTATCAACAGGAAGCCAACTTCATCATCAGGAGAGGTGTACATCTTCAACACATCAACAGGGCTCCTCTAAACAGTACAGGATGGACGTCTGTTAATGGATGTAATTGTCCTCCCAACGGCCTGCAAACCTACAGTACCTTAAAAACATTACACTGCATCTGTCCACATAACAATGCTTTTAATAAAGCCTGCAGAGAGCCTGCAGACATATAAAAGCAAGTGTGTGACACGTTTCCCTCAACCGCTTTCTTCTTTTTCCACCTATTGAGTTATGTTCCTCATTTAATTGCAGTCTCTGTTCAGTAATGCCTAAGGTGTCTACAATCTCTACACATCGAATAGAAAACTGAGTTAAAAAAGTCATTTATCTGCTTATAAACTAATTATACCACATTGAGTTTGGTCCTGAATTTGATGCCCAGTGCAGACAACAGAGGACTCGAGGTCACGAGAAAGACTGATGAACACACAAACAGACACTAGGACACTCACTATGTGGTGATTTATTGTTCTGTGTCCTCTGTATCTTCGACCAAAACTTTTCGGCAACACTACAAGAAAGTTTGTTCTATCCTGTCACCGAAAGACCCTGGACCATTTAAATCGCCATTACCACAGGTATACTCATGTTATGCACTTTATTCTTCTTGCCTTTTCTTTATGAGATCCAACAACATTGCCAAATCTCATCGCAATAGGTTTAAAACATCCAGTGATGAATAAATAGACAAAAGTGTGCTTGGCCCAGCTGGGCGAAGCCATCATTTGTTTGTTTCCTTTGGACAGAATTCTCCTGTAAACACAAGGAATTAATTTAAAGACTGAAAGACAGGAATGAGGAAAAACAGTCAATCTCCACACAAGGCCAAATGGCACAATCAGTTCAAATGCCAGCTGGTATTCCTCCAGGGACTGAGTGATTGATTTCTCTTTGACAGAGGAGACAGAGCAGAGCTTCTACCCAACAGTAGTTTTCAAATGTCTTTTTTTATAGCAGCGACAATCATGAATGGATTTACTGTAGCAAACAACTGTAATTTAAATGACATTTTAAAACTCATTCATGGCATCACTCTTCACAAATACAATACAGATCCTCTTTTTTATGCCTGTGTATGTATGTATGTATGTATGTATGTATATATGTATGTATGTATGTGTGGGTGTGTGTGTATATATTGGCATCCTGTCTTTATTAGAAAGCATAGTATTAGGTTGTTTGGAGAGAGAGAAAGAGGGGAATGGCATGCCACAACAGTCCCTGGATGGATTAGAAGTGGGACATTGGAGAAAAGTTGTATGTATCTTATAGCACCAAGACACTCCTACATCATACAGATTCAACAACTGTTAAACCATTTATATTTATCCAAAATCTATTAACTATTTATATTGGGTCAATTAACAAATGACCTAAATATAATGATTTCCTAAAACTGAAAACTGAATAAAAACTGCAATAATCTGTTTTTTGTGAAAAAATAGTGCAAAATGCCCATCACAAGCTTCTAGAGCCAAAAGTGACATCATCAAAATACTTGTTTTGTCTGAACAACAGTCCAAAACCAAAAAGAAGCATATTACAGTGATATAAAACAGAGAAAAGTGGCAATCTTCACATTTGAAAGACTGAAAGCAAATGTTTGCCATGCAGTTCCAAACTCAGTTTGAATCTCATATACCTAGTCTTTTCTGCCACATGCAGTGCAGAGCCTAATAAACTGAAATGAATTAGGTAAAACAATCTCTGTGTTTAATGATGTAGAAATTGCTGTCATTGTCCTATATGCCATAGCTAAATGGGTCTCTAATGTTCTCAAGTCAAGGTTAATTACTGAACACTTTCAGTAAATACTGTAGGATTGTGACAGCAGTGTGTTGCAGGAAAAGAACACGCACAGATAAAAATAGGATTTATAAAACAAGAGAAAGAACAAGCATGTCACGTACAGACAAAAATGTCTCCTTTGCTCATTTGTGAGTGTGCGTCTCAGTGGAAGAGGAGCGGTGGAGAGAAGCAGCCAATAGCAGGACTGAAGTAGTGAGAAAATGATGAGAATGAAAGGAAATGAGGAAAATTATAGGAAAGGCTGATAAGGTGGCAGTTAAGGTAGGATGTACAGCAGACTGGGCTAAATGAGTCTAGACGTTAAAAACGACAGTGTCTGGTTCTCTGATAATGACAGGAAGGTTGTGTCTAATATCTGATAGAATATTAATGCAGCCTTTTATCTTAAATTAATGAGTTCATTAAATTCTAAACATTTAGTTATTAGATCGCATTTGAATAATGTTAACACATTTTAGTTTTCATTTGGTTTTATTCAACAGATCTGGACTTTTTAGTCTATAACCTTTTTCAGTCATTTGATCTCTTGTGGTTTTACAGCCCATGTGCAAGCTTTTTCTTTGTATTACCTTGAATTATCTGGTCAATCAAACTACATATCCGCCATTTTAAAAGCTACATTTCTTTTTTGTATTAAATGTATTAAAAAAACTCAATTACTGTCATATCTTGGGGCACAGTAACTTGAACAAGTTGAGTCCCGGAAATTGAAATTTCTGATTATTTCTAATCAGTAAATTATTGTTCAATGTTCTTACTTGGCTAAAAGTTGCTGTACACATCCTGTGTATATACATTAGCTGACTGGTTTGACAAGTTTGATTTAGTGCCCTGACAAGATTTTATATTGTGCGAGAGAGCAGTTTCCCCCAATTTATTGTGCAGAAATGTTATGTGTGATATATGTTGTGATGTCTTGTTTTTGACAGTAGATAGCAGACCAGCCATAACATTCTGATTAGCTGGTGTGGTGATGATACAGACCACTTCGTGGAGGCAGTGTATCCATTCGCCCGGCTCTTTTGAACTCCACACTCTGGGCATTGTAATGATTAGTCAAAGATTTGATTAATGTCTTAATTACTAATCCATCTTGCTCTTGGGTTGTCAATTATTCTCTCTCGCTTCGCTTCTTGTGTGCTGTTCACCTTTCCCTGCTGGGAGAGTAACCTGTGTGAGGCTTGCAATGAGCTGTGAATCCCATACCAACTCCAATTATCTTCAGTGTTCAACAGCTTCTGCAGCTCTGAGGCATAAACATGTTTTAGCACTTCATTGTGCCACACTAACATTTCGTTCCACAAACATAATCAGCCTTGAATCAGAAAGTGGTAAACAAATTAAGGATATGTAGCAGTGAACATGTTTATGCAATCATTTAAGACAGTAAAAACATAATGTATTATTAAAATCTGAAAACATTATTAAATTATGGTTATTTGAGCTGCTCTCGGTGAAATGAACATAAGTGGCTCACATTCAAAGTATAGAAGAACAATGTCCATCATGTGCAACCCTCTCTCTATACGCATTTATGTGCTACTAAATGGTTTTGCCTTATATGCTCTGAAGGAAGCGTAATTGCTGTGTGGATAATGTTCATGGGCCCAAATAATGGGGGGTGATAATGGCCGTACAAAGACTCTAGACTTTGATATCAGAGACCAAGTTTTGGGTCTCGTGTCCTGTGGGTGGTTAAGATTGTGGAGATTCGGGCAATTAATCAGGCATCATCACACACTCCATGACGTGCTGGTCAAACAAAGGAGTACCTTCAGCGGAAGACTCATCCTCCCAAAAAGCACCACAGAGCGCCACAGGAAGTCATTCCTTCCTGTGGCCATCAAACTCTTTAACTCCTCCCTCTAAGTGTCAGTCTGCATGACCCTAAGTCATTAAACTGGACATTGATCATTAACATCACTGCAATACTTGACATAATTGTGCAATATTCTGTGTACAGTTTAGTTTAAAATTCCCTATTTATTGATATTGATATTACTCATACCTCTATTACTGCTGTGCAATATCCTCCTGTCTCATTATAATCTTAATATGCTACACTTAACTTGACAGTTCATGCACTACTACCTTATACCGTATTATTATCATCAACCAGTAAACCCACTTGGTACTTCACACTTATTTTATTTTATACTTATACCCACTTGGTACTTAATTTATTTTCTGACCAGTATTATAGTGTATTATATTTTTTGCTAGTACTTCTATTCCTGTGAGCAATTCCTGATGTAAAGGCGAGCTGCTGTAACAAAAGAGTTTCCCCACCGGGGATCAATAAAGTATTTCTGATTCTGATCATGAGCCCCCTCAAACTGCATTTCAAACGATCACTGATCTGGCAGAAATTTGGTTGATTTGATTCTAAAATTAGTCTGGGGTCAATTTGGACTAAATCCACACAGTGTCTGTCCATGCCTGCTTTGAATTGCCTAAATATAACCAAAAAACATTAACCTTTCTTAAGTTGCCATAACCGAATATTGTAGGGAAAACAAATAAAATACAAATGCAGATATAATAATTAGAAATTTCCTCATTATGGTCACAATAAATATAATCTGGGCAGCATTACATTTCTTTCAAAACATTTTCCTTTGCAGTTTAGTAAGTATATGAACATAATTTTTAAAAGAAAGGGTTGTTATGTGTGATGATCATAACCAAATGATAGGAGGAGCGATGGTGAAGATGTTTGCCAAAAAACTAATGTAAGCCAACAAACTTACTCTTTGTATGCTTTTTATTTTTAAGATGGCCTTCATATAGAGACTGTACCACTGTAGAAGAGAATAAATTATATAAATATACCGAATAGTGCAGTATTTATGTATCGGAATATATTGCAGTTAAAACAAATGATGAAATCAGTTGAAAAAATGATTTAGAATGATTAAGCAGTAATAATTGAGATACTGAATAAAATAGTTTAATAGTATAGTGTATAATAGTTCAAGATTATGTCTTAAAGGGGGGGAGACCTGTTTTTCACTACACAACACATTTCTAGGAAGACTTTTATATTATATACACATGTCCTATAAGTCAAGGCAATTTTATTTATACAGCCCAATATCACAAATCTCAGTTTGCCTCACAGGGCTAAGTCTAACGACACAGGCTTCACAACATGAGGTTGCAACACTAACTAATGTCTTCCTACAACCATCCTTTGCTTCAATGTATTTGTCGTCATGGATATGATTGCAGTTGGGTAATTTTCTCTGTGCTCAGAAAATTAGCACATTGAAACTAGGGCTAATGCAATACGCTGCTCCTAATTAAAAAAAAAAATCACTTTTCGCCACTTGATTGTTATATGATTGCAGGGTACTGATGTCTTCAGTTACCTGTGGCTCCCATTTTCACTAAAAATGGGCTGTTAGGGTGCGAAAAAACTGTGCCTGCTCTGCTTTCAAGTTGTTCTCATCCTGCACATGAATCATATTGTGACACTGGGGAACATAATGCCATGTATGGTGAGTGAAAAAAATGAAGCCCTATTTTAGTATAGTATAGTTATTTTTTTCTGAAAGGTGCTGAGAATGTATGACATTTAAAATTCTTGTGACAAGGGGCTTAATTGGGCTTGCAAGTCTTTGAACAAGGTCAACATGATTGATGCAGAATCCAGGAGTTCACCTTCAAATTTTAGTAACACAAACCTCCATCTGTTCTGTTCAAAAGACCTTGCACTGCTCAGACTTTTTGGAGCTTGAGTTTCCTGAATTTTAAGCACACGGCTATATGCTGAAAATCTCCAATATTCCATGAAATGTTTACTCCCAGAAATTGTGAAACCCTGGTGAGGGCTGGCCATCGCTGACATCCTTGTCAAAGCAAGCTTCAGCACAGTACCTGTGACAGCCTCAATCGCTTCCCATTTCATCAGAGCAGACCAGTCAAATCAGACAATGAAATAGGTAAATGTGCCGTGACACTGCATACATGTGAATGCGATGTGACTCCATACCTTCGGTGTGTGCGACAAAAAAGAGAGGAAGGGGAGGCTTGAGGTAGAGAAACACACCCACCTACTTATAAGAGATCAGCATCAAGATTGTAACCCACATTCTGGATCTTGGTGTGACACAGTGCAGAAATCTGCCGTGGTCAGACATGACTCTGAACAACGTGCCTTGTTATTGGCTTAATATTCGAGTGTCACTCTAATTATGCAGTTAGCTTCCCTCCTGTGGCGATAGGGGGATTTTAAAGGCAGATGTTGCGTATTTTGAAGGCTGAATGAGTGGCCCTCCAGGTGAGTGAGAAGCAGACATTTCTAGGACACTTGATGTTACAGAGATGGGTAATTGGTACACTGGATTTACACAACATAAAGTATGAGATGCCTGGGGTATACAGTGTGCTCTGTCTAGAAACATCTCAGTTTTAACTCCACATTTTTAGCCATGCTAGCGGCGTGGCCTTAGGGATGGCAATGGCTGTCGGTCGGTCCAACACTTTGGTCCAGAATGAAATATCTTAAAAATGGAGGGATGGAATCCAGAGGATGAATCCTAATAACTTCAGTGATCCCCTGACTTCTCATCTAGCGCCATTAGCAGGTCAGAATTTTCACTTTGTGAAGTATCTGCACATCTGTAAGATGGATTGGCACGACATTTTGCACACGTCCATGATTCCCAGACGATGTATCCTACTGACTGTTGAGATCCCTTGACTTTTCCTCTAGCACACCTAGTAGGATGACATTTATTCTACATAGAACTGCTAGCATGGCTGTAGACTCTTAGTGTTGTTAGTAACTCTTATCAATAATCCATTTCATGAAGTTAAGTACTTCAACAAATGTTCAAACAGATGTTGAATTCAAGGTCACCTGCAGTTAATTTGGTGAATGCGCTCCAAACTATTTAGAAAATGACACTTTTTCAAAGACTAGAAGGTAAAAAGAGGCTTTAGAATGTGCAGTAGCACTCCCTGACTTGGGTGATTTGGTATTAAATGCCAAGCACAATCCAGTGCTATCTTAGTGTGCATGTGCTTCCTATAGCCCTCCCACAAAGCAACATGCTTATCTCCATCCTCTAATCCTTAAATGCTGTCCCATCCAATCTAAAACACAAGCTTTAAATACATTTCTTCATGTCTTTTTTACAGCTTCAAGGTAACTAATAATGCCAAAAATCGACATGGATAACCTGTTTTTCACTTTAATTTCTGCAGTGTGTATGCTCAGATATTCAACTAGCAAGGGTTAAACTGGGTTCAGTTTCCTGCATTGTATGAAAAGCAATGGTAGCATTTATAGAGTAGTATATTAGTTTATTGATAGGGAGCACGTTCAATTTAAAGCATATTAAAGAGTTAACAACATGATAACAAGAAGTAGAATAGGAGTAAGTTGAAAGATACTTTTTACATCCTTAGCAGCATAAAGCTAATTTTCCTCACTTTATTTTAATGACTAGATAGCTGCCCCAAATTAATCTGTTAAACTCTGGTGAACTGGTTCTAATACAGAACTTTGCTTTGGTGAACACATCAAGGAAATATATTTAAAAGCTTCCTTCCACCTCTGAAATTCCTCCAGGATTAGTCATTTCCTCTCCTTTAACTGACCTAGAAAACTGGTCCATGCTTTTGTTTCTCAGAACTGTTTACTGCAGTGCTCAATACTCAGAGGCTGTCCCGTTCCACACTCAAATAACACATCCGACTTATTCTGAACTCAGTAGCCTGGAAACTCATGAACCAGAAAAAAATGATTGCGTGACCCTGACCTACTGTAGACTTGCCTTCATTGGCTATGAGTACTGGAACTCAGTGTCTTCAAAGCCCAAATATTCTTTCTAAAAATCATGAAAATAACTCGCCCCTCAGTACATCACACATTTCCCTGATCTGTAAACCTGGCCCAGGTCTCCGCCTGCTAGATGCAGTAGTCCTCGTTATTCTCTAAACTCTAAAGAAAAACCGAGCCACCCACTCACTCCCAGAAGGTGCCGTTCGTTTTGGAAACAGGCACCGATTGCAGCAATTCAGACCGTTCATTATTAAAGTCCAAAGTCAAGATGTACTTATTTAATGCAGCCTACTATCCAAATGTGCTCACTGTACTTTATAATCGTCGGCCTTGTCCTCTCATTCCCCAAGAGCTCCCAGTGCTGATCTGTGACCAACATTTTATTCCTGTGGATATCATGCAAGTAGATACAGTAGGAGGACATTATTGGAGTGTTTGTTCTGAATGCAAAGTATACAAATACATTTTCCAACTTATGCATTGTTGTAAAAAAAGTCATTGAACCAAAACGCACACAATTTTGGCTTCTTCACAGAATAACATATACAGGTATCTGGATAGACCTTTTCAATGAGCCCACAACAATCTAAATATATAAGACATTAAAACGTTAAACTGATGCAGGCAAAAAATGACATGTAAAGGTGAAAAACGAGATTTAGCTTTATACACCACAGTATAAAGCTAACATTATGTAATCTACACATATCGCAATGCATATATTTACAGCTAGCAACGTGTTTTACAAGATAATACTGAGTTGTGTGGTCCATAGTGTGATGCTAAAGCCTGATCATCTTTTGAGGCTAGACTGTGGAAAATCTTGAAAGGAAATGTTTGAAGCCTTTATGCAGCGTTCATGTGCATATAGAGACAGAAAACGCAGCATAGCCTGGGGCCAGAATGAGCCTTGCCTGGATAATGATCAGCCAAATCCTGACATCATCTAAAACTGACTAAGCAATGCAGAAATTCGATATGTTGATGCTATGTTTGCACATCTGGGAACAGTCAAAACCTTGGCAGCTACTGTACATACATTGATTGCAAGACGAAGGTGTGAGTGTGTATGGACACCAGGTATTTCTGCCTTGGAAAGCAGACAGAAAACACCTGCTGTGACTTCACTAACTTTGGCTCTGATCAGAACATTACCACAAGTGGGTTGCCATGTCCTGTGTAGCCGTCATGTGTGCGACTGACTGTACTCTGTGCCATTTGCTGTTGATTCATGATGTTGCCAAGTGGAGCATGTGAAGAGACTAAAAGATTGGGGCTAGAATTGAGCCCTGAGAGACCCTAAAGGGGATATCTGCTGAAAAAGATAAAGCATTGTCCACTGTAATAAAGTAAGAAAGCTAACACTATCTCACAAAGCGGGTGTGTGTGTGTGTGTGTGTGTGTGTGTGTGTGTGTGTGTGTGTGTGTGTGGGGGGTCTAAAGCCAAAGCCAAAGTGGACAGAAGATGAGACTTTTGGTCTCCTCGAAGAAAATGGAAAGCGCAAGCACATAAACATAAATTTAACCGAGCCATAACAAATACGCACAAGCAGAAGATGTAGCAAGAAGTAACTGACAAAATCAATGCGAGAAATCTTGCTGTGAAATGAACCGTAGATGAAGTAATGAAGAAATATGAAAATATTTCTGTGACCGCAAGAAAAGAGATTCAAACATCGATAGGAGTCGACAAAAACTGGTCAGTTTTAATAAAACGATATCGCTAATGTTAATATATAATGTTATGTCAACGTTTGGCTTGCTAGCTACAAAGCTGGGTTTTCCCTGTCCAGAAAAATGCGTCTTGGTATCTCCTCCTCCTCCTCTTTAATCACCATAAATTCAGCAATTACACAACTTCTTACACAATGCAAACAAAGACCTCTGTCTTCTGTCCCAAGTTACACAAATAAAAAATAATCCATCCAGAAGAACTCATCAGAAATGAGGGGCATTTTACTAAAAAACTGTAGCCCTTAAATAATCATATAACGAGCAGCAAAACATACATGGACTTAATCTTCAATATCATCTCAATCACATAACAAACAAAGCCTTTTCTCTTCAGGGAAACTGTCAAATCGGCCTATTGCTATAGCTAGTGGTAATGTGCTTGAATATCTCTGTTTATAATACACCATTGATGAAAGTAAAGGGGTTCTATCTACAAACGTTTGCCTTCTACCTAGTCACTGTAATTATCTTAACATAAGACCATGAAATCCTCTTCATGCAAAGTTGAGTCTGACAGCCTGCTCCAGAGAAGTTTATGTGCAGAGACTTGTTACAATATGAAGCAGCCCTCAAGTGAGACCAAAAAAACTCAAATCAAAGTTCTCCAAAACCCACTAATCTTGCTACGTCACACAGGCTGTCGAGCCAGCTCATTGCTGAGCCGGAGAAACAACCCAGTGCTCAAGGCGGTCAATTAGAGCTGCATGATCAAATATGTCAAATGCCGCATAAGGTCCCAAGACAAAGCAGGAACCATCTCCAGCATCTGCTGTTTAAAGGAGGTCATCCAGGGCTCGCAACGGAATTTATCCAGAATAGTGCTGTTCAAAAAGAGAGCACTTTGACTAAGAACAACTTTGTCCAAAATAGTTTAGGAAATTTTGGTTGTTGTAATACAATATCATGATATGAATGTCATCTTTTCCTGCTGGTAAAGACTGCAGTACAGTTGTTTTTTGTTCTGAAGTTATTTGACCCCTCGAGCTGAGTAGCGAAATTAACAATGTAAGGTCTAATGGCTAATACCTGCACAACAATCAGCTGCAAATCACATTAGTAATGATTTTTTAATCTGAATATATTACCCAACACTAATTGTCCTTTTTATTGAGGATACAATGTTGTCACAGCTCAAGAAGGTTGATAGAAACAGCATTTTAGAGTCGGTAGTTGTCTGTACTTAAACAAAACTGGGTTTTTCCAGAAGTAGTCGAAGTGTTACATGAAAATAGAGGAAAATGTGTCAATAAATAACTACGTAGAGAAAATAGATTACTAGAGATATTGTTGAAATTACATTTTTTGTTTGTGTGTTTTCATAATCAGCTAGACCTAATTATCTTGCTGTGCTATAACTTCATATATTGACCCCATAGCAAAGACAGAAACAGCTGAAAAATGAGAAAAGTCTTGTGTGATAGGATGTTAAAATACCAAATGTATAGACTGAAAATACTGTAAAGGGATATTTTACCAGTATGAACGAGCTGTAACATCTTAAGAAACTATATGAATCAGACTTTAAATGAAGAGGTGGGGAAAACACTGCTATTAGACACAGCAAAGATTGTTAACTTGTAAAATGTGTGTAGCTGATTAAATTCTGTTATTCTGCAAAGGAGGTTCACATGTAGCACAATCCAAAATGACAAATGTTCTCCAAGTACGTTTGCTTTGACTTGATGACTCATAATGATGATTGGAGTGAGGAGAAAGAGGAGAAAAATACTCACCATGTCTGTATCTGACACTGGCCCAAAACTCGTCACATAGATGTTTGTTCTGACTTCTGTCACACTCTCTGAGGAAAGACACAACAAGGACCAGAAAACATTACAGTGCAGTCCGTATACAAAAAGCTTTGCTGCAGCCTTGTCTTAAAGCTGACTGTTTGTGTACATGATGGTGAAGTCTGCCTGTTGGCATTTAACTAAGCCACTTCACACAAATTCTACTGTAATCAAGGGATAGAGGCACACTGTAGAAAAACTGTAGATTTATGTACGCTCAGTGAAGAATTTGTGCCCCTGTGGACGGCTTAATACCTGGATTCTTATAGTCTTTGTGCATCATTTTGTTGCCACAGATTGCAGGTTTAAGAACATAATGCTGGATCAATAGTGTTAGACATTGCCTAAAATGTAGACTCAAGCATTGCTAGACAGCATTGGTTATAGCACTCCAAACTATTTGGCCCAGGAGGGTTTTTTCAACCTCAATTTAGGGGCAAAAATGTTGCTGTGAATGAGTCTTTAATTCAGTAAAACGACCATTTGTTTGGCTCAAGCTAGTTTTGCCCAGTAATGCATAAAATCTGCTTTGGGCCAGGCCCAAGTCTGTATCTTTGGAGAGAAGACATCCCTTTTGACCCAAAATAATTTTAGTTAGCCTGCCCCAAAAACATTTAACAGTCCCTAAGGGACTACTGGCTCAGGAAAAAAATGCAGCAGCTCAGCATTAAGGATGTGGGTCTGTGTTTATAATAAATACTCATAATTTGCTGTCATTTCACAATTCTATAGACACATTATAATCACATTAGGCATGATGTAGCCTATTGTAGTATGAATCTGGCATGACTGTTACAAGGCTCCCTGCTCCCTATATTCCTAGGGCCAATGTAGTTCTTTAATTATAATTACGTGAATCATTGCATGTTACGTTACATTACAAGCTCCATTATTGTTGTTGTTCTGTCACAAAGATTTATAAATGATTCTTGATACTGTAACAATGATCAAATCGATCATTATACAGTAAGTTAGTCAGGACTTTTATATGTAATATTAATTACGAGCTGTGGAATAATTGTTTCCAAATACTTCACAAATGATTTTAATATATAGAGGGCATGATATGAAAGTCATGACAGATCAAAATGTGCCCTCTTCAGTGTGGGCTGAATCAGCTCCTCTGGGCCAAATGTCTAAAGCAGGCTTTTGGGCCATTGGTGAGACAAATAGCTGCTCCCAGTGGTGCAACAACTAGAGAGTGATGAGGCTTTTCTCCAAAAGTGTATAGAGCCTAGGCTCTAACTGTGTCCCAGATCTAAGTGACCACCCACAGGTGAAGTCTCCTGTCCTTTGGAAAAAGGCCCCCTTGAGAGAGGAGATCCACTTCCATATTTATCATTCCTGTGACACAAATAGCTCTCACAAATAGGTGATTATCACAACACCAAGTCAGCAGTTTGCATGGCAGGCATAGGTGGGGGAACAGAATGAGTTGCCCTGTTTCTGTTTACAACAATGCAACAGAACATAGGGCAGAGCTAATAGATGCCACTGAAAATGAAATTAAATGGTGTTCTCCGGTTTCTATCCAGTCTGTTGGGCTGATACGGTCCCACATGACTGTTTCTCACTAGGACGTGCGGGTGGTGGGGCATGGGGGTGGCCAACAGGAGGAAGATTGGTAGTCTTGTTCATGTATATAGAGAAACCCTTGACTTTGACTGAGAAGGGCCCCAACTGGTGTGTCTGTTTGTAGGTAGACGGTTGGATTATTGACGTCCAAATTCTAAACCATTAGCAGGGGTCTTACGATCCTTTTAGAGAAATAAAATCTGCAGATTAATAACCAACATCTTGAAATTTCACAATATAAAATAATATAATATAAAATAAGTTTAATGTAGAGCCATCTGCAACATAAAACGACTGCTATTCCAGGGAATAGCACATGTAACATCAGCTAGATCTACACTAGAACTATCCATAGTGTGTTGAGTATTAGCTTGCATTGTAGACAGACATATACTCTATATTGCAGATCACCTGGAAAGCATCTGCAGTAAGAGAGATAAAGTATGTGTTCTGTAATACTCTGGCATCTTAAAAACAAAGAAACAAAGGTGATAATTTATCATATTTTTGATGAATGAAAAAAAAACTATAAAGAAGAAATAAATCATTTAAATGTGGCCATCTTGCTGCTCAATGAATGAAACAAACACACAGTTTAAAATTTGGAAAAATCTAATAGGTCTACAATATAAGCATTCATGAAAAAGGAATAACATCTATCATATGGTGCATGTAACCACATAAATTCAAGTAAACGCACTACAAAATGCATGTCTAACCATAACTTTTAATGCAATGATGCTCTGCTGACTTATGAATGAAGCATAATATTTCAACCAATCACAATTATTTTAGTTATAATTATACCAGTGCTCGTGGCTCAGTGAGAATATCCTCAGTATTAGAAAAGTGCAGTGCCATGTTGTTCTTGTATGTGTTTGCTCGTGTGTTTCCACTGGCCTGTATAGCCTCTCGGGCCTAGCGGAAAAGCCTGCTATGTTTCACCGTACCACACAGGTCTGTACATTCAGTCACTGCACTAAAAAAAGGAAACCATCATGACTGTAAGCCCTGAGTGGTGCAGGCCTAACAATCTCCTTGCCCTTGGAGATGTGAATGTCTATACAGAGGCAGAATATGACATTAACGTGTTTTGCCTGGTTCCTCTCTCTGGTTGCTGCCATGGAGTCCAGGTCATCCAGCCTGGTGTGTCTGCAGCCTGGTAGCCACGCTTGTGGCTTAAGCAGCAAGCAGTAGAGCAGAAATGACCATTCCAGCTGGCTGGCTGAGAACTGGCGAAGCCTGCTTGAGCATGTGGACTTGCTGTTATGTAGTTTGTTGTCCTTGGGGGTGAATATTTGGATGAAATGGCATCAATTAGAGGGATTTCCACTGACATATGTGCTTATTTGCCATTTGGGCATGATTGAACAAAGACATCCACCCAAGGGAAAGCAGATTGTCTGCACACAGTGATCCTGGTGTCGGTGTGCCATCTATATGAGTTACCATGTCTCCTAATGTCCACTAGCAGTAGATGGGTTTACAGAGAGCGAGTGAGTGATTTTCGAGATCTGTGAGGTCCAAAAACTACCACTGGACATAAACAATTTAGCAAAGACTTGGCAAATCCAGTATAGTGTCTGAAAATTATTATAGCAACAAGCAAAACAGTGTTAATATCAATAAAATATAATAATCATGATTTTACATCTACCTATCTAAACACGTAAGTATGCATGGAGACTTTTTGGAGCTAATAACTAGACTAAAATAACTGTGATGCAGTGACCAGTCTGAAATGTTTGTGTCTGTGATTTATCTAACATAGTGTTGCTCACCTCCCAGCCCAGGACGTAGCCTGTTGTCATATCCATCCAACAGTCTGTCTAGGATTCGGGTGAAAATGGTGATATTGTCTTTACTATCATCAGGCAATGGCTCTCTGTGTCCAACTACGGCCCTACAGGAAGAAATGGAGAGACGAAGGTGGAGTCAAAAGATGGAAAACATATAAAATGTCATAAAAGCTTTGATACATTGTTCCACTGAGACTGGCATGCTCTCAGTATACAGTGGTATGAAAGCTTGCTGTTCGTTTGACTCTCCACCACACAAATGAATATATTAATGACGTATTAATTAAAACATTAACGGATACCAGCTTTCAGTATAAATGAATGATGTGAGAATGAATCATTTTACATTTTGACCATGATCAAAAGTTAATTCCATGTAGAAATTCAAACTAATTTAATAAACATTATTCAATACTGTAAATGTGACATGTTTCTGGTAAGAAATTAAGTCTAACTGCACCTGCCTGTTTAATATTTCACAGTAAAAATCTCATGTCAGTGAGCCTTGGGCCTTAGTCAATATTTGGATAATATTGTCTGGTTGTGTCTGTTTTATTATATTCGTCTTTACAGGCTTGAAACTCCATATTTACAAAAACTGTGATTTTATGGTAATTAATTCTTTCCCAAGAAGGAAATACTCTGCAGCGTTTTGTTAGAGAATTCATCATATGCTATCAGCCACTGGTTATTAATTTACATGGCCAACAATCCCCTGCAGAACAATATTGTGGTGAGATGAAAAGGCCACCCTACTGTAGGTGGAATATTGATGAGTTAATGAGTACTGTCTTTAATTAAACCTAAATCCCCTGAGGAGGTGACCTATAATATCCAAGTAAACCCCATCAATGGCCAGTCCATGTCCTGATGCACTATCACAGACACAGCATTGTGCTGCTCAGTAAGGACGGAGCATTTAGAAGGAATTTAGGACTTGAAGAGTAACCAGAACAGCAAACGCATCATCATTTTGAGGCATTTTGGCAAATGACCACATCACCTTGCTAAGTGGTTATTATGTGGGCATACGTAGGCAACAAATAAATATCAATTAAGCATCATGGCTCCCTCATGTTCCAGCGGTGTACAGTATGATAAACCAGGACATCAAAAAAAAATGCAAAAGGGAGAAGGAAATACTGTCGGTATTACATTATAAAGTTTTGAATGCAACATTAATACCTCTCCAGTAACCACTAGGCCATTCTAAACCCCATTAGTACTGACAACATTTTGTTGTTTGTGTGGATGCTCAGTTGCAATGGCCAGGAATACTTAAGGATTAACTATTCATTTATGCATTCATTCATTAAAATTCCAACTTCACCCATATTTTTGTCTTTGAATATCACTTGACCCTCATATGGTGGTATTTTTAAACAGAACTTTTTTGGGTTCACTATTTAAAATTGTAGTCCATTAGATTTTCATGAAATCATACCCCATTTGATTTTTTTCAATTTTTTATGGTTAACATTTTTTCTGCAAAAGCCATTTATTTTCAGTATTTACTGTTTTATTTAGTATTCACTGACAGTGGCGGAGTCCGCCATTCCCTTGTTGGATACATATTGCCTTCACATGCACTAGAGATTCACAGGAAACGATGCATTACGAAGTAATCCAGCGTAATTTTACCTCATTGATATCAGCCTGCTTAGACTGCTGCCCCCGCGACCCGGCCCCGGATAAGCGGAAGAAGATGGATGGATGGATGGATGGATGATATCAGCCTCACTATTGATAGCTCTCTTTACACCATATCAGAGCTGTATTTAGTTTTTATTTCCTGCTGCTGCTTCACATTAAAAGTATTTAACTGGTGAAACACAGTGGCTTTTATTGTGACGCAGCCCCAGGAAACGCAAGATCGTTCATCAAAATTGAGTCTACAAAACAAGACAAAACAGTCATTCTTGGCATTTTATTGCATAGAGTAATAGCACAAAAAGGGAGCTGAATGAGCTGTTAGAAAGAGTTGCAGATGACACAGGCTGCACACCTCCAACTTCTCAGCAAGGTAACCAACTTTACTGTATCCTGGAGTGGTGTGGAAAACTACGTGTGCTGTGTGTAGGATGAAATCAGATCATGACTTGCAATTATTTTTTACTGACTTCCTTATTAATACACTATAAACAGATACACCACTTCTGTTGTATTTCTGACAAAGCAGCTGGAAACACACTTCCTGTCACCATGGTAACCACAGGTGTCAGGTGTCACCAAATCAACCAGGACTGAAATCTTCAGAATTACAACTTTAAGAAGAAAGTACTAATGATTAGCCAGATGATGTCAGATATTTGAGGCTCAGTATTCCCAAAGTGCACTCCACTGAGACTGAGCCTTTTAACACTAAGCTCACGATTTGCACCTCATTGAGTGGGGCACAGTTTGATATATTCTGGTTGTCAAATGGGTGCCTAACTGTACAATTAAGCTCTGCCAAAAATATGTTAAAATATGACAGTGTAACAGTGTACTCATAAATATTTGAAAGAAATATACATTTCTGGCTTTTCATTCACGCACCTTATCAAAAACTGACAGGCATGCATGTTTGAGGCAGCTCTGACACACCAAAAACACCAAACACACAAAGCTTTAGAAATAGTAATATCTCACTCAACATGAATCATATATCAAACAAAAAGCCTCTGTGGCCTCTCCGACAGCACCAGTGGAAGCTCAAAAATTAATGAGAAACCTTTAGTCCCTGAGAAACCATTCTAACAGTGTCTGCTCCACTAAAATATCCACTTCAGAAAAACAAAGTACTTGTGTGGTGTGTAGCATCTGTATGCTTTACTGAAGCACACACACTCTCTCTCTGACATACGTCCACACTTGCGCACACACACACACACACACACACACGCTAACGTCTTCTAGTATCAGCCAGCTGTTTAAATTCCCTGATGAGGACAAAGAAATGGGACATTTCCTCTGAATTTGACATCATTTTTGTTAAAACACACAGGTTTCATAATCATGCCAGCCGCTTGTTTGACTTCCCCAGTCTCCTTCATTATTTGTCTCAATACAAGCATATAAATACCTTATGAGAAAAGAAAGAAGGACAGAACAGTCATTATATTCCTGAACTATTCACACATAAAGAAAAAACATTTGGAGAGAACAAACTCCGCGTCAACATTGACATTGTTGGATGCCTGAATTTTGCCTGAAGGAGAACAAGTTGCATAAGGAGCAGAAAAGGTAAGGTAAGTAGTGTAGGTGTAAACACTGAAGACCACTGTTGTGCATCTATTCTCATTTCAATGTGATGCTAAATTCGATATAGCCTACATTTATAAAATATTTATATTGGTCATGGGTTTAGCATAATAATATTGTACATTTTTAATAAGTGCCGTGCTGTCTGATTGCATTATTCTGTGTGGATGCTGTGAAGTTGAAGTTTGATGCTTAAAAGTGAATTGTGAGTATTTGATCATGAGATGACTAATACATATTAGCCAATGCTGTGTGAGACGAGCCTGGAAAACTGTGCTGGTAGTTTTCAATTTTTTGCTTGTTTGCAACTAAATTGTAAGAAATGATTCAAAATTGCGCATGTGGTTGTAAAAAGGTATAGATATAGGAAGGTGGAATTTACTGTTAGTTTTGTTGCACTAGTTAGAGCGGGACAACTAACACCTTTATGATTCTTATAGACTGCTTTCACAGCAGACATTTTAGCACAGGTGGGGCTAATAATACTAATAATACAATAGCTGCATTCCATTCAGATGTGCCAGTTCGAGGGTCCTGGTATTGTGCACGCTCACTGCTACCGAATGGCTCACTGAGACACCCAGTGTAAATGGAGTGTTAATCAGTAATGTTATGTCTGTTGTTTTTCTGCTATGACAAGTCAAAATGTCTGCCGCAAAAAAGGTCTGTTAGTGAATGGAGTTTGGCTCAACCAAACCTCAACCTGAGCAGAGATTTAATTAGTCAGAATAAGTGAAAACACCCGTGAACACCTTTACACTGATGGGCTTATGCATATACACTATATGGCCATCCCTAACATACAGCCCCAGGCCAAAGGTATGTGGACATACAATTACTGTAAGTCTATACAGTTAAGTTTAGGGTGGTATGATGTTGGCTACTAGTGGCAATTTTACCATGTTTGCCTGATTACACACTGATTTGAAATGAAAGATAATTTGCTGCTCAGTTTCATACTTATTTAAATTGTGAAATCAATAGGAATTCTAGTCAGTATCTTTATGATAGCCTACCCTAAATAATGTCAGCACTATGGAGTACCAAAAGGTCTCAAAACATTCACTGTCACTGTCAGTTACAGTAGTTTAATTGTTAATGATACTTTTCTTTGCTACACAACTGCACTACTGGGTCTGAAACGATTCTTCGAGTAACTCCCTTACTAAAAATCATCAATTCATATTATTTGCATCGAAGAGTCGTTTAATCCATATAACTG